>NW_016107388.1:3325201-3377697 GCF_001604975.1 Cebus imitator | reverse complement strand
TTTTTTGAGACAGAGTTTCCCTCTGTTGCTTAGGCTGGAGTGCAATGGCATGGTCTCAGCTCACTGAAACCTCTGTCTCCTGGGTCCAAGTGATTCTCCTGCCTCAGCCTCCCAAGGAGCACCTGTAGGTACCGGTCACCACACCCGGCTAATGTTCATATTTTTAGTAGAGATGGGGTTTCGCCATGTTGGCCAGGCTGGTCTCGAATGTGATCTGCACCCCTCGGCCTCCCAAAGTGCTGGGATTACAGGCATCATCATCTCTCTGTTTTATCATCTCTGAACTCTGAAGGGCATGCCACAGTTTAATTACCAACCTTTTTTTTCTTTCTAAGTAGCACACAAAATGATGTTTTATTTTACAATTGATGATACCTTACAGGCAACGAAACCTAGTCTTAAGAGAACTTTATTTGAGCCACAGCTGAAAGTATTTGATGATCCTTTGGATATTTCTATAGAGTTTTTAAAACTTCTCTTTTTTTGTTTTCAAAAATTAAGGGTATATAATTTGTGTTTGTAAACATTTGGGCCGATTGGAGGCTTGCTGAATTCCTGCTAGGACTGGATGAATCAGCGGTCTATCCTAGTGCCTCAGGCATGGAGGCAGCCTCTGCAAGGCAGGCTAGTCAGCAAAACGGGTGAAGAAGGCAGAGCCCACTTTGCAGAGGAATCACAGGCTTAGTCTAGAGAAGGCCTGCAGAGTCCAAACTGAGTATTCCCTTTCCTGTTCCTTGTTCCCAATGTGGGATCCAATGGCACAAGAAGGGTGTTTTTTTTCTCTCTGACATGCATTCCATGCTCTAAGTCAATGCTCATCCCAGCTGAGAGCCATATCCTCCAAAATACCGTCCTAACTCCCCAGACGCCTTGCCCATGCAACTTCGCCGTTAAGGAAAGAATGCAAGAATTTTAAAACCTCATTTTACCGCAGCTTTTAGATGAGTCAGCAATTCTAAAATTAGTGTGGTTAGACTCCTGCTACTAAGCATTTAGTGAGATGTAGGTTGCAACGTAAGTAGAGTCGCCATGTCATTGATTGTCCTGCCTATGAAAAGGGGAACACTGTGAATCATTACATGAGTTCCTCAGGTGTGAATGAGGACAGTCCCAGGAAAACCAAGGTGTAACATCACCAGAGTGTAAGGTCACCCTCATTATGCAACATTGTGTAAAGAAAATAGAGGAAGAGCCACGCTTGAGAGTCGCCCCAAGCTCAGGCTCTGCCTTCTTATCATGCAAACAGGTTCTACCCTCCAGAGCATTTCCCTGCATCTTTGTTTTGCCCAGCAGAGGAGGGACTTGCAGACAAAGGGGCACTGGGAACTGTCAGTGAGCCGCACCTGGGCAGGAGCCAGCCTGCATTATCTCCAGCACCCTCTCTGGCTTCCTGCAGACAGTGTGGCAAGGAGAGGAAGTGCGCGACGCCAGTCCTTTCAATGTGGTTTAGAAATGTGGCCTTACCTGGGCAAGGTCCAAGAGAGGAAGGACATCAAAATACACATTATGGCTTGTTTCCTTTTTTCTAACTTAGTATGCTGTGGCATCAGCCCCATCAGTTCCTCTAATCAGATTTTAGGAATTTGGACCTAGTGGTGTACAGATTTCACATTCGCTTGAAATTTGGCACTATTCTTAGATTAAATAAAACATATATCCACAAATCATAGAGCATCACAAAACTCTTAATTTGTCTCTTACAAAATGCAAAGAGAACAGTGTCGACACCAGCACATTTAGGTCCTGTCTTTCCTTAGCGTAAATGCCCGCTGCTGGTCACAGCCTCATCAACTGGTCATTCCTTGCCCATTTAGGACTTCCCGAATTGTCTCCTGACCTCCCCGACCTGCAGTGCAGGACGACTCAAAGGATCCTTGGCTCTTCCCCTTCTGCTGAATCCATGCCCCATATAATTGCATTACATACAACCTGCCGTGCCCCATCTGCCCAGGACTGTTTATCTTCCAGCAACTGGGGTGCCATGGTATCGCAGAGGGCGCGTCTGCTCTTGCAATACAGCACCCCGGAGATGTCTGCCACATCCCACGACAGCGGCCAGCCCTTGTGCCCCGTTGCACAGGAGCACACGAGGCCCACGTTCCATCACCAGCATCTTCTTGGGCAGGACCACACTGGCCATTTTCAGTCTTCGCATCCACACATCTAGTGTGCTCATTATACCTGAGGCTTCGTGACACAGACCCCAATAGCCTCACTTCCTCCCGCATTGCTCCTCTTGGAGGGCTTCTGTTCATCTTCCGGTGCTCTTTCTTCTTCATGCCCCAAGTGCTGCGGGACAGGCTCTCCCCGTGGTTGGGGTTATTCCCACACAAGTTAGGAAGGCAATTTTGGCTCTATGAGTACATCTCTGTTTCAACTTTATCTGCCATCTCAGTCACGAATGTGAACATTTCTGAATAAGGCTTCGTCTGTGTTAGCTCTAAGCTCACCAGCATTCATGTTTGGTCCCCATTTGTTGCATATATTTATATAACCCTTTAACTTGTGGCAAAGTGTGTATCAGAAAATCAAACCCCAAGATCGTCTGCAGCCTCTCCCACCCCAACTCGCAGAAGATGCATCAACAGGTGTCCCTTGCCATGCCTGGCTGCTCCTGTGAGCCACGCCCACACTGTGTTCCTAGGGGTGCCCCCTGGACCGCTGCTCAGTGGCCCGCAGTCTTTGCATTTCTATTTTCTGTAAGTCTCCCGCAAGAACATTTCCCTTCCAAGTCTTCCTGCTGCCTCAGTTTTCGGATTCTGCATTTAGAGTGAGATCAGCAGGTTCTTGCCCGCACTCCCTGCACGCTGATCCTAAGTGGCAGCCTGTGGGGGTGTTGGAATCTCGAGACCGTGCATCACTAGCACTGGACAGGCAGGACCCCAGCCAGTGTCCTTGCCCTGTCCTAACTCCGCCAGCTGCTTTGCAGGGAGCAGGCTCTGCTCTCTACCCCCAAGCCCAGGGACCTGCAGGGCCAAGGCTGGATGGGTCTTTCTCAGACACGGTGGTTTCTTCGGTTTTGTCATTTTGAATCTGGCTCTTTCTAGACTTTCAGTAAGAAGTGGTTTTGTTTGAATAAATTCTTTCTCACTTTTTTTTTTCTTTTTGGGAGCCTGTTCACCCCCTGGCACAGGGTTGATTTTTCATAATGAGGCTCTAACTACAATATGTGACATGACAACGTAAAACCATCTCTGTATTTTAACACTCCCTTGCCCTGTGTCAGCCTTTGCTTAGGAAACCAAGAAAATTGAAAACATGTTTTCTGTTTCCACAGGTCTTAGTTGAGGGTCTTATTCAAGGCAATGTGAGAAGAATGTTTATGACAGTAAAACTGAATAAAGTGAGAATGTCACCCTGCAAGGCCATTCTATTGAATGGGAAGGGAACTAAGAAACCAAATGCATTTCTCAATTTAATTTCTCCATAGATTCGCTGAGGCCTGAAAAGAGGGAGACCAAGTGCCCGATCCCTGGGTGCGATGGCACAGGACATGTGACAGGGCTCTACCCCCACCACCGCAGCCTTTCGGGGTGCCCCCACAAAGTGCGGGTTCCCCTGGAAAGTGAGTATCACTTGTCCCTCAAAGAATCAGCCTCCTTCTTATACACGCCAGATCATCACGACGTTATCGTCTTCCTCTTCCAATTTGGAATTAAGAATGGAAACATAAAGTTTTTTGATCTGTGTGAAGCCACTTCCATCTAGCTATGGGTTTTTAAATATAGTGTATTTATAGAAAATTCAAGGCCCAAGAAAACCAACAGATCAAGAGACAATGGCCATAGGAAAGACAGCTAGCTCCTCACAATGCCCAGAAGAAGGGCCAGGCCACTGCATGGAAGGCCACAGAGGAAAGCACCAGGGTGGCTCGGGGGTGGAGGGAGTGGGGACAGTGGGCCAGAGCCTTTTTGGTAGCTTCTGATGGGGCAGGGTAAGCAGCCTTAGGACTGGCCAGTTTGAATGATTTCAGCAGGCTCTGGGGCATAGGGGCTGTCCCTTATTGTATGCTACCTGCCCCTGGAACGATCAGGGAAGAAGAATGGTGCCCCAGAGGGTAAGTGTCCAGTAAAGGAGGTGGTTGGGCTGTGGGTTGCAGATTGGCTGGATTGCATTTTTAAAGTGTGCTTGTGGGAAAGTTGTTTATTCTCTCCAGGAATTGGCTGCCCTGGAAGGGGCAGTCCCTCCAGAGTCAGCAAGTCCCCAGATATTAAATCATCAGAATATAAAAATAAGACGTGGTTATTAAGCTGTGTGACTGCACAGTTGTCTTTCACCTGGAGGCATGGTTTCCTTAAGCTCAGGACCAGTCAGCCTTCGGGCATCACAAGGCAGTCACCATTGCCCTCCTGGTCTCCTCCCGCAGTGGGGACGCCTTCCTTGGCATTGTCTCAGGATATCCTGCAGCAGTAGAGGTCCCTGAGCAGGAGCAAGCCTCAGCCCCCTCTCCGCCCTCAGCCCCGCTGTGAGCTCTCCACTGGCAGTGAAGCAGAGGGCGGCCACCTTCTGCATGGTACAACATCGACCTGGTCCATCCTCCACTTTGTGAACCTAGTTACTGAGACACCTCTTGGGCCAAAACAAATCACAAAAATGGAAGTGCTCAACATCATTCTTTTCGGGAGTGAGATTTTGCAAGTCACTAGTCTAATCAGCTCAGTGCTGTTTTGCTGAATTAGCAGTCCCTCAGGCTGGTTCTTTGGCTGTTCACCCAACCATCCTTCTCGCCCAGTAACCAAATGGCAGTGGGGTGTGGGGAGTAGGGGGTGGATGGAGAAAGAATCAAAATAATATCACTTAGAAAATAAAGAAGACTATAAACAGAACTTCGAACTGCAGGGAAGAGATGGAAAGAACTATATGATAGTGTTCTCTGTCCGCTCCCCCAAGGAAAATCACATCTATGTGAAGGGAAGGTTATGAGCTTCTCAGTTTACACCAAATATGAGCAGGATCATCTCATTTAAGTCCAGTGTAACTATAGCATGAAGTTTAGAGAAATTAAAACTTGATCAAGCTTGCTGGATTTAATTTCTGAAGTTCTTCCATGCTCACTTGTTTTTGTCTGAATATATATAGAGGGAGCATGGTGGATGATGTAACTGAAGTCATCTGAATATGAAGCTGAGAGATACATGTGTTAGTGTGCTTTGTATTTATGGTAAAGTTTTCTTTCCTTTATGTGCTGTTTTGTGCTTAGTTCTTGCCATGCATGAAAATGTGCTCAAGTGTCCCACGCCGGGATGCACAGGAAGGGGTCATGTGAACAGCAACCGTAACACCCACAGGAGGTAATTCTCATCAGACGCTAATCATTTTACATTTAAAAACGTGGGGGAACCGTTCCACCAATAAAATAATGGGTTAGGGATGTGTGATGAAAATTGCTGCATTGTGTCCAACATGTGACACTTGAAACAGAGAAGAAATGCGTTGTCAGAAAGAAAGGACCTCATCATTTCCTTTCTGAGAAAGTTGGGTATTAGCAGCCAGTTATGATAATGAAAAAATATTATATTTGAAGGTGCTGGGGTTACATATTCATATAATCATACGAATAGAATGTGCCGTCTTTTGCACCAGAACCTCGTCATTGCTGTTTTGACATTGAAAAGAGTTGCTTCTGGGTTATCCTGGATTCCATCCAATAGACATTAAAAAGGTACCAACAGGGCTTCAATAGTTGTGACTGTAAACCAGGTGGAGGGTACACATCATTTCATTGAAATTGCAACTAGCATAAAACACACATATGTGCATTTACATGCAAATGTATTATGTATATATAAATATTTGGGGTGAAAATGCTAATTGTTTGATATTCACATTTTATATTACAAGTAGATTATGTGGTGATGAGGTGCCATTTGACTTATAAGCACTATGCCAGAAAACTTCATATTCTGCACTTAGAATTTCAACTAAGATAAAGAACTGAGTTTCTAAAATTTTTCTAAAGATGCTAAGGTAAGACAAGGACTTACCATGCTAACTTCCAGAGTCGGACACATTGCAATCGGAATGAGCACATTCACTTAGAATAATAAGAAGTTTCCAAATGCTTGCGTTATTTATCCCTTACATCATGTTTTTGTTTAAAAGTGAGTTTGTTACCTTTCACCTCTGAGATGGGGATGGGAGCAAGTATTGACACTGTAGTTTGCAAAACCCTTTGGGATCTTTCAGTGCGTGCATGGTGCTAAGTGAACTATTAATATGACTTAACATTTAGTGCGTGCCAAGTGTGCTGTGAGGCATGTGCCAAAACAAATCGTATTATCATTTTAACTCAAGTCCTCCCGTGTTTCCTTTTTTAAACAGTCTTTCTGGTTGTCCAATTGCTGCAGCTGAAAAATTGGCAATGTCCCAGGATAAAAATCAGCTTGATTCTCCCCAAACTGGGCAGTGTCCTGACCAGGCCCACAGGTACGAACTCCCCACAATGTCCTCGGTGCTCTCTTCCTCCTGGCTCCTGCATGGCAGGGCCTCTGGTCCTTCGTGTGTCACTTCCCTGTGGCTCAGCCTCCACACTCAGCCCTAGTAGACCTGCGTGTACAGCCCGGCCCACTAGACCAGGGGCTGGTCTCGTTAATGACATCGTCGCTGAAATGAACTACTAAGCCCTCCAGAAGTTTAAGTTGAAAATCATCTCTTTGCAAAGGTAACATTGGAGGTGAATCTAAAAGAATTAATACACGATGGCATATATGAATCAGAATTATGGGTTACTAAGTACACCCACAAGTCAGATGAGCAAGCTTTATGACTGACTTCACCTTTCTGCCTGGAGAAAATGCCATCCAACGTCACTCCTACCTTCCTGAAATATGTGATGCTATGTATTTATTCTTCAGTTCCACAAACACATATAATGTCTTTAAAACAAAAATTCATTCCATGATTGACAGTTATTAATAGAATCTCTTCTAGTGTCCTGGTAGCTCCCAGGCTCTTTGTGCTGTCTAGAAATTTGGAAGATCTTATATCTAAATACTAAAATATGTATGATGATATTTAGTGTGAAGTTATATGTTTATTACCATAAGATCATTTTTGTAGGGAAGATGATTTCAGGATTAAGCTAGATGATAGATAACTATTGTTACTGAGTCATTGAAGTACAAAACTAGTTATTAGACATTTCCATATTTTCAAGATACAACTTTCCTTAATATTTTGCTTCTATAGATTTGATTAAAAGAGTCAAAATTGGCATTGAAATCACATGCGTGAAGAACATATGTCAAGTGAAAATTATGAATTACTGAATAAGTAGCAATGAAAAATCTTAAAGTAGGATTCTTGGTTGGTATGACTGTATTCTCTAGTTTTTCCCCAAATAAGTTAGTTAGCAAAAATAGAAAGAACATTGCATTTCATTTTGCTCATTTCTTAAAAGTTTAAAATTGTTTTATATTAGAATATATATGCAGCTTTAGGGCTATCAACCAAGTTATATAGACAATAATAAGATCAATTCGTTGCTCAGATATGTTTATACAGCAGATAAAAAGATTTTTTCAAATCTAATCCAAAACACCTCATTGAGAACTTCGACATTCTAACGAGTTTAACACTTTTTGGTGGAAAAAAGAGAAAAAAATATATTTTAATATTGCTAAATATTGAATGGTATATTCATTTATGTTCTCTCACCATTAGACCACAGCAGAAAATCATTTGTGCTTTATGTGACTGGAATCAGTGCTATACAAATCGGATGCCTTTGTTTAATCCAAGTACAATTCTAAAAGAATATTTAATTCAGACTTAGCTTAGATTGTGATAATCATGTTGCAAATATGATAGCTATTATAATACAGTAATTTTGAGTCATATGAAATGATGACAATTCAATCGATAAAATACTGAATATTTGAAGTATTACTTAAATCAGCGAAAACATTCTGACTGAAGGCAGGGGAAAAAGGTGAACGGTCCAGAAAGAAACTCTCAACTCAGGAATCAGATCTCGGGTCTCTGCCTGCCCCTCTTAGGCATCATATTTCTGCCAGCTCTGCAGGACTGAGCAGAGCCTAGCATCACTTCTTCTGAATGGAATATAATGACATTTCCTCTCTGGTCACAGTTGTGACTATTCATTGCCAACCTTATGAACAATTCTAACAAGCAGAACATGCACACCTTGTCAGTGCCTTAACCAGTATTTACTGATGGTGACATAGTTTTTTGTTTTTTTTTTTTTTTTTTGAGATGAAATCTTGCTCTGTCTCCTAGGCCAGAGTGCAGTGGCACGATCTTGGCTCACTGCAACCTCTGCCTCCTGGGTTCAAGTGATTCTCCTGCCTCAGCCTCCTGAGCAGCTGGGATTACAGCAGTGTGCCACCACCCCTGGCTAATATTTGTATTTTTAGTAGACATGGGGGTTTCACCATGTTGGCCAGGCTGGTCTCGAATTCCTGAGTTCAGATGATCCACCCACCTTGGCCATCCAAAGTGCTGGGATTACAGGCATGAGCCACTGCACCCACCCTACGTGGCTTTCCTTTAAGAACTTTAAGAACTCAAAATGCTAGCAAGCATCAAATATTATCTCATGACTTCTTCATAAGATGAATGGAGGATTGCATATTCTTAATTTGCTGTTGGAAGGCCTGGGAAATAGAGTAGACAGCAACATCGTAGCCATACAGAGCCCAGCACATCTTTCCATCTCTCACTGTGGGTCCGGAGCACACTGCTCTCTCCTGCCATGACCCTGTCTTTCTTACTGTTCAGTGTCTCTGTGGGTACCTTCAGGGGTGATGCATGTATCTACTGTAAATTGACAGTAACGTGCCCACCGATAGTTTTATTGTATTTCTTTTGTGCTACTTTGCCCTGCCCTCCAGGACAAGCGTGGTGAAACAAATTGAATTCAATTTCCCGTCACAAGCCATCGCTTCTTCCAGAGCCACAGTGTCAAAAGAACAGGAAAAGTTTGGAAAAGTACCATTTGATTATGCCAGTTTTGATGCCCAAGTTTTTGGTAAACGCCCTCTCATACAAACAGGGCTAGGACGAAAAACACCACCATTTCCTGAATGTAAGCTTTGCGTTCTAATACTCATTTTCCCAAAATGTTTCTTGTGTATGGGTGTATGTGTGTGTCGGGGGCCGGGGGATATAATTAAATATATGATATACTATACACAGCTGGCGGGAGAGTGAAATACAATAAGGAAAACGATAATAAGTTGATGTTACTGATTTTATACTGAAAGTTACACATAACATAGTGAACAGTTAATAAGTTAATTATTCTACAAATATGATGCTATTGTTGAATCTAAGTACCATAATTCTAAAGAAATATTTAATTCATAGTTAGCTGGAGTTTGGATTGCTATATTGAAAAACGTGATGACCGTTGTAATGTAGTAATATTTATTTCTATTGAAATTACGGAAATCTGGATGGGTGCAGTGGCTCATGACTGTAATCCCAGGACTTTGGGAGGCTGAAGAGAGTGGATCATGAGGTCAGGAATTCCAGACCAGCCTGGCCAACGTAGTAAAACCCCGTCTCTATTAAAAATACAAAAAATTAGCCAAGCATTATGGCGGGTGCCTGTAATCCCAGCTACTCGAGAGCCTGAGGCAGGAGAATTGCTTGAACCCGGAGGCGGGCGTTGCAGTGAGTGGTAATCGTGCCATTGCACTCCAGCCTGCGCAACGATGCGAGACTCTGTGTCAAAAAAAAAAAAAAAGAAATTATGGAACTTTGATAAGTAAAATGTTGAAATGCTGTTTAAAAAATTACTTAAATCAGCAAAAGCATTCAAACTCAAGGTGAAAGGGAAGGTAAAAAGTCTAAGAAACAATTCTAGAGTCAGGATTTTACTATAATAGAATAAACTGTGTGGCTGTGAAAATGTTTACTTCCAAACTGAAGCATTGATATAGAAACACTTAAAATGCATTAATATTCTTTAATGCTAACACATCCATATAGAAGACCATAACTTGAGTATGGTATAATATATAAAACCTGGTGATTTTTCTTCTTACATATTTCTTCAAGTTGTTTGGAGTCCTCAAACATTCTAATGAAAAGGTGTGAAAGTAAATAGTGCGAACCAATAGAGGCCGTGATTTCTTCATATGGTCACTTAACTTCCCTAAAGAAAGGAGCTAAATAATGTGCACATTGAGTTCTCCTACACCACGAATGTTTTGCAGCATTCTGCATAGCCATAGAATCCCTTTGAGCTTACACCAGGTTACCGAAACTGAGTGCTCTTAAGAGCACACAATGTTTAGCTCATTGTGTGATGTTGATGAACTCTTTCAGAGAAGTAGAATTCCATGTCAAACCCAGTAGTAAACAGACTTGAAAGGAATTCACCTATCAGGGAGAGGTACATTACACCCTAAAAGATATTTTGCCTAATCTTACCAAAAATAGGTTCTAACCAAAATAAATAACCACTAACAACCTGTTAGATTTAGGGGAAAAGTTATACACATACAGTTTTATATCTATCTATCCATGCAATTTTGTGTGTGCCTATATAGATATACAATTTTATTATATATGCACACAATATGCACACATACATATATGTTTAATTCCAGTGAAGCTAGTTAACAAGAGCACTCAGTGTACTCATATAGTATAGATATTGATTTTTAAAAGTGCAAAACATTCAGTGACATTTTCATATTCTTGTGATTATAGAAATATAACATTTGCCAGTGTTTTAAATTTTGTTTTATGAAAAGAGTCAAACATTTAAAATAAAAAATATTTAATGTAAAATAAAAAGCTAAATGCTTTTATATGAGTTCACATTAAATCTTAAGTGTTTCTCCTGTAACCTTGAGTGATGTTTACAAATATTTAAGAATGAAGAGAAATTGTTTAATTCTGTTTCTCCATAATGCCTTGGTACCTACGACAGAAGCATAAAATGGAAACTCAGCCTTGATAACTAAATTGCCTTTCTGTTCACCTTGAGAACATTTCCTGCCTGCCCTTTGTTTATCTCTCTCCCTGAATATGCAAAATGCCAGCTCATTAAAGACTCCACCATCTATTTAGTTCCATCTAGTTGAATGAAGAACAACTTCTACTGGTTAAAGGACAAAACAAGCCTGAATATCAAATAATAAAAATACAATTCCATGTCTAAGTAGAAGTTGTTACTGTGAAAACAAACATTGAAAGGATACTTTTTTTTTTCCGCCACTGGAATCACTGGTCCTTCCATACATGGAGTTTTCCAATGGGCATGCCTTAAACTCTCTGTAATCCCTGGTGGATTTTGCTAGTGTGTTTTTTATCTACAATTTTTGCCACAGATGTTGCCAGTGCACCTGCCCCATAACGTTAGTTATGGAGTTTTTGTCATAAGAAGTTTAAATACGAAAAGTATTAAGAGAATAGGCATTCTGTCCCAGCAATTACATCATTTGTTCTATGAATCTCTGTGAAAACCAGTCTGGACAACCTTGATTTAATGTACCCATGGATAATGGATCATGTTTTAATTTATTCTTCACATATTTCAATGCAAGAAGTTATAGCTTTAAAAAACAAATCTATTTAATGACTGAAACCACGTACATGCAATTGCTAATCAAATCTCTCTTCAACAGTGAAGCATTTTTCAAATCCAGTGAAATTTCCTAATCGACTGCCTAGTGCAGGCGCCCACACCCAGAGCCCTAGCCGTGCCAACTCTTATAGCTACGGTCAATGTAGTGAAGACACCCACATAGCAGCAGCTGCTGCCATCCTGAACCTTTCCACCCGCTGCAGGGAAGCCACAGACATCCTCTCCAACAAGCCACAGAGTCTGCATGCCAAGGTAGGCCAGTCCAAGAGCCCAGAGGGTGGGCCAGCGACTGAACCGTGAGAATAAACTGCCTTTCATGTTTCTAACCACATTCACTACCACTCCGCTCCGCCACCTCTGAAGCAATCTCCTCCCTGTCTCAGGAAGAGACTCAGAGAAACGCAGGCAGGGATGAGCTTGGTGGGGTCAAAGAAGGAAGAAAGCGTGCACATCTTGCTCTGTGGCTCTTCTTGAAGTTAGGGTACCAAAGTTGGGGAGAAGTGAGTTACAGAGAGGGGTTGGGGAGAATTTACACATTTCAAAGCTATTTTTGCTATGGGGAGTTTGGCACACAAGAAAAGAGGATTGCTATTAAAATAAATCTCAACAATGGAAGCCTTTCAGTGTCTGCAAATCAAAGATGGTAAGAAATGTGTGATTAAATGGTGGCTTGTAAAACATTTGCAGAATTGACCCGTGAAATTTTATCATTGCACATGCTACTGTTGTATAACATAAGATAGCCTGAGTTGCTATAGTATTCTCCAAGGACACATACTATAACCTGAATACATGAAATCAACAGGAGATGATTCAGGGAAGGTTGAGAACTCAGGGCATTCAAATACAAAATCACATTCTGTGAAGTTTTAAAAACACCACCTTTCTGAAGCCCATGAAATTAATCACATTTCTCCAATACCCTCTCCTTTCCTTCCCAACTGACAATGAGAAGTGATTTGATGAAAAAAAACACACACACACACACAAAGCTCCTCCATGCCCTTTGACAGTGAAGGGCTTCTGATGCCACAGTCACAGCGATCCACAGAGCTTGTAAGAGCGGCTCAGCCGTTTGCTCCTGCTGTCAGTTGGAGCAGGAACTCCGATTTACAGAAAAAGCTTCAGTTCAAAGAAATGATTTCTCTATCTAGAAGGCTGAAGCCGCTGAAATAAGTTTCCAGAATTATTTGAGAAGAAGTGTTAGCTTGCTTTATGTGGAAGATTTCTGAGTTAAATGCTAACCCTGAAACTCGCGTGCTTGAAGACCATAGTTCTTCTTTTCCCCTTTAAGTGTGCGGATCCCCGGCATGGTCAGCTGCTGCCTGAGCCGTGCCAGGCCTTCAGGAGAGCAGGTAACACGGTGCCACCGAGCATTTGACAGAAGAATCGAAATTAGCTTCTGGACAAAGCTGAGCCAAGTAAGCCCCAGGAAGAGTTGGTGGCCAAAAATCACTCAGAAACCATTTTTAAACAAATGACGTTCTTAAACAAAGAGAAACACATCCCCTAAAACTGAAAAACATATACATATGTATACCAGGCCATCCAAATTCAAAAGATTCCTAGTCACAAATTATTTACATAGGTGATTTAGGGACTTTTTAAATGCAACTTTATTTTGAAATTTATTTTTATAATCTGAATAAATTCCTCCTTTTAAGAGGTATGTATTCTAATAATCCTCTACTTGGAGAAACACTAAAATAGCTTCCTTCTTAGTCCCTTATTTTTTGGTTGTTCAGGCTGGCCTATGAGAATATAGGTACCAATGTTATAATTATTGATGTTACTGAAATTACTCGGGGAAGTGGTTCTAGAATGGATGCTGTCCATCTACACCTGGAGATGTGTTCCTGGTCCTCAGAATTCTGCCTCTCACCTTTAGATTCTCCATGTTCTATGACACTGACACCAAGAAACGTATCAAACAAAGATGGCTAAAATTACAGGGCTTTTTCCCTTGTTTACATACGTTCTTCTCTTTTAAAAACGTTATTTCTGGTTAGAAAAGCAATTGTTAAATGGACACGTTTCAAATAGTCAATTTCCAGTGTGTGTTGTCGGACTCCTGGCGGGAGCTCTCTGTGCCAGGCTGCTCCACAGAGCTCATCCTGCGTGCCCAGGTGACAGGAGCACACCGCATGCCTCAGCCTTGCAGTGCCAACCAAGTCTTAACCGCAGAAGCCAAACAATTGATGTGGTGACGAGGCTGGAAGAGACAGAGAGCACACAGATTGACTTCCCAAAGGAGTTTGTTACGCTGGGAGTTCTAAAAACCATTTTCCCATGAAAATTGCCTCCTTTGCATAGTAGTTGCTAAAATGGGATAAATATGGCACCCTAGATTGTCACTTTGTGCAGAATCGTTCTGCCAGTGCATGCACAAGCACACACGCACACACACGCATGTGCACACATTTGCACACAACTGTAACAATTCCTAGAATTCTGTCCTGGTAATCTTATTTTTGTAAGGTTGAAGAGAATCTCGTATATTCCTGAATTAACAAAAGATATTTATTTTAGTGAAAGTGAGAGAAGGCCAAGGTAATTCGCCCTGGAACGGAGCCTCCGATGAAACTATGCCTGATTGTGGGCCTTTTCTGTTCAGTGCTGCCTTTTATTTAATGTAGGATTAAGCAGAGACAGACTTTGCCTCCACATTGAATACTAGCCCGATTCTCACTTCACTACAATTTGATTCTTCCTTTACGGCAGGCTATTAGTATGCTTATTTCTCATAGCTGACATGTATCGATCTCTTGAGTTTCACGTGTAGAAATAAGGGTCTTGAGATGTACAGCTTCTTCTTACTCTAGACTTTCACAGCTGAGCACTTTGGATGTATTAGCGAGACATCCTGGGAGATGGACTCACAGCTGGACCAACCGAAGGCCTCTAAGTGCTAGACGGCTCCAGCCACAGGTTAGGGTCAGTCACAGACTCTGCCCTTGAGGAGAAAGGACAAACAAAGCAGAGGAAAGGAGTGACCCTCTGGGAGCTGTCCCTGCCTTGCATGGCTCTCAGTAGAAAGCTACGCTTGAAGAGGTGAGCTTCCTTTCATCCAGGGCACGCATGGTGGCTTTGCAGTGAATTTGACCAGAACTTGGGTAAGGGCTGATTTCCCACTTCCCCCCTGCTTCCATCCAGTTCTTTCTTTTACACAATGAGCATCTCTCATTTGCATAAAGCACTCCATAGGTGTATGAATTACAGACTTTACTGTCATCCATGGTTACCACCTTTTTGACATCAAGCCAAAGAGCACTAACTCTGAAATTGCCTTCATACCCACATGTTGGGGCTAATACAGATTAACTGGCTGTATGTATTCTCACAACGGACTCCAAGTTTAATGGGCAATCTGAATTGGTGCTTTGTAAAATCACTACTCTTACAGAAGATCATAGGAGCAGAGGTTGTTTTTAGAGGGGCAAAAAAAAAAAACCTTTGATTTCCTACACACTCTAAAAATTATATGGACATCCCCAAAATTCTCCTTCTTCCAAAGTCCCATGGCCCCCAACACTGGAACATGTCACTGATCCACCCCTCCCCAACACAGAAGGCTCATGCTGCTGTTCACACGGTCATCCGTTCACTCAGCCAGCATCCCTCAAGTGCAGGCTTCCATCATGCCCCAGCCTGAATGTACCAGTGCCCAAACTAGAGCCTAGTATGTCCCAAAGGCAGATAATTTTCAAAGGAATTACTTGTTTGTTATGATACAATCCAGTATGTATATAATATATTTGTACCACCAACATTGCTTACATGTTTTAAGTATCTCTTTAAGGAATTAAGTCAGGAGAAAACAATTAGCACTATCAATGCTTAGTGGATGACATAATGGTTAAAGTAATTTCATCTTCATTATTAGTTTTAATTTTATTTTTTGAGACGGAGTCTCACTCTGTTGCCCAGGCTGGAGTGCATTGGCGAGATCTCCACTCACTGCAACCTCCGCCTCCCAGGTTCTAGCAATTCTCCTGCCTCAGCCTCTCATGTAGTGGGACGACAGGTGTGTACCACCAAACCCGGTGAATTTTTGTATTTTTAGTAGAGACAGGGGTTTCACCAGGTTGCCCGGGCTGGTCTCAAACTCCTGACGTCAGGTGATCCACCAGCCTCAGCCTCCCAAACTTCTGGGATTACAGGCGTGAGTCACAGTATTAGCTTTATTTTGATTCTAGAACTTTCTGAGCGAGAGAGAGGCTCTGCTCTGTCACCTAGGCTGGAATGCAGTGGTGTGATCATAGCTCACTACAGCCTCCATCTCCTGGGCTCAAGAGAGATTCTCCTGCCTCAGTCTCACAAAATTCTAGGATTACAGGCATGAACTACTGTGACGTGTTTCCAGAACGTGGTTGTAAGATGTGTATAATGTCCTTCATTGTAATTTGGAATTAATGTGATTTGGGAGACACAAAGGGGCCACAGCTCCAAAAAGCCCCCTTTGGTCTGGCCACGGGGCCTCAGGTGGGAGAGGGTCCTGGGTCCTTGGCGCGTGCTGAACATCTTCCTCCGGTGCAGCCGCAGGCAGATGCACTCCCGTTTTCTTTCTTCCTCCCACCCTGATCACCAGAGGTAGGAACAGGCCTTGCAGTCTATCTTTATCCTCATCACTGCTGCTTGCCAGGCATTCTGTTGTTTGTTTTGGTGTTTTCCCCACCTGTTTAGACAAAATGGCATATGCAGAGTGTGCCTTCAAAGAAAACAAAAAATTGACACTTGCTTGAAATGTTTAAAGTTCAAAGTCTGTTTTGTGCTTGAACACGGCCTAGAAATAACATGATGTGGCATCGCCATTCTCGCCACCTGGTACCAGGAAGTCTGGCGGCCCTCTGGGCGGTGAGAACCCTGATGCCGCCTTTTCTGGTAACTTCAAGAGCGGGGCAGGTTTGCCACACATTGTGAGTGAAATGTTATGGGGTCTTGAGTGAGGGATCACAAGGAACTGGTTGATGCCGGTGCAAGGAAACTAGCTATTTAATAATTGTCTTTTTAGCCCTGTGCACAGTAGCCTAGGGACATGTCTCTTTTGTATTCAAAAACCTAGTCCAACCCCCTGAATCTAAAGTAAAAGTTGAAAAAACAAACTCAGTTAAATTATTATGATTATCAGCTGTCATTTACGGAAGACATGTTATGTGCCAGGAACTATAAGTAAGCATGTGGCTTACATTAATCCTTTTTAATCCCTCTAGAATCCCTGTAAAGCAGACTTTTTTTTTTTTTTTTTTTTGAGACAGAGTCTTGCTCTGTCATCCAGGCTGGAGTGCAGTGGCATGATCTCGGCTGACTGCAGCCTCCATCTTCAGGGTTCAAGCGATTCTTCTGCCTCAGCCTCTAGAGTAGCTGGGACTACAGGCGTCCGCCACCATGCCCAGCTAATTTTTGTATTTTTAGTAGAGACAGGGTTTCACCATATTGACCAAGCTGGTCTCGAACTTCTGACCTTGTGATCCGCCTGCCTCGGCCTCCCAAAGTGTGGGAATTACAGGTGTGAGCCGTGCCCGGCCTGTAGAGCAGATGTTATTATCCCATTTTGCAGATGAAGAAATAGTAGTTCACAGATACTAAATGACTTTCTCTGAGTGGCACAACTATAACTGTTGAAACAGAAATTTGAACTCATGCATGTCTGACTTCTTAAGATCTTAGAGCACCTAAACTGCTGGCCAACCAGCATGGACCATGATTCCAAGTCCCAAAGATCTCGTGGAAGCTGTTTTAAATTTCACTTAAATTTTACCTGATCATTTCTCCTCTATTTATATTGAGTATATTTCACAAATTTATAATCTAAATAGACTTAATAATCACTGTTTAGTAAAAATAAGTTATTTTCATCTGTTTATTGTTAATAAATACCCTGCCTACTTTGAAAACATATTTAAGATAGCTTTCAGGATGGAAAAGATACTCCCAAAACAAAAAACCCTGAAGCAAGAATGAAAAACATCAGCTGTGAGTTGAAAGCCAGGCCCTAATTATGGCAGAAACCTAGTCAGAAGGACACTTAGTTTAGCACTTCCTCTCAGCCAAGTCAACAGGGAAAAGATGGCAGGTGACCCATCCTGTATTCATAAGACAGCTTGCCAAGTCAGGAAAACAGAGCTTTCTTGTTTTATCCATGTTAGGAAAATTAATAATTTTCACAATATAACATTTGAGATAAAATTATAATGTTATTTTTACTTCATCACCAACTTTGAGGGTGCACTTAAGATTGCGAAAACAATATAATGTTATCATTTGCCTGAAAAATAATGGAAGAAAATAGCCACAGCATACCTTCTATATACAATTACTTCTGTGTTTTCCTTTTTGTTCTTTTTCAGAAAACCCATTTCTCTCTTTTTTCCCTAGTAGTAAGCATAGTAGGAATGGCACATTGTTCTCTGCTGTCAGTGATAAAAGTATTTTCCATGTAGAAACAGGGTTCATAATGAACACTTTCCTGACCACATAATGTGCCATTAAGTAGGGGTAGCATATTTTCATTAAGCATTTCTCTGCTGGTGGCCATCTAGGCCATTTCTTAGTTTATAGCAAAGATAAGGATTACAATGAGCAATTATTTCAACCTTCGGTTTAATTATAATTTACATTACATTTATAAAATTATCTTCACTAAAAATCTGTATGCGTAAAATAAGCTCCTTGAAGGCAGAAGCAACCTATTTCTCAATTTTATTTTCCCTAGACTGTGGTGTCTTAAAAGTACAAAGTGCTTTCTCAATAACTTAATGAGTAAATAAAACGTAGCTCAAAAGGGGCTGAAATTGATGGCCTGGGGTGTTACCTCTAAGTTGGAAAGAACATGAATAGTAGTAATCCTGTACCTACCTGCAAAAGAACTTTAAATACTTAAAGATCCAAAATAGCACTTGAACAAATGAGAATATTAGAAGTTTGCGGGGGTAGGGGTGCATCTCTGCCATAGCTCCAACAGCCCCTCCCTCCTTTTTGTGCTGCCATTTGGAGTTTCAAGCACGGAGAGAAGTGATGCCCATTGATACTGCTCTGAATAAAAGCCCATGCTGTAAACGTGTGATCGCCCATCTATGGGCAGAAAGGGACCCTTCTCTGGTACTGCGTGTAATTGTTGAAGGCATCTGTGCGCTCACTTAAAGCCCATCTGTACCCTGCTCCCCAGTGAGCAGCCCGCTCTCTCCCAGTGAAGTCAGGTGCTCAGAGCAGCCGGCTGGGCGCAGGATGTAGAAAAGCGCCTCTTTTGAACATTAGGAGTGATTGAGTCAAAATGTGTAATTATAACAACTCCTAGAATCTACCATTGTCTTAATGGATTATTTAGAATTTGTGTCCGTAAAAACTAAAATATATATTAGTCTTGTCTTGGAAGAGTTGATATTTTTCAGAGAAATTGAATCTGCACTATTTATGGGTTTTGCACTATAAAACTCTGCAGCCCAGTCACATGGCTTCTTTTTCCTAAGCCATCTGTCACAGAGGTCTGGAATTTTATGTGAATGTTGGTTGTGCAGTCTTAACCCAAGTTTTTTTTTTAATTTTTTAATGAAAAATGTCAGCAACTACAATATTTAGCATTTTACTTTACGTTGGCCATTAAACTTGATTACTATAGCTCTGTTTCATTGCTATTTACATATCAGCTACGAAGCCAAAAATTGTTCTGATGCCCTCCTGGCAGAATACATTGTGAGATCATGGAGACGGAGCACATGTGGCACTGATATGGTTAATATCTTGGATTTTTGTAACTAAGGTTTATTAATGCTGGTATAAAAACGTATTTGATATTATACAGATGGCATAAGATGTTGTGGTTACTAAGTTATTATCCCGGATAAGCTGTACTGCCAAATTCGGGGCTTAAAACTATCACGAGAGATTAAACTATTTACTAAAAAGGGACAGAAAGATACGGCCAAAGCATCTTAGTACAACATATTAGAAGTGTATTTACCTCCCACAAATACAGTAAAGCATATCTATCTCGTAGGCTGAGAGATTGAAAATATTAACTTTGCAGGTAAAACAAAAAAATAAAAGAAGGGCTTTTATTTTCTAAGTCAGGCACAAGCAGCAAGCCCAGTTGATGCAGCCCAGTGGTGCCTCTTTGGGGGCTGGGGGTGGGGGTCGTTTAAAGGGAAGAGTGAAAATAAATCCCCTGGGAAATAGCCGGTTACCTCAAGAGTTCAGGATCTTACTCAATATTCAAAGAAGAGTGGCCAGCCAAAAGAAAAAAAGAGAGTTGCCAAATTGTCCAGAAGTTAATTTTGAACTGGTGGATGATGGTAAAAACACCAGAAAGGTGTTACTTGACCCATTTAGAAAAATGGCAGGCACCTTCCTCCTACCTTCTGAGAATGACTGCGTGGTAATGTTTACGATTCATGACACCACACGAGCCATCCCTGCATGCGAATCTTGTAGAACATACAAAGCACGTGAGCAGTTTGCTGGAGCTTCAACCAAATACAGAATGGGGTACTGTTCCTCCAACACAGAAAAAAACGAAACCAAGAAATAACACGTGGCAAAATGTAGACGGTATCTCAAGAAGAAATATTGTATGGTGGATTTAATTTTAAGTCTCACACTAACTGTGGAGAAAACAAGCCCCTTTATAGTATTCTGAAGTTTTCAGCATAGGGCTTCAACCTCAGGCTGTCAGCTGCTCCCCAAAGCCCCCACCCCCACCGGGGTGAAGTGTGGTTTGCACTGTCTGCCTCCCTCCCTCTCCCTGCCCCCCACAATTTAGCAAAGCATTTCTGGCTCAAATAGCCTAGGGTAAAATGTTGCTTTTATATTAGTTTAATATTCCAATAAAAATTCTCTTCCAGCGGGTTATTTTTGCATATTTCTCATGTGAGATTAATATTGTGATTTGAGGGGGCTGGGAAGTTATACATGCTTTTGATAAACACAAATGTGAATGCTTTAAATGATGCATTGGGAGTGATAATTCTGTAAACTAGAAAAGAAGATTTGTATACACACACACACACACACACACACAGAGGCACATTTTTACAAAACCGTTTTAGCCAATACGTTTAGTATTTGGAGCATCTTATTTACATTAAGCTTACTTTGTTTAAACCCAAAACACAAAGCTCACTAATGGGGCTGTTCTTAAAAGTCTGCCTAAGAATTGAACGTTACCCAATGCAAACCAGAAAGCTAGACTTAAAAGCAGATACACTTACATAAAAGCTTACATTTAAAATGATCCCTTGAAAGCCCCACATGGCTAGGCTATAACTGCAAATGGCTTAAATGTTTTTCTGTTTCCTATTGTATACCAGGGAGCCGAAATAGAAGTGGATGAAAATGGCACATTGGACTTAAGCATGAAAAAAAATCGAATCCTGGACAAGGCTGCACCCCTAGCTTCCTCTAACACTTCTATTCCAACTCCTTCCTCTTCCCCATTCAAAACAAGCAGCATTCTGGTCAATGCGGCATTCTATCAGGCTCTTTGTGACCAAGAGGGCTGGGACACTCCTATCAACTATAGCAAAACCCACGGGAAGACAGAGGAGGAGAAAGAGGTATTGTTTCCATATGTCGATCAGTAAGTTGAAGACAGTATGATTGCAGGGTGTAACTAGCTTTTCCCTCCTAAATTATATTCACATTCCTGTTTAGATGATACATAATTCTGTACCTTGTCTTAGATTTTAATGAACTGATGATTTTTAATGTCAGAGGAAATTCATTAACAAATCCAACTTTTATTATCGCTTGCCTAAAATAATGTCACTATAGTGAATTTTACTCCTATTATGGCTGAAATTTTGTGCACTGCACAAGAGATTATAGGATCTATCCCTTCATATGGCAGCTGTAAGGGGCAATGTATCTTTCAGCACTGAAATGCCAGCTTACTAATTCTTTCTGACTCAGAGGGGTGAAGACGAAATCAAATCAGGGTCAAGTAAAAATCTTTTGAGTCGTGTCCAATTTCTTTCCTTGGTTTTTTGAAGGAACTGTGTTAGTATACCTATGTATAGACTCATTGTTTGAGGCATTGAATTGAAATGTTCGATGTCTAAATTGAATTATTCTTAAAGTCAAAGAGACTTATTTGTGCATTTAATTATCTTGCAGTTGGTTTTGCCCCCAAAAGCCACATGGTGCCGCTATGTAGGAAATCATTTAACTTTCACCTTAAGGCTTGAGCCACCTGCCTAGGCCTGATTAGCCATGTACTACTCAGTGTCATTCAGAAAACTGATAACCAGCACCCTCAGCTGTTTAGACTCTGTGTCATTGCAGATGTGACCTTAATTATCAGAGTAAGTGATCCCATTTTGCTATTTGTCAGGGAAGTTGTTGATGAGCTTGCCGGTGGATATGTGTGAAGAACTCTAATAGCCATTCTCTGTAGAAGTGTGTGGTGCCTTTTACAGCTTTTTGAAGTTCAGAGACTTTGAATGGGGAGATCTAATTTGATTTTTGCATATGCTTAACATCTCAGAGTATATGTCAACATACACAGTTTGGATCACAGGATTGGACTGTTCCCCTCCTCTCCTCTCCTGTCCCCTCCCCTTTCAACCCCTTCTCTCCTTTCCCCTCCCCTCCTTTCCCCTCCCTCCCTCCTTTCCTCTCTCCCTCCCTCCCTCCTTCTCTCCCTCCTTCCCTCCCTCCCTCACTCCCTCCTTCCCTCCTTCCCTCCCTCCCTCCATTCCTCCATTCCTCCTTCCCTCCCTCCCTTCCTTCCTTCCTTCCTTCCTTCCTTCCTTCCTTCCTTCCTTCCTTTTTCCCTTCAGTACAGTTTTGCCAGCATCTCCAAGTCCAGGCAGTGACATGGAACCTGGAGATACAGCGATGAATAGAACACGCTTTCACCATGCCTGTGTGCCATAGTCATGCATGTGCTCAGAGGACCGACCTGTAACCAAAAACACTGATAAACAGAGTAGCTCACTCAGACACACAATGTGGAGAGGGAGGAATAGCTAACTGCATTGGGTGGCTGGGTGTGGGTCCCTGGAAGACGTCCTCAGCATCTGAGGCAGCCTCTGTGTCTCCACCACTGAAGCCATCACAAGGAAGGATGAAGGGGTTCACACACTGCAGCTTTTGATTAGACTCAGTCATACTGGCCCTAGTCATTTTATTCTGCTTGTTTTTTCAAAATTCACCCAAAGCATCCAAGGATGGCCTTAATTAATCCATCGTAGTAAAATTTTAGAAGAACCATTTATTAAAATAATACGTATTTGATGATAACGAATGTGAAACTGATGCCTGGGAAATATAAGATGCTAATTTGCCTTAAGTGACGACCACAGACTGGCAAGTGTGCATCTTTCCCCTCCCACTGTGCCCACTGCCATCTCAGGCTTGTGTCAAAGAGCAGAGGTTACACCTAATTCTGTGTACGTGTATCATCTAAAAGTCTGCCAGTGTTCACACCCCTAGAGCATTCTGCACGTCTTGTCTGAAATGGAAGTAAGCAGCCAGCTAGGAAGTGGGCAGGTTAAGAGGCACAACTGTGATGAGATCGAAATTGTTGAGGCATTTCTGCTACATACAAGTTAGCTTTGGATGAGGGAATGTCCTTCAATTCAAACGGCTGCTTAATCTCCAGCCAGGCCACTGCTGCTCAGATCATGGCATATTGCACCTACACCCCTAAAGGGAAACCTGCCCTCGGCCCAGGATGTGTGGATGTGGGTTCAGCAGAAGTCCTTATGTTACAGGACAAACAGTGTTTTATGAATGAAGTACACCTGCTTCATGCGGGGTCAAAATCCCAGCATGTTCTTATTTCTGGGCATATCTCAATGTCATCTGCAGAGTGGCATTTGGGCTTTCTGCACTCACCCTTGTGACTGTGTTGAATGCATTCACCAGAAAGTGTCAGCAATCAGCATCCAATCCTGAGTTGTAACAAAATGCATTTGCCTCAGATGGATTCTCACCTTCATCTAGGCTGTCTTGTGTTGTTTGATACTGACTAGACTTCTGTGTCCTCAGCACGATGTCAACATTGCACACTTCATATTCCCAGAGACCCATTCCTATCACTTTCTTAGCCATAGTTCTCATCACCCAGAAAGCCAGGAAACGAGGGTTCATAAGAAATATTTTATGTTGTTTTTTAATCTTGTTTTTGCTTAATTCCAAAAAAAAAAAAAAAAAACCAATCTGGATTCATCACGGCAGCTGTATAGATTTACCTGGAGTATGTGTTTATCTCATGCATATAGATCTGGGACAGTGTTTCATTTCCCAGCAAATTCTCCCACACAAAATGGGATTCTTTAGAGTGGATTTATGCTCTTTACAGAATGGCTTACTTACTGCAGGACTGACAATACAGGCTTGGACTGCTACAGTTTGCAACCGAAGTATTGTGACATCTGGAATTTAGAAGCTATGTGGGAATTCAGTGTCACTAAGAGTACCGGAGAGGACTTTGGAGAGGCTAAGTGAGCTCTTGGACTCAATGCACCTGCCCTAGGTTTGAACTGACAGAATATTTTTTAAGCTAAATGCTTATTGTCCCAGCTATCTGAATAGGGTGATTCACTGCTTTGGGAAGCTAAGGCTGATGGAGACACACGCATAAAAGTGCTTCTGAATTACTGTAACTCCTGATGCAGTTTCTCACCCTTATTCTCTGTTCCTTCAACTGTGCCAAGGTAATCTATTAACAGTATTTTTCGCATCCTGTTCCGAATCTTGAAAATGAAAAATGTAGTGTTTGGTAGGTATTATTTTGAAAAATTACACTGTATTAAATGCTCTCATTGAGAAGCTATCAGAGGGTTACCACATACAATAAAATAAAGACAAGGAACCTTTATACACAATGTCTCATTATCCCAACAATCTTGAAAAGAAGGATTATTATCAAATTTTTTAGAGGAGAAATTTGAGCCTCAGGGAGGTAAAATTATTGCCCCTGCTCATGTGAAATTAGGTAATAGGCCTGGAATTTCCTACAACAAAGAAAAAAAGAGAAGAAGGTAAAGGAAATGAAAAAAAATCACCAAAAACCAGAAGATTGCTTAGGGAATATTTAGAAAAATTTAAGGAGAAAGAAAAAAAGAGAAGAATGAAGAAATGGCAGGTGGGATTGTGCATTGGGGACAACAGTTGTCTAAAGTGCTTCTGTGGGTGCAGGGCTGGAGCTCCTGTGACCCAGGCAAGTCCACATGATGTGACCATAAAAACCACTTACTGGTGAGCTTCCCTGGAATGTCTATGGACAGCCTAGAAAATCTATTGTTCGTGTTTGGACACCGGACTGTGGTATGTCCCTGCTCCCACCCACATCTTTCCCATTCAGCTTCCCTCTCCCTGCACCGCGTAAGACACTTACACAATCAGAAATTGAGTGATTATTTCTAATTCATTGTTATCTAGTTCATATGCACAACAGTTGCTTAATTTTGGTGGTAATTTTCAGAAAATATTGTCTGTCTTTCTCAGTGAAATAGCCTGTCCAGATGCCCCCTAAAAAAAAAATCCTGAATCTGGAAAAAACTCAAAATATCTCGGAAGGAAAGTGTTGAGAAATAACTAGGGCTGTCGGTTTCATTCAACTGTCAGTTCTCCAAAGATTTCAGGGCTTAAAATGTTAAGAGTGCCAGATGCTATTATCTGTTATTCATGTTACCATTATGTCCTGGTCTTTACTGAAATCAGTATAAACTTCCATCTGTACGTTAAAAGAATTTCATTGCATGTGTGTATTCTCTAAACACACACATATATACCACATCCTCTTTTACATATCCACAAAATAAAATTATTATTTTCAAAATGATACTTTAAATTTTGAAAAAAGGTTTTTACAAATGCTATTGATTTACACTGGATGCTGTTTAGGAATTCATTCAATATCAAATGCCTCCATAACAAAATGAATTCTTTTAGTGACAGCCACCTGGATTTTAATACATATACTCTCTGCAGGTTTCCAAGGCTAGAATGTTGAGCAAAGAAAAGGGGGAAAAGCAATTATTTCATAAAACAATTGTATGCATATAAGTCTACATGTTAAAGAAAAGTTACAAAATACTTAAAAGGTCATATGCAATAAAATTATCCTATTGAAACATTACCACATATTACTATACCAAGTTAAATAACGTATATTCTGCAAGCTTTATGTTTGTATTATTTAGTAAAATAATAACTTAAATTTTCATAATTGATCATTTCTTTCAAAATTCCTCATTCTCTTGCCTTCTGTAATGTATAGACTCAGCCCTAAAACAACAGGTGGAAACTTGTGATTGTCTTTAAATATACGTGTCTTCTTAGAAAGACTTTGTTCTTAACTCTGTCATAAAGAAATGATAAAATGGCCCTTTTTACTTTATGCCATTTTCGTTTAAAAAAATCAGCATCTAAACAGAAAAACAAAGGCTATTCCACATTGAGACAATATCGGATTTAGCATTTGTTTCTACTTTCCAAAAGCCAAGACATTTTGAAATTAGAGTGGAAAATACTACTCAGGCTAAATCCAGATAGGACCCAATGGAATGGATGGTGGAATCATCAGGTTTAAGGCCTTAAAATTTGGAATTGATTCATTGTAGCCATTTACCGTGTAAAAGTTTAAAAGGATAAGCTTCAATGTCAATCATCTATTTTGCTGTAGATCCCATAGAGGCAGCATGAAACTAGCACTTCTCTGTGCATCCTAGTGTGCAATTATTATCAAGCACATATTTCTCTTTATTTTTAAATCGTGTGTTTTTATCAGTTTCTATTTTCAAACATTTACCAGTGAAACAAAATGAAACACATAACATCATCAATAATATGGAGAAATAGCCCTGAATAAGGTTGTATGAATGTGATCTGAAGACAGTGTCACTTGAGGCAGTGTACCAATGTATTTACTACAGTATGCTCTTGTATAAAATAATTGATTGAATGCCATCCAAGTAATTAATGAAAAAAATTACATTTGCCTTGATTGAGATGAGTATTTAGAGTTTTTCTTTGGTTGAGAAAATCCAGGAATTTTCTTTTTTCTCATTGCTTTTGAATGTAGACTCAGAATTACTAAAATTATATTATGCTATAATATTTTTATGTTCATTTAATTTTTAAAAAGATTTACTTTGAACAATTCAAAATTGTTTACTTACCTTAAGTAGATCAGTACTTTCGAGATTTAGAATACAGTTTTTAATATTAGTTAATCTGATTTTAATATTAAATCCAGAAAGTATTATATTTACTGGATATAAGATTAATGATGAAAGTAAGCTAATTATGTGATTGAGAAAAACCATCATTAGTTATCTGTGAAATAATACATCACTTGGTAAATAAATTTTTTGAAAGAATTAGGGAGTCTTCTTTATGAAAGCAAGGTCAGTATTAAACTTAAGAGCATGGAAATTAGGCATATCTAACAAGATATTCCATCCAGGAAGGAAAGTGCTACAAGATACCAACTTGGCAATGGAAGTAATTTCAGAAAAACAGGAAGTGATATAAAAATAAAACCAATTATCCAGAAAGATCAAATTAAATGTCTAAATACAGTAAGCCTCAGTTATTACATATTTAAACAAATAATTTAATCTTAATTATTTGTACATTAGAAAGGGCATTCTGTTAACCTAAACTTACTTTCTCCTTTTCTGTTTAAAAGTTTGTGTGATTTGTTTTTGCAATATTTCTTTGGCTTTACTGTTGTTATGACTGCTGGACATATAAACAATTCCTGTGCTCTCTAGGGAGCATTTGTTATACAAGAAATCATGAAGCATTAAAATATGCTTTTAATGCAATTAAAATATTAATTGCAGAGCTCAAAAAATACCTACCTCTGTAATCATATTTGCTAAAATGTGAACTAAGTACGAATTCTAAGTTCCTCTTCAAAAAACCGGTATGTCACTATGTTCAGCTTCCTTACTTTTTGTTCTCCATTTTAAAGTTTAACTCCCTTGTTCTTTACACCTCCTTGCCCTTAATTTCAGTAAACAATCCCCTCTAGCCTTTATACTCACATATTTAGAGTCCTTAGTCATCCTTAGCCACCTGCTCTGTAGCCATCCTTCCTGCCAAAACTACTCACCCTGCCACGAGAGCTCATACCCTTGCTCTCTTTAAAATAGCCAACTGTAATTAGCTTAGACTGTGCAGCCCAACCCTAGCCAGTAGGGGAATGATGCAGCAGTAGAGACTAGCTATGTTAGGAATAAGAAACCCTTCCCCTCCCTTACCCAGTGTACTCTTGCGACCATGCCAGGTGCGAGTGGCACCCTTCTGCAGAAGTAAATTGCCTTGCTGAGAAAGCTTTTTTGCCAGAGTGCTGATTCTTCTTTGTGACTCCAAGCTCTTGTTTTGAACATGAACTTTTAAAAGGTGTTCCATATTATTTATGCTTTTTTATTGTTCACTAAGGATAAAGATCTGTAACAATCAGGACATATTCTTATCCTCATTCTCTCATTTATTTCTTATGCAAATCCTCTAAG
Source organism: Cebus imitator (assembly GCF_001604975.1). Lineage (NCBI taxonomy): Eukaryota > Metazoa > Chordata > Mammalia > Primates > Cebidae > Cebus > Cebus imitator. The sequence continues at coordinate 3,349,671 of NW_016107388.1, read as the reverse complement.
ATAGTCCAGCCAAGTCCAATTCCCAACCCAAAACTCAAGCCTGGCCCCAATGATTTTAAATCTAGTTGTCTTTCCAGGGTTCCCTAATGGCTTCTGTATTTTTTTGTTTCCAGAAAGACCCAGTGAGCTCTCTAGAAAATTTAGAGGAAAAAAAGTATCCTGGAGAGGCCTCTATACCAAGCCCTAAACCCAAGCTTCATGCAAGAGATCTCAAAAAGGAACTAATCACGTAAGTAGTGCCCAATGCCATGCCCTCTAAGATTCTGGAATGAAGAATCATGTTTGTGACTTGGAGTTACAGTATCTTGGCTTATGCAGTTGATGTTAGGGTGATTTCTACCAGTTAGCAGTTAAACGTTAAACATATACCTAACTTGAACTAAGAGGGTATACATGGTCTTATGCTAACAGAATTAAAAACCTGTTGATTAAAAGCCAAAAGAAGATAACACAATTAGAAAAGCTTATGTTTTGACCCCAAATTCTTAACCTGATGTCCATTGACCCCCAGATCTAAGGGTTGGCTTCAGGGACTCTACTAACCTTCTAACACTTGATGCAAATTGTTATTTGGGCAAGGGAGTTCATGGTTTTCATCACATGTTGAAATGGTTTTTGAGGCCCATTTAAAGAAGAGCATAAAGAGCAGGGTACCCGAAGGCAGTATGAGTTACGAACTAGCGAGTGAGTCAGTGAATGAAATGCAGGAAACCGTTTCCCATGTATGTGTTTAAATGTTAATCAAGTCTACTCATATGTAAATCTTTTCAAAGCTGTCAGTTAATGAGAGTTTAGCAAAGAGTAATGCGTCCACTTAGGAAGCAGGCCTGTACCCTCCCTTCTGTATCCCTCATCAAAAAATACATTTCCAAAAAAACTTTTCCAAAAAAAAAAAAAACCAAACTGTAAAAACTTCTCCTGACCCAGCTTCCACCTGGACGCTCTGTCCCCTCTTCTTTTTCCAGTTGAACGTATCAAGAAAGTTGTTGCTGCTGTGTGATTCGGTTTCCCTCTGAATCTGTCCTGGACAGATCTCCAGGGACCTTCCTTCCCTCAGCGCCCTCTTTCCCTGGTGGGATCTTGGTCCTGAATCATCCTGTTCCTACTTGACAGGCAGCAGGATGCCACAGAGCTGGTCTCCCTCCTCCACAATCCATTGTCTGCACTTGGCCTCTTGCATGCCTCACCTCTGGACTCTCCTCTCATCTCACCATGACCCCTTCTAGACTCATGTGTAGCTCTCTAAAGAGTAGGGTGCCTCAGAGCTCTGTCCTGGGATCCTTCCTTCCTGCTATCAGCACTCACTCCTGCTGAGGACTCCTTGGCTGCCACCCTGCTGTGACCTCCAGATGCCCATCCACCAGCCCACAGGGGCGGTGAGTGCTCCCCTCCCCCAACCTCTCTCTTTGGACTTCTTGCTTCCCTAAGCACTCTAGGAACTAGGCAGGGCATTAGGGTTTCTGTTCCCTCTGCCCAGAATGCTGTTCCCAAAGCCTCTGCAGGACCCACATCCTCTCCTCCCTCAGCGAAGCTCTTCTCTCAAACATCATTTTTGTAAGAGGCCTTCAAGCTACTGCACTTCCCCACCCCCAGCCCTGATGCTCCCATTCCCAGATCTTTCCTTCCCTTCCCTCCACTCTCTATTTTCTGCCATCCTCACCAAGAACAAAGCCTCAGGGGGCAGGAAGTGAGGGGTCTCCTCTTTTCCATCTTCGTTCTCTAACTTGTCTGCCTCATTGGTGCAGAATATGTACTGTGCTGCCTCTTATTTCCCCACCTACATGGACAGTGACTTGGGACCAGGGAACATGTTTCAAAGGCCAGTGTCAAGAACATGAATAATTTTTACTGAACATGCAATAGGTGCTCAGTAAACATTATTCCAGGTCTGGCATCAGTTTGCCCTATTGACATGTGAATGACTTTAAAATAAGCTTAGACTTTGAATCCCTAAGGTTTTTGTAGGCAAACATGACTGGCTGAAACAGCACGCTCCCTTATCAACTTAATGTCCGCCTGGGGCTGGCTGGTTGACGCCATAATGGATGGCTCCAGACGTACTGGAACTTACATCGGCTTGAATACTGTTTCAGGCTCAGTGGCCTGAAACCTTAGAAGCTACTTCTAACTTCTTAGAAACTTCTTAGAAGCCTCTTAGGCCAGCCAGACCCTTTTTCCCATGTGGACCTGCTGTTCGAAACTTTTCAACCTTGTATGTATTTTTTTTCCATGTGTTATTTTTCATATCTTCAAAAATGGCAAATTTTGATCCTTTGAAGGTAGATAGTTGGAAATTGCCAGATGTCATCCTGAACTAAATGTAGTGTAAAAAATTGAAAACTAACCTACAAGGCCATTGTGGGTCAGAAAAAGGAAGTGCAATGGGCACTCTTCGTTGGTGTGAACGTAAATACAAAAGAGGAAGGATTTCTAAAAGATTTTGAATGATTTTCGAAATATAGTCATTCTAAAAATTCCTAGGAGATTACTCTCATAGAGGCCTCGTAGTTCATGCGTTTAATTTTATCAATTACATACGTATTTATTTTGGGACGGAGTCTCACTCTGTTACCCAGGCTAGAGTGCAGTGGCTCGATCTCGGCTTGCTGCAACCTCTTCCTCCTGTGTTCAAGCAATTCTCCTGCCTCAGCCTCCCAGGTAGCTGGGATTACAGGCACCCACCACCACGCCTGGCTAATTTTTATATTTTTAGTAAAGACATGGTTTTTTCATGCTGGCTAGGGTGGTCTCAAACTCCTGAGCTCAGGTGATCTGCCCACCTCAGCCTCCTGAAGTGCTGGGATTATAGGCGTGAGCCACTGCGCCTGGCCTCGTTCATGCATTTTAGACAGGGTGAGTGCTTTAATGGATATCACTTATTTGCATGTGTCTGTGTCGGTATATTTGTCTCATGAAAGTCATACTACGCTCCGTGTCACCCTGTCCTCATTATGTTTCCCTTTGTGTCTCTAACATAATTGTACCTTGATTGCTTACCAAAAACTTTGTTTAGATTAGGATATTTTGGATGTCACTAATTATCTTAGAATTTCCTTAGGTTTCAGTGCCACTTACTGAGATAACTAGCTAGTTTCTTTCAATTTTTATATTTTCATCTGAGAACCTTCCCAAAATGTATCATGCAACTAATATTGGCACATGTCACTATGTAAGAATTTTCACTGTAGATTTGGAATTTAGTGTAGCTATCATAATTCTAAGCTGAAACTTTTCCCTGTATAATGTTGCCTCTAGTTCTTTCTTTATTTCTTGACCTTTCAATACCACCAAACTTTAAAAAAAATCAGCTAACTGAATGCATATTTTATTATTATATTTTATAGGTAATTTATAGCTGATGCTTAAAAACTGCTGACACTTCTTGGCTTCTCCTGGCAATATTAATGGGAGTAATTTAAAAATAAATATATAACATACATGCAAATATATGTTATATATATGTGTGTGTATATATATAAAATAAATGCAATGTTGTTTTTAACACTAGATGGCGATATATTTCTAAAGTGGGAATTCCCAGGCAATAGACACACCCCTCTCACTGAAAATTCCTGTTGTATAATGTTCAGAAACTTTTTTTTTCACATTTAGTGAGTGAATGGCATTTGCAAGATAACTCAGCCAAAATGTTAATAACTGTTCTTTTTCCTTTAGTTTTTAACATGTATTTATAGCTTTTACAGTTTTTTTTCTGATATCTTATCCAGGAAAAGGGATGGGGAAAGGAGATAGATGACTTAGCTTGGATCAGGCCCTGGAAATCAAACATTCCTTTGAAAGATGGGAATGCTCTAACTCTTACGGTTTCTTTAGATACCTGAAAATAATTGGAAAGTGGATCACAAAAAAAATACAAAATAACTCAGAAAATACAGGAATAGTGTTAATCTATCCCAAAATGTCCCTTCAAAAGGGTAAAGCCTATATTCTGTATATCTGGATAAGCCCTCACTTTAGGCAGGATGTCAAAAAAAGAAAAAATCAGATGCATGACTGGAGTAGTTGATGTTCTCCTCTGATTACTGACACCACCACAAATAACACTGAGTAGGCTGGAGTCCACCGCTTGTTACAATTGAGTGACTTTTGAACAACATCAGAGGAAACAAAATCACTGAGAAAACAAGGAATCTATTAATTGTGGAAGAAAACTGCTAAGGATAACTAACTACCTTCTTACATTATTATTATCATTTTAGCAATGGGGTCTCACTCCGTCACCCAGCCTGGAGTGCAGTGGCACAATCATGGCTCACTGTAGCCTCAAACTCCTGGGCTCAAGCAGTCCTCCTGCCTCAGTCTCCTGGGTAGCTGATTACATTATTTTTACAACACATATAAGATGGACAGGACATGGCCAGGTTCTGAGATGAAATGAAATGCAGGGGCACAGATCTTAATGGAGTGAGATTTTTGGTAGATGGCTTAAGAGCCTATTCTTAGGCCACTGGTGAATTACCAATTGTCTTTGCTGCCTTCAAGCTTTGGGTGAAATTGCTTGAATGTTTTACAGATTAAACTTCTTACCTACTTCATACTGACAGCAACTTTCCCACCTAAAATATCAGTTTACATTTAGTCAAAGATTTTCACTGGTTTCTAAAATGTTTATGAAGTTACTAGGTTGTATTGCTCTTAAAAACTCACAAAAACTCCTTTCTGGAATCTGTCATATAATTGGTGCTGGTGTTCCTAAGATCTGCTATTTTAGTAAAGTGTGGGTTTCTAATATTTATTGTTTATAACATGTACATTTTTCAAATGAATTAAAACGTTATTGATTGGTAACTGACAGCATCACTGGGACAACGCTTTCCCACATCATGGAATCAGAGAATCGAATGTAATGTTGAAACAGTTACCTAAGGAAGTAACTCAGGCTATGATTTTTAGTTTTCTTTTAGATAGTCTACTGGTTCTCATATAATATAAACCCTTGATACACTAGCTTCTGCGTGTCCTATACTGTGTTAATTTATCTTGCACAGAGAAGCTACCTCCTCCATAATCTACTGGGCAGAGGAAATGAACCTGTGACATGCACTTGACTCTAATGATGTATTTTCTATTGACTCAGCTGCCCAACACCAGGATGTGATGGGAGCGGCCACGTGACAGGAAACTATGCATCTCATCGCAGGTATGTAAGGGCCTCACATGCAGTCTGATTTTCATCGTCTTGTTCTATTTTAAATACTTATTCTCACCCTTTCTAGCCAGGTATTATCTGAAGCAGGAAATGGAGAGTGAGTTGGTTGGGTTTTGGGTTTATTTCGTCTTTCAGAAATAAAGTTATGTGGCATAAAAGTCGTGATTCTTGATCAAAATGTGTTTCTGATCCTGTAGCCCAGGTTATAAGTGAAAAGCTGAGCTCACGTCAGGCTTCAGTTCTGTGTGGCTTGAGGACAAGGAGTGAAGACAACAGAGTGACTGGAATTGACCATTTGCCCCAGGGGAAGTAATACCCTCAGTCCTGGGCAAACAACAAATTGAGGCATTTGAGAGATTAAGCAGTGCAAAGGGGCTGCTTTAGTCTTTCCACTTACCGCCTCCATTGATGGGATTTGTCTTCCCTTTGGAAAAGCACCATCACCTGGTGGTCCAGCAGGAATGGACTCTGCATGTGTAGATGATCATTGCATCCCTGAGCTTTAGAGTTGGGGAGTCTCATTGGCTAAAGCCATTCATTTGATGAACAGAAAATCTGAATCTACGAGAAATAGTTGAAGTGACACCAGCCCAGACTGGTGAGAACAGAACAGCCAGATTCAAAGCGAGTTACTTTTTTCCCACTCCCCAACCACCAAAAATTTAACATATGTTCAGGACTCAGGATCATTTGACTCAGAGTTGTATACATCAGTGTTGTGTTTTTTCTCATCCCTCTCTAGTGTTTCTGGATGTCCTCTAGCAGATAAGACTCTTAAATCCCTCATGGCTGCCAACTCTCAGGAGCTTAAGTAAGTGTGGGAAGCGTGGCCAGCCTGCCCTTTGTCCACACGGTAGGACCCTCTCATTCAGTGTCCATTCATTGCCCAAGTGGTCTGCAACCAGCAGTACGTCCTGCCAGCAGGGATCGCGGCAAAGGCACTTTCTCGATAAATTGTTGGATGACTGAAACCAAATCATTGTAACTTAATTTAGTTAATTTACTTGCCTCAGGGGCTTTGTATTTTATAACAATTTTAAAAAGAATTCTATAATAGTTAAACACAATATTTTTTGTATAAATTTCAGAATCTATATATTAAATCAGAGCCGTGAAGGTATACCAAAATATGTCTAACATCTAATTTTAAGGAAATTGCATAATTCTTTACCTTCTGGGTATTTTGATTCATAAAACTGCCTTTCACTTTTGGGTACCAAAAACAGTTTGGGTTCATTCCTGCCTCATCTACAAGATCTCCAAGTCACATGTGTATTAACTTTTACTTATTGATTTTATTTTTCATGCTCATCTTCTTTTAATACAAAGTTTTCATTTGTTTATTTTCATATCTTATTATATTACATATGGAACAATAAACATTTATAATCTAGCTTTTACCTTCTTAAAATATAATGGGACATAAGTGTTAAAAGATAAATAAATAGGATTAAACAAAACTAATTAAATTTATTTACAAATAATAAAATCATTAGGAAAAAATGAGTATTACTACATCTAGTGGTAAAACAATATGTGTAGACAGTAGCATCAGCATTTGGTGTCTAAAACACATGCAACATTTCAGGTATTGTATTTTCTTACTATTTTGTTAGTCTTTCCTTTTCTAAGTTGTTTAAAATTTTTTATCTAAAAATTTAAAAAACAGTTTATAAAAGAAGATGTGAATGCAAATTGTGTTTCTGGCACATGGAACAAGTTAGGATTATCTACAAGATGGCTAAACCTTTTTGCTGTTTCTGAAGTTATAAAAGAAGATGTGATAATGAACAGATATGCCAATTTGGAATCTTAGTACCAAAAATAATAAAAGAAACTGTGAAATATAATTTTCTCATCATTTCCTTCCTTCCTTCCTTTTCTTTCTCTCTGTTTTTCTTTCCCTTTCTTTCTTTTCTTTCCTTCCTTCCTTCCTTCCTTCCTTTCTTTCCTCCTTCCTTCCTTCCTTTCCTCCTTCCTTCCTTCTTTCCTTCCTTCCTTACTTTTTCCCTTCCTTCCTTCCTCCCTTTTTTCTTTCTTATTTTGCTTGAGACAGAGTGTGGTTCTGTCCCTCAGGCTAGAGTGCAATGGCATGGTCTTAGCTCACTGCAACCTCTGCCTCCTGTGTTCAAGTGATTCTCCTGCCTCAGCCTCCCAAGTAGCTGGGATTACAGGCATGCAACACATACCCGGGTAATTTTTGTATTTTTAGTAGAGAGAGGGTTTCACCATCTTAGCCAGGTTGGTCTCAACCTCCTGACCTCAGGTGATCCGCCCTCCTCAGCTCCCAAAGTGCTGGGATTACAGGCCCGAGCCACCATGCCTGGCCAGTTTTCTCATTTTCAGTGTCAAGTACAATTTACTGTGTCAGTGTGGATTCTAGAAATCACTTTATTGACTCCCGTTTTTCTAGGCTAAAATATAAGTAGTAAGTAGAGACTAACAATTAACAAACTGAAAAGTGAGATGTACCAAAACGAAGATGTGCTCAATTGTGTTAAAATTCTATATTGCCACATCTTAATTACAGCTAGTGGTTCTCTTCTTTTCTCTAAAACTTACTTCTAGAAAAATGTTGGTAATACATTAAAACATGCAAATTGAGAGATTCTATAGCAATATTCACTATTTAATATTTTATGCAGCTATCTAGTAAGTAATATCTTTGGTTTTTCCATAGATATTTTTTCCATACAAGAAAGTTTCTTCCATGCAAGAAAAATCAAAGAGACATTTTATTGACCTCTCGTTTAGCTATTCACGAAGAATCCCCCAAAATGATTATTCAGCACAAATATTTCCATATCAATATGCTATAAAACCACTTTTTTACTAAAAAATGTTAATAGAAAAAGACTAGCATGCAAAAATTTCTTATAATGGAGGATACATATTATGTCTTTAAATTCTTGATGAAAGACTCAATGCAGTTTGCCCTGGTTAGCCAGAAGAGATGTGTGCTGATTTTATATTTCATTTGAAAAAAAAAAGGCATTTGTTCCCTATTTTCTGCCTCAAGCTTGAATATAAATTCATTCTGTGAAAGTTTAGAGGAATGGGATTTAAGAAAAGGGATAGTGGATGCATTTTTCTTTGGATTATTGTTTTTCTCAAATAGAACTTTTGAACTGAACCATGGTGGGCATTCAGAAATGCAAGTAGTTTGTGATGGCCTCTGGTTTTTATTTGTATTTGGGATTTTCTAAAAAGACAAAAAAAGAAAAAGGTGAAAGTCTATATAAACTTTTATATTTAATAATATTTTGAAACCTATTCCTAATCAACATTCCAAGTAGAAATTGGATTCCCTGTAATCCTTCATTTTCTCGTTTCAATTTAATGGTTGATTGTTGATGTAGTTATTGGTGGATTTTCCCCAAAGACCATTTAACTTGTGCCATGAGGCCATGAGGCAGGACAGACCAGGTGCAAATTATTGAGGTTCTTTGGTCATCCCAGAAATGTTCCATGTCTCTGCAGTTCACATGTACCCTGTTGTTCATCTGAAATCAATAGATGATCATAGTAGCACAGCATATCAGAGAAAATAAATTATTCATAAAAATAATTTGGAGGCTGGGCATGGTGGCTCATGCCTGTAATCTCAGCACTTTGGGAGGCCAAGGCAGGTGGATAACCTAAGGTCAGGAGTTCGAGACCAGCCTGGCCAACATGGTGAAACACTGTGTCTACTAAAAATACAAAAATTAAATGGGTGGGGCACGCACCTATAATCCCAGCTACTTAGGAGGCTGAGACAGTAGAATTGCTTGAACCCAGGAGACGGTGGTTGCAGTGAGCTGAGATCATGCCATTGCACTCCAGCCTGGGTGACAAGTGAGACTCCGTCTCAAAAATAATAATGATATAATGATAATAATTTGGAAAACTTTTCTTTTTACATAAAAGGTAAGAACTTTGCATGATGTAGACATAAGCCTAGCAAGAAGTTGTGGACTGATTTTCAAGTCCCTTCTATATGAGGTTAAGAAATATGTACAGTAAATATCAACTAATCCGTTGTCACTCAGTAGTCATATATCTTAAAAATATTTAAAGATTATTAATCGACATTTAATTATATTTAAGCAAAAAAAAAAAAAACCCACACAAAAAGCAGCACATTGTCTTTAGTTGTATTTGGATGTGTGACCCCCCTCTCTTCACGTAAACTACACAGACGTGGAACATTAATGTAATTACTAAAGAATCTAAATAATTTGGGTGTGACCCCCACTCCCACCGCTACAACCTCTCAACTGACGATGTCTTCCTATGCCTTCCAGGTGTCCAACCCCAGGCTGCGATGGCTCGGGTCACGTGACTGGAAACTATGCTTCCCACAGAAGGTAGGATTGATCCTGTTTCTGAGAGGTGGAAATGAGCTTGTCCGCAGCAGTCAGAGAGATCACATAGTTTTGTTTTGTTCTTTGTCGGGTCCCTATTTCAGCTTGTCCGGATGTCCTCGCGCAAGGAAAGGTGGTGTCAAAATGACCCCGACCAAGGAAGAAAAAGAAGACCCTGAACTGAAGTGCGTGCAATGGTTGAGACATGGGGGTCAGCTGTCTCTTGCTGGTAAAATGGGAGGGCCCTTGGCCGGGCGCGGTGGCTCACGCCTGTAATCCCAGCACTTTGGGAGGCCGAGGTGGGCGGATCACAAGGTCATGAGATCGAGACCATCCTGGCCAACACGGTGAAACCCTGTCTCTACTAAAAATACAAAAAAAATAGCTGGGAGTGCTGGCACGCGCCTGTGGTCCCAGCTACTAGTGAGGCTGAGGCAGAAGAATTGCTTGAACCCAGGAGGCAGAGGTTGCAGTGAGCCAAGATTACATCACTGCACTCCAGCCTGGGTGACAGAGTGAGACTCCGTAAAAAAAAAAAAAAAAAAAAAAAAAAAAAAAAAAAAAAAAAAAAAAAAAAAAAAAAAAAAGGAAGGGCCCTTGGTTGGGATGCAATTGAACATGGATTGAGTTTCAGTAATGGTGTGTCCTATTCAACATAAGCAAGAGTCAAACTATTTGGAGGTTTGAGAAAAGTTCCCTATTTATAGCTACATTTCCATAGTTCTTTGATAATGCAAAAGATAAAAACGAAAAACCAGAACAGTTTCATACGATTCTTCATTGTTTTAAAGGAAGGCAACACTGTGGAAGTGCTCTACAGTGACAAATATAGCAGCATTTCCCCCTGAAACTTTCATTTTACTTAAGGTGAAATTGTATCTCATTTGAATTCCTTCCTTTAAGAAAGGTCTTGGATGCTATATGCAGATATAGACATAGAAATTTAAGTTATTTTCTCAACAACAATTCTAGATGCAATATTTAAACATTTAGAAACCCAAATTCCAATTCTACGCATGATGTGCTATGTAGCATTGGTCAAGGCAGTTAACGTTTTCTACCCTTGCTCTTCGGAAGCAGCATAACATAGTCCTTATGTGGTTGGCTCTAGACTTAAAAAGTGTGGGCATGAACTTGACTCCACTTCTTGTAAAATGAGTGGCAAGTTACCCGAGCTCTCTAAGCCTCATTATTCCCCATCAACAAAGTGGGATAATAATACTCTCCACTCAATAGATTGCAATGAATACTAAGCAAGATAACGCATGAAAATCACGTAGCTCAGAGCCTACTTATGCAATGCTGTTTTGCTAGTTGTGGTGGCATCTTTTATTAAAACTCTGTAATTGCATGTTTGTTCTCTGGAGAGTGTAGGACTATCACTGCCTTCTTTCCAGCTGGTAATGTCTCTGCTTTCTCCCTAGATGTCCCGTGATAGGGTGTGATGGCCAAGGTCACATATCAGGTAAATACACGTCACATCGCACAGCTTCTGGCTGTCCCCTGGCTGCCAAGAGACAGAAGGAGAATCCTCTCAATGGAACCTCCCTCTCCTGGAAACTGAACAAGCAAGAGCTCCCACATTGTCCTTTGCCAGGCTGCAATGGGCTGGGCCATGTAAATAATGTTTTTGTCACCCACCGAAGGTAACATGAGTTTTTTGTCTTTTTGTTGTCATTTGTGACCGGTGGTCACCTAGGCTGCCTTGGGGAGAGGGTTGTGAACAACCCCCTAAAGCTTGCTCACTGTAGCACTTGAGATGTCATAACATGAAGTCTTGCCATATACATATTGGATAAGCATGAAGAATGAAAAATGGTATTTTCTGTATTTCTGAAAATTCACTACACAGGTCTCAAGTGCTCTAGAAAATGTGCAGGTTTTTTTTTTTTTGTATTCTAAAATATTGCTTAGGCTGCTATTTTTTAACAGTTCAGTCTTTTAATGGTTTACTTCAGTTCCAAGTGGTCATATCTACTCTATTATGTTATGTAATTGCAAACTTTCACTTTACACATTAATTGCGGTCTCTCTGTCTTATGGACTGGCTCAATTTCGGGCCAGAATTGTAGTTATTTTGCTACTAGGAAGATGTGACTCACCTGCAGCAGCAAGAAAGAAAGTGACGCAGTGACTGTGAAGTCTGCAGCAGGGTGCCCAACATCTAGAAGCCCTTTCACAGTTTCTCAGTGACGGAGCTCCTCTCTCAGCGAGTGTCATGAGTGTCACCAAGCCCTTTGTTGGGCAGCGGTGATCTTTGTCCAGCTTTTTGGTTTGCATTCCACCTAAAGGAAAAGACTAGAAGATTCCCTCCATATTTCTCCAGCCAGTGGGGTCCCTGATCATCTTTTGGACCACTGTACATGATGCTAGTTTAAAACCCAATGAAGCTTTAGGAAACCATCGATGTTTTATATGTGAGCAGTGTAAACATTAAGCAAAATCGGAGCATTTTGACATTTTGCTCAGTTCTAAAGATATATACGGGTGAGATCAGAAAATAGGGCCTTCCAGGAATTGCTTATGTAAAGGTATTTAAATAGTCAGTGAAACCTGTTTATGGAGAAAACTTGACTTTTTCAAGTGGTTTATTTTTTGATGCTTTTCAAATGTAGACCTCTATCCACAATAGCACACATTGTTTTATCCTAAGTTTGAATTACTGTTTCGTATTCAGGAACCTCAGTCACAAATCAAGTGTGCCTAACTGCACAGCAACTTGACTTCCTTGTAATGACCTCAGTAACATCCATGTTGATTCTGCTAATGAAATAGTAATGCTGCGCTGTGGTGAGCACATCGCTCAGTTAGCAATAATGAAGTTATCTTTAAGAATTGTGAGGAAGTTTTAAATGGTGATGCCAAGGCTTGGTGAGGATGCGGAGCAACAGGTGCTCTCATACTCTGTAGGTGGGAGAGCAACTGGTAGTGCCACTTTCAGAAGCAAATTACTGTTAAAGAGTCAAGTTGGAAAATGAACAGATGCACATGGCCCCAGCACCCAGCCATGAGCTGTCAGATCCGTGCCCAGAGGATCTTTGCATATTAGAACCCAGAGACCTGTCTGAGCACATCTGAGCAGTGTTGCTCTACTAACTCCAAACTGGAAGCAACTTTTGTGCCCACGAACAGTTAAGTGGGTAAATGAGCAGTGCTTATTGCTGGCGCTACATGCCTGTGGTCCCAGCTACTCAGGAGGCCGAGATAGGAGGATCGCTTGAGTCCAGGAGTTTGAGGCTGCCGTGAGCTATGATTGCTCCACTGTACTCAAGCCTGGTGACAGAACAAGACCCCATCTCTAAAAATAGAATTTTTTTTTTTTTTTTGAGATGGAGTTTCACTCTTCTTGCCCAGACTGGAGTGCAGTCGTGATCTCAGCTCACAGAAACCTCTGCCTCCCGGGTTCAAGCAATTCTCCTGCCTCAGCCTCCCGAGTAGCGGGGATTACAGGCATGTGCCATTACACCCAGCTAATTGTTTGTATTTTTAGTAGAGATGGGGTTTCTCCATGTTGGTCAGGCTGGTGTGGAACTCATGACCTCAGTTGATCCGCCCACCTCAGCCTCCCAAAGTACTGGGATTACAAGTGTGAGTCACCATGCCCAGCCAAGAATATTCATAAACTGCAAATACACATCATATGTGCCTGTTTACATATTATGCATTTTATAATAAGAAAAAGAAAACTTTGATTTCAAAAACATAGGCTACAATATTAATGCCAAGTTACTATTTTTTTCTGCCTCAGCCTCCCAAGTGGCTGGAACTACAGGTGCTTGGCACCATACCATGCTAATTTTTGTAGTTTTAGTAGAGATGGGGTTTTGCCATGTTGACCAGGCTGCTCTCGAACTCCTGACCTCAGGTGATCCACTCGCCTCATCCTCCCAAAGTGCTGGGATTACAGGCGTGAGCCACTGTATCCGACATCCAAAGTATTATTTTCTAGGATACGGAAAGCAGTGAAGAATTTAGACAAAAGAGTAATTCAGATTTCAGCACTCTTAAAATTTCTCTTGCAATTTAAAACATTTAAGAAATTGGATTTAATTTGGTGTATTCTCTTTAAGGTGGAATACTATTTCTTTTCTGTGTGTAGAATTTAACAAAATTGAATTTCTCTTGTGGTTTTAAGAGACTATATTTAATTTGGGGTATTCTCTGTAAGATGGAACTCTCTGTCTTTTCTATGCGTAGATTTTTTTTTTTTTTTGAGATAGAGTCTCACTCTGTCACCCAGGCTGGAGTGCAGTGATGCGATCTCAGCTCACTGTAACCTCTGCCTCCCAGGTTCAGGTGATTCTCCTGCCTCAGCTTCCTAAGTAGCTGGGACCACCACACACAACTATTTATTTATTTATTTATTTATTTATTTTGTGTTTTTAGTAGAGACAGGGTTTCACTAAGTTGGTCAGGCTGATCTCCAACTCCTGGCCTCAAATGGCCCACCCAGCTCGGCCTCCCAAAGTGCTGGGATTACAGGTATGAGTAACTGTACCCAGCCTATGTGTAGAATTTAATGGAATAATATCACAAAACGCTTAGCTTATGCCTGGCATATAGTAGGGGTTCAACACAGATGATCTCCTTTCCTGTTTCTGAAAATAACATTAAGCCTATGTGTACATATGCAGGATGACTTAGATGACTTGGACTATAACTCACAACAGGCTTTTATACATTACGTATTTTGAATCTGAAATCTCTGAGGTTGTTCGTACTCTTTCCCATCACTTGTTACCTGATAATAGCTGACACATATTCAGGGTTCTCGTGCACAGACAGTGCTGTTATAAGTAACTGGCATGGTTTATTCCTTTAAACCTTTACAAAACCCTGTGAGCGACAGGTATTATAATTATCCTCAGTTGACAGAGGATGAAGCAAGCACAGGGAAGTTATGGAATTGCTTTGAATATGGGTTGGCACGAGAGCCTGTGTCATCCTGCTTCCCCTAAGGTTTAATGATGGGTCTTCGCCATGGACCAGGCACCAAGCTGAAGCGTCACAGGTGCTAGTGCATAGATGTTTTCTCAACCAAAATGAGAATAATTACAAAACACACTTTGTTGGATGGTTAAGAACAATTTGACCCACACACTCTATCCATATTATATTTATATAATAAGTACCTTCAAACCTTGCTTTAAATCTCTATATGATAACATTTTCCCTTTGAAAAAAATAGCAATCTGAGAAGATAACTGATACGTTAAAACACACACACACACACATTATTATGAATGTTTTTAGCTTTAAAATCAGAAATTCTGTGATCGATAGAACTCATTTAGTTCTATGCCATATCTTTGTGATTTTACGAAAGCTTATTAATATATTGTAAGCAATTATGTTCACAGCATACATTGTATTGCCTGCCATTTTGCTTTAAGAAGGCAGATGAAGATATAATTTAAAATTGCAATTGGGCACCGTGGCTCACGCCTGTAATCCCAGCACTTTGGGAGGCCGAGGCAGGCAGATCACTTGATGTCAGGAGTTCGAGACCAGCCTGGCCAATATGGTGAAACCCTGTCTCTACTAAAAATACAAAACTTAGCCAGGTGTAGTGGTGTGCACCTATAATCCCAGCTACTCAGGGGACTGATGCAGGAGAATTGCTTGAGCCCAGAAGGTGGAGGTTGCAGTGAGCCAAGACTGTACCAGTGCACTCCAGCCTGAGTGACACAGCGAGACTGTCTCAAAAAAAAAAAAAAAATTGGCTTAATATGTCTTAATAGAATGGCAATTTTGGTCAAAACCATATGAGCCATTTCTGCTTTTCCAATATGGAGCCAAATTCAGAAGTTTGTACCTCCGCCTCTTAAAACCTGCCTTCAAAAGGAAAAAGGACTTTTAAAGTGTTTATCCTGCCCATTTTTAAAAAATTTAAGATTCATCTTATATCCTGGAAGATATGAAATATCTACATTGGAAGATACAAAATCAAGCGGCATTTTGGAAGCAAAGCGTCTCTTTCATAACTATCTTCTTTGCTTCTGAGTCATGTAATTATGGATGGACGCTTCATTAACATTTCCACAACACTGCGTCACCCTGAAAGTTTTCTGGCATGTTGTCTGAACAGAGTAGATCCTTTAAGGGTGAGGATCAGAGAAGTTCTAATGAGGTATTAATATCCATTATGTTACAAAGGGTCTTACTAAAGGTCACCTTTAAACATCCAGTTTACCAAAAAAATATTCATGACTATTTTCTGAGAATGCAATATGTGACATAAAAGAAGACAGACTTGTGCAAACTCCCCATAAAAAAAGGTAATAAAACCTTAATAGGCCACAATTGACAGTGAGAAACTTCCAAAAATAGAAGATGCAATTTCCAAGTCAAGTTTTTGCTTTTCATTATTTTCTTTTTTGTGTAGAAAAATGTATAGCTTATCACATTAGGCAAACTGCATAATCTTTTCTACATATATAATAATATATGTCTATTATTTTTTATATTTCATAGGCTCTTAGTGTAGAATAATTTAGTATTCTTGAAAAATACAGTAATTAAGCACACATTTATTAAGTGCTTTGCTTTGGAAATATATTTTTTTTCACTTTTCCAAATGTCCTACGCTTCAGGGTGAAATGATTGCTTTATAGATGAGTTGTAACTAACTTTCTGTAAGAAAAAAAGACTTTAAATGACTGACTGTGATCGTCATTGTTTTGATCTAAAAATTGTTTCTACGAAAACACAGCAAGATTGCAAAAGAATTAATGGCTGCACAGAACAACGAAAGTATCTGATCATAAACGATGGAAAACAAGTTTTCTTCAGTGTTGTCATTTATCCTGCTGGTGCAATTTAAATGAAACAGATGACATTAAGGGAAAAAAACCTTGCTGAAGAGTGCCACGGCTAAAAGGAAAGCGTTATAAACACCACTGCAACGTAACAGACTGCCTCTGCGGTGATTGCCTCTGAATACACTTGTGGCAGCTCCTCTGATTCTCCTTCCAGGGAAGAGATTTTTTTTTTTAATAAAAAATGTGTTAAAAGTTAAAGAAAGAGATCAGAAACTTTTCCATAACCAAACTGACTTTGCCATGGGGGTGAGGGGTAGGGTGTTATTTTGACTTCTATTGATTTGAGCCATTCTATAATGATCAAGGAACACTTTATATAAACGCAGGAAGAACTAGATTCTGCTTTACTACTCATGGAATTTTGACTAATTGAGAACAGTTCTTACTGATAATATATATGTATAATTTCACACTTGCGGAAAATAAACCACTACTAAACAAAATAATGTTTGAATGCAGAAGAATGGCAACTTAGCAAAATAAATTAAATAATAGTTGTGTATCAGCAGTAACTCTTTGTACTTTAAGGAAAGAAAACAAAACATTTTACATTATTTGAGGGCCTTTTGCCTTTGCTCGAATGGGTATGTATTCATTACTCTCTACAGAGAGGCTATGGGTTATAACGTAATTCATCGGCAGCAAAAGCATGAATAGTAGGTTGTGAATAAAACGTTTTAAGCTTTATAAGAAATCATATACATTTCATACACTAGTGCAATTTCTATTTTCACAGCTTATCTGGATGTCCTCTCAATGCACAAGCTATCAAAAAGGGCAAGGTTTCCGAAGAACTCATGACCATCAAGCTCAAAGCAACTGGGGGTAAGAGTGCAGGGCTGGCTGCCACCACCTCCACCAGGGTGTAGATGCTGGCTTTCCAAAGGGTTCCATGTGTCAAAGTATTCTCTAGGTGGGAAGTGTAATTTTAATGTACAAGAAGAAAGATTTCCTCAGATTTGAACTAAAATTATAAATTTGTTTAAAAACAAATTTTTTGGTGTCTTCCTTCTTCTTAAGGAAGGATCTCCAACAGAGAGAGTCAGGCAGTGAGGTATGACAGATTAAGATACTCTAGTGATTGGCAGGACACGGTGGCTCGTGCCTGTAACCCCAGTATGTTGGGAGGTCTAGGCAAGAGGATTGCTTGAGATCGGGAGTTTGTGACCGGCCTGGACAACACAGCCAGACCCCATCTCTACAAAATAAAAAAAAAATCAGCCCAGGGTAGCGGAGCCCACCTGTAGTCCCAGTTACTCTGGAAGCTGAGCTGGGAGGATTATAGAGCCCAGGATCCCAGGATTGAGGCTGCCGTAGTGAGGTAAGATAGTATAATAACACCACTGCTTTCTAGCCTGGCCGACAGCAAGAGATCAAATCTCTAAACAAAGCAACAACAACAGAGATACACTGATACACTGGTGGAAGTTGTGTCCTTCAGTCTCTCTCACGTGTGTGTGTGTGTGTGTGTGTGTGTGTGTGTACGTGTGTGTTTTTCTGGTATAAGTCCACTATAAAATTTCAGGAAGCAGCTTCTGGCATCTGTATTTGAATGCTTCAATTGTGTTTTGTGTTCAGCAAGGTATTTTTACAGAGATTCTGGAAGGTTTGGATTTAGCATCCATGTCTTTAACTAGGCCTAGATTTCCCTAGGTATTTCCTTAATGTCAATCCCCTCTCCAAGTTCAGAGTTACTGTTTCTGAGTTCTCTGTTTGGAACATCCAATTTTCCATTGATTCTTGAATGCTTTTCTTGAGATTTCTAATCAGCATTATCTGGCTCCCGTGTTGGTTTCCATCAAAGATCGTTCCAAAGCATTTAAGAAACAATGACAGAGGGATTCTTTTGCTCTGGAGACTTTATCTGCTGGCGCCTTTGGCACATGACTTTGGGGACTTTCACTGTTGTTACTTTCTCTGAAAGCATTGCCCAATCTTTTTAATTTGTGTGTGTGATTTTTAAAAAGAAGATATGTGGTATCCAAGGGAGGAAAGCACTCGAGCTTCCTACTGCTTTATGTAAAGCAGTCCTTGGGGGGCTGCCCTCCCTCCGTGGGTCCTCATCGCTAGGCACTGAAGGAGGGCAGTGAACATGCAGAGGAATAACGCCCCGGCTGCGGGGACAGGCGTGCCTCCTCCAGTCTTTCTGACATTCACATACTCAGTAAAAGAACTTTCCCCCAGATGCTCTTACTGCTCCTTGGAAATATCCCCTTAAATACCTCTCAGTACATTTGCAGTGAAATGAGGACAATTTATTGTGTATTTATATATCACCTTATTTCAAACAGTATGTAAAGGATAAGGACTGTGAAGCTACATGAAATTTAAAAAAAAATGCTAGTTAAAATTTAATTTAAAAATGAGACAAAGGAAAGTTAAAGATAAGAATGAGACAGAGCAAGCCTGAGGACGCTAAGACATGTGTGCAAAGGGCCATTTCTTGCTAGGTAAGTCAGGATTGCAAATTTGACCTCAACTTTTAGAAGCCAACACAAAAGAAAGCTATAATCGCCATGTGAATCACAGGGTAGTAAGGAAATTCAAAGCACAACTCCTTCTGGAACCCAGTGCATAACGGAAATATTTCTTATGAGTTCTCATTGTGGGAACACCCATACCATCCATACTCCAAACAGAACATAAGTTACAAGGCTGCTCCTAAGAAAGATAAAAACAAAACAGTGACCTGGTGGCATTACATCAAATTATGATGGAGTTTTGCAGGGGGCCAGCACACATATTGCTGGTCTGTCTGAACCCACTACAGACTTTCACAGAGACCCAGGAGCAGCAGGGCTGAGCGTGTGCACTTCCAAGGTTCCCTGTATGTCTAGCATCTTCAGCTGAGCTTTCAAACCCATTGACAAGTGTCAGGGTGCAGTCATTCTAGGTGGACACGTAACTAACTGGAAAAGTACACGTTTTACAGTCCAAGAAAGTAGAGGCTGATGCTCTGTGAAACGTAAGAACCTACAATGACTTTGCATGAGAAAAAGCCCACCTGATTTCAGGTCAGTGATTCACTGAAGGTCAAGAAGGACCGAAAGTAATTTGGAGGTCTGCTCTAAGGACACTGTGTTTCGTGGTCCCTTACCTTAAAGTGTGGCCACAATAATTGTCTGGATGATCTTTAAAGCAGGTGTAAACCAACACATCTTCAGACATTTAAAACGTCAAATCAAATTGCAATAAAATATAAAGTGCATTTGGCTTTAACTTTGGCATACTGTGTTAGTTTAAACTAGATACAAATCATTCATGCAATTAGTTGAATTAGATAATATTTTAGGGGAATATTACGTACAAACCAGTTCAAACATGGACGGTCTATGCCAAAAAATGTGTACATTAATTTTAGAAGAATTGATCCTTAGTTCTCCATCCTTGTTGTAATTAAAATGCCATGTTATTTTTTAAAGACCTTTACTAGTCCTTGATAATAAAATTAGGCCATCTGTGTAAGAAAGAATGCTGGTCCTTCTGTGCTTCATAGGAACAAGCAGAAGACATGATGATTGATCTATATATACAGTCTTGCATTTAGGAGTTCTTTCTAGCTCTTCCCACGTGACAAAATTGTGTGTCCTAAACACTGTTATATATCATTTCTTTCTGGACGTTAACTCTCCTCACTTCTTTAGTAACTAAATAGCCAGATTTACATTAATTCATTTTCCCCTAAATAAAAAAGTACAATTTTGGTGTGGGAACCCAATTTAAAAATAAAAGTTCACTCAAGAAATATAATAGAATTTGTTTGAAATATAATAGAATTGCTTCATTTGTATAATATGAAAAATATAGCTATAGTTCTTAAAGCCTCTTATAAGTTGAGAATACCTGATCTATACAGTATGTAAATAACTTGCATAATTATACAGAATGTAAAAAAAATATATGACATAATCCCCAATTATACAAATTAGACCCAGATTAGTACCAAGTAAACATTAGAATTATTAAATGAAAAGAAAGCAATTGCTCTTGCTTTTACATAGATGGATTGCATAAATAATCAAAGTTCCTGAACAGTTAAGTAAAATATCCAGTGGAAAGTTTATATGGTTTTCTTGATCATCAGCAATACCTAGTTAGTCCAACATTTTACTAGAAGTGTGTCTGCAAACATTAGCGTACACTTTTTACTGATACTTCCGAAACAGATTAAACACCTGTGAGTAAAGATAGCGTTATCATGGTTAAAAGAACACATTCTGGAACCAGAGAGTTCATGTTTGAATTCCACTGTACCAGTTACTTTGTACCTTGGTTTCCCGTCCTTACTTTGAGGTAATAAATGTTTCTACCTCATGGGTGTTAAATGAGGATTATATGAGTTAATATTTGGAGGCACAGAGTGAAATCTAAAGGTCCTTAAACACTGTGTGCATGGAGGGGAGTTTGGCAGGTAAGAAACTCCATGGAAACAGATGAAGTGATATGTGAACAGGAAGAATTATAAAGGGATTGATTGAATTTGATCTTCGGCTAAAATAGCTCCCCAAATCCCAGAAATGATAATAAAAACATTAGTTCCTTCATTTATTAATTCTATGAGAATGTGCGGGGAGCCTGTTACATATTAGATCACATGATAATGTGGGTTTTTTTTTGAGATCTCATGTTATGATCATAGCTTTCCTCACAAGCTCCATGCATCTTTTGTTATTAGGCATCTTCCAAACGGCCCCATCTGATTAAGAGGCTGGGGTGTCTTCAGGAACATTAGGCCTCGGGGAAACATAATCCTAAAGAAATCCCAGAACCAAGAACCCAGGCTGTCACTTAAACAGTCTTCTCACAAGCACTCATAGCTTAGTCAAATTGAACTTTTATTTATTCTACTGCAGGCTTCAGACCCCCGGTCTGCCTCATCACAGAGATAGCTCTACAGTTACCCACCTGCTCTGGCACAAACAAGCCAACACAGTCCATTCCTCACTTCTCTCACCCCACCTCCAGTCCTCACAAGTCCTGCAAATTCCGCCTACAGATTAGAGCCTGAAGTCTGTCTCCTTCTCCTGACCTCGCTTCCCTACACCCAGCCAGGACTCCAGCAATCACCTCCTCACGGGTCTCCTGGCTTCCCCTCTGACTCTTCTCCAATCTATCCTCTACTCAAAATTCCAAATTATGTTTATGAAAACCAGCGTGATCACCCCACCTCCCCCACCTAAAACCCTTCCCTGGCTCCCGTTACACTTGAAATAAACCTAAGCTCCCAGGAGGTCCCCATGGCTCAGATCCATCACTCGCATTCTTGCTGTCCATGGGGCACCCACTCCCTTCCCACTCTGGGCTCTGGGCTTCCTCCCTCCTCTTGGATGCTCAGCTCCTGGCTGGTTGTTCACAGGCCTGCCTCCTTCTGATCTTTAAAGTCTTAAAAAGAGTGCATCTTCTCCAGCGAAGGGCCTCCCAGCACCCTGTGTGCTTCCTTTAGAGCACTTCATGTTTTACAAGAGTCTCCTTGGTTTTTGTCTGCCTCACCAGATATTATGTAAGAAAATGCCATTCTTTGAAGTGGAATTTTACTGCAAAAAGACAGAAAAGAAAAACAATATGGCAAAGAAATATATAGCAATAGAAATATTCAATTGCTCAAATCAGAAAAATTTCACACGCTGATAGCACTCCAAATTCCTGTTTCATTAAGAATCCAGATATTTCAGTCCTTTCTTCCCCAGTTCTTACTCATCAATTGTCTGAGAGATGATTCCTGTACCCATGCACCATCCAGTAAAATATGGTGCTCCGAGATACAATGCAATTCTCCAGACACAGCCGGCCAGTGCATGATGAATCCCGAGTCCCAGATAGTACAGTTCTATGAGTATGGTCGTGGGTAACTGTTGGTTGTTTTCTTGGTAGCTGTGTCATACTGTTGACTCACATTCGAACTGGCCTACCTACTAAGATACCTAGGTTTTATATATTAGTGTGTTTTCCTTTTTCCATTAACTCTTAGAGCCCAGAGTTAGATCAATCTTACGACACACTCTTACCATTGGTCCATGCATGTCTCACTTTATTTAGTACTTACTGTTAATAAAGCAGTAAGTATCTACAGAATAGCCGTCTGTTTTATCATGCTGTATGTGATATAACTTTTGGGCTTAATTTTTTGGTGGGCATGTGGCCTCCTTTCAAGCTGTGCTTTTGGCGAGCAGTACTGCCGTGTACACCGTATGCATGTTTCCTGTGTACAACCTTTTGTTCTGAGTGTGTGCCTAAGGAAGAAATTGCAGGGTCATAGAGAACGTGAGCACTTGCCTTCAGGAGGCAAGGAAGGACTTCCCAAAGTAGTCACCCTAGGAAAGTATAAGAGCCCAGATCTTTTTCAAACCAATTGTCAGGCCAAGTACCCTCTATCCGGCCTTCATGAAATGGCTCTTATGAAGTCTCAGTGTGGAATTTCACGTGTGTCCCTCTTCATTGTCACTCTAGTGCAGACTCATTCTTCTGGAAAGTGGAATTCACTTCAGTCCTGCTCCTGGCACCCTGAAGATTGACCACCTTCCCCAGGTCCTCAAAAGCTTTCAAATGTAGTCATACTCCTTCTACAAAGTAATCATGGGAAATAACCCCCATTCATTGAGAGCCTGTGGCATGTTTAGCGTGCTACGTTTTATTGCATTCATTCTCACAGTGTAGATATCATGCTGTTTTACAGAAGAGGAAACCGAAGCACGAAGAAGATTAGAAGTTGTCCAAGTTCAAGAATGGGAATCAAACTCCCAAGTTGATGCTCTTTCCCCTAAATCACATTTTCCTCATCCATGTGGAGAACCCTGCCAATGTGTCTCTGGACTCTAAGTCACCTGCCAGAAGCCCCCAGCTCTGCCTGCAGTCATGGGTCCTAAGGTCTAACTCAACTAAACAGATATTTAGTTACTCAGCATAAAACTGTCCTTGCAGCATTTTGAACAAGAGAATGCAAGGGCTTTGAGGTTTAATCCCAGCTCTGCCTCTTAATTTGAACTTGGGCAGGTTATTTAACTTCTGTCGGTGATTCCTGAGGCCTCATTTAACCTCTCCGGGGCTCCGGTGTCTTCATATGTGAGGAGGGCAGATGGAGCGAATCCTGCTGCAGGGTGCGGTGATATGTAATTGAAGACACATTTACAAATGTATCTGGCAGCATCCATAGGACATAACTGAGCCCCATGCCATGGCGGCACTTTTCTACTCCCTCTTTTCTTTCTTACCAAGAAATTAAATCTGTAACTCCTCTTATCCACTTTTTCAGAATCCTGGATGTGCATGGTTTTGGTAAAGGCACTTCAAATGAAAGTCTTGTTTTCAACTAGCAAATCACAAATTAAACATAAAATGACTCACTTGTTAACCGTCTTACTCTTTACAGGAATAGAGAGTGATGAAGAAATTAGACATTTGGATGAAGAAATAAAGGAACTGAATGAATCCAACCTTAAAATTGAAGCAGATATGATGAAACTTCAGACCCAGGAAAAAAAAAAAAAAAAAAAGTAATTCACAATCCTTAATGTAATCATAACCTTTGGTAGAAACAAAATGAACTTTTTAAAGCCTTTGTGAAAATATACTGATATCTTAAATATGCTGAGTATTTCTAGATTCCATAATTATTGTAAAATTCTGAATAGGTGGATCATCCCAGGTTATCATTTATTCAGTAGCTGTGGGCAAGCTTTCTCATGTTTTGCTCTGGTGGCATCAAAGTTTTCATAATCAAACAAGGCAGATCAGCCTATAATCAAAGAGTCTGGTAGAGCATGTAGTGCATTAGAAAAAAAAATGTGATGAAAATGTAAGAATCCTTAGTTTTATTCAAAATTCAAGTACAACATAGCAACTTTTTCATTTAAGGTTTTGGAACACCTCTGAATGCTCAAGTGTTTATTAGAAACAGAGCTTACTGAACATTTTCTTGAGCAAATTCTTTACCCAAAAAAACAAGCAATTTCTCATTTCTGCATTCTTCTTCTTGATGTCTGCCTCTACCCCTGGAAATCAACAGTTCAGACCAAGGTTTTTAAAACATGAATCACAACTCTCTTGCAACAAGTTAGCAGCGAAAGAATAAGACAAGAGCACGGGACTGAGTGTCTTTCTCCCCTTCCCTTCTCTCCTCTTCTGAAATGTAGGATT
>NW_016107388.1:3295527-3325131 GCF_001604975.1 Cebus imitator | reverse complement strand
GGGTTCAAGCAATTCTCCTGCCTCAGCCTCCCAAGTAGCTGGGACTAC
The DNA here is from genome assembly GCF_001604975.1 of Cebus imitator. Taxonomy (NCBI): domain Eukaryota; kingdom Metazoa; phylum Chordata; class Mammalia; order Primates; family Cebidae; genus Cebus; species Cebus imitator. The sequence continues at coordinate 3,325,083 of NW_016107388.1, read as the reverse complement.
AGGCATGTGCCACCATGCCCAGCTAATTTTTGTATCTTTTAGTAGAGATGGATCACCATGTTGGCCAGGATAGTCTCGATCTCCTGACCTTGTGATCCGCCTGCCTCAGCCTCCCAAAGTGCTAGGATTACAGGCATGAGCCACCGCGCCCAGCCAAAATGTAGGATTTTTATACCACCATGACTACTGGATCTCTTGGAAGTCCTGACACAGCAGCTTAAGACAAAGGATTTTAATCCAGCTGAAATTCTAGTTTCCTTACCCAGTGTGACCATGGTCACCATCATCTGTTAATGGCTGTCTGGTCCACAGATTGATACTTTTGTCTAGAAATCATGGGAATTCCTCTAGAGAACCATTAGCAAAGAATATAAAGGCTTCTGCCCTCCTGAGACTTACAGGCTAGGAGGAGGAACAGACGATAAACAAAAAAGGTCATAAATGATCAGTTGTATCATATGCTAACATGGCCGGGGGCTGGGTGAGTGGCTGGATTTCAACACTAAATGGGACCACCAGCCCCCAGGGAGAAGAAAGGCATCCACAAAGACTTGAGGCGTGAGGGAGTTAGCCAAACAGGTATGGAGAAAAAGTGTTGCAGACAGAAAAAACTCTGGGGATTTGAGAAATAGCAAGAAGGAGTGTGGCCACAGGTGAGTGAGCTGGGTGGGGCAGGTCACAGGAGGACAGTCTCAAAGGCAACAGAGCAGCTCACCACATGGGGCACCTTAGGCCATTTTAAAGACCTTGGCTTTTATTCTGAATGTATCCAGAACTGTTGCGCAGTTTTAAGCCAAGGAGTGACATAATCCCATCTGATCGACATGCTGATTTGCATTTTAAGAGGCTCGTCTTGGTGGCTGTGTTGAGGAAAGGCTGAGAAGAGATTGCGTGGGGTCATGGCAGACACAGGGCCACCCACGAGAAGGCGACATGGTCACACTGGTGGCTGGGCCCAGGAGGCAGCAGTGCGGAGGGGATAGTCGTCCCATCCTGGGTATTTTGAAGGAGGCACCAGTGGAGGGGAGGTATGAAAGAACCATGGGGATGTGTGGAAATCTGCACTACAGCTGAGTTGCTGTTGGCTGGAAAAGGGGGACTGAGGATGGAGCAGGTTTGGGGAAACTAGCAAAGTTTGCTGGAAGCATGTGAGTTTGAGATAGTCACCATACAACCATGTGGAGAAGTTCTACAATTCACGAGGAAGTCTGGGCTAAAGATGAAAATTTGGCAATGTGATTCCAGCACTTCAGACAATCCCATGAGGCAGCAATTTCATGCAGAGGAGTTGCACACAAGCATCCCTTAGTGTTCAGATGCACTTGATGTCTTTTTCTTCAGGGAGAAAATGTTTGTGCTCCTTCCAAACTCCACTTCTCATATTCCCAAGTTATTTCTGTTGTAGATCACGTCTATGGAGAGCAACTTAAAGACAATAGAGGAGGAGAACAAACTCATAGAACAGAACAATGAAAGTCTGCTGAAAGAGCTGGCGGGTCTGAGCCAAGCTCTCATTTCAAGCCTCGCCGACATCCAGCTTCCGCAGATGGTAAGTTCAAGGCCAGAACCTTGCAGTTCCATTACAAGCGTTTGCACTGTCCTTATGCATTTACCCACAGAGTTGCCACGATTGAGCTTTGAGGAGGCCTGTGAGCAGTTACAGACTGACCACATTTCATCACGGTCTGGCTTGGAGTAGTCTCCCTCTCTGGGAACGTAGTAGATGCATTTATTTAAATTATATTAAGGCCAAGAATTTTTTAAAGGCCAAAGCCATTTAAAAAGGAAGGATTATTTTAAAGCTTAGTTCATAATGTCATGTGAAAGTTGGAGGCGAAAACTCCCTCAATGAAAATGTATTTCCAAACAGAAGATTCCACGTCTTACAAAATCTGAGATCCGGTTATTGCATCATCCACCCAGCTCAACAACTGTAGCCAAAAATGTTCAATTCCCAATGGACTAGGTGCTTTCTTCATACTTCTGTTCTCCTCATAGAAAATAAAAAGTAAAAAATGAGCAAGGCATCCTCATTTTCAAAATCTAAGCATGTCTTTTAGGTATGCAACTATAGTCCTGCATTGCTTAATAATGGGTACGCGTTCTAAGAACTGTGTCCTTAGGTGATTTTGACACTGTGTGAATGTCATACAGTGAACTTCCACAAACCCAGATGACAGAACCTATTTTATGTACTATACACCTGGGCTATATGGTACAGCCTACTGTTCTGAGGTTACCCACCTGTGCAGCATGTTAGGTAACTGAATAGGCAATTACATCACAGTGGTAAATATTTGTGTATCTAAACATGGAAAAACATATCTAAACCATAAAAATATGGTATTGTAATCTTATGAGACTACCATTATATAATCAGTCTATCATTGACTGAGATGCTGTTATGCATTGCGTGACTGTGTTTGGAATTCATAGAAAATTAGCTTCTTTTACATATTCTTAAATACAGACAAATCTTTGGAGGAGAGACTGCATTGCTAAATGCTTTTAACTTCCTCAGAACCGACATTTTTAGAATAATTTTTCCAAAGGCGTCAATTTCATGTATGAAATTATTTTTAGAAGCAGCAATGTGATAAATATAATCGGTTTTAATTACAACAATAAGCCCCTCAATTTTACCCAACTTCCTAGCAGGGAGTTCTTATCTTAACCAATTCCAAATGTGTTTCCTGACTCCCACCCGCTCCCCCACAACCCTGCCAAAAAATCAATAATGTAATAATGAGCACAAACAAAATGAATAATACCACTATGGCCAGGATTAAGATAATTATTAAAAATCATTGTAATATTTATTAACATTGTGTAAATCACACTTTGAATATGCATCCCTTAGTATTTTTCTTCTTCACCACTGCCATTATAAGTAGGTACCACAAAAGTCAACTCGTGCCTTGGATACATACCATACAGGGCACTCTTGTGGTGATTTTTAGAGCTGATCAAACAAAATGTTACAAAAGCACCAGTGAGTGAGCATTGGTATTCCCAGTCCTCAGTTGAGGAAATCAGGGCTCAGAGAGCTTACCTAATTTGATCAAGTTTCCAAAGCTAACACAAGGCAAGTGGGCCTGGCCCCACTGAGTGACCATTATCCTCTCTGCCACCTGGGTCCCCATCCATTTTGTGACTCTCCAAGAAGCACAAGGCGTGGCAAAGGCATCAAAGAGAAGGGGACAGAGAATCAGAATCGGACAATACTAGTAATTTAGATCACTTTGTCGAGCAGAGCACAATAGCTTCAAATTTAGAAAGCTTATTTCATAAATAGCAACAATAGCCATATTTTGACCCTTTAAAAGTCCTTTCTTCCAAGCATCTTGCAAAGTAAGACTTATGTCATGTGTTTTTAAAAAGGAGGGAAAATGGAGGAACAGAAATGACTAAGTAGCATTTTCCTTGTGACTTTCATTCCGATTCTGTAAATGTGTGTGCTCTCCTTGAAGAATCACGCTGGGTAAAGGAGAGACCAAAACATACAAAAAGAACAGGGAGGCCATGCACAGTGGCTCACACCTGTAATCACAGCACTTTGGGAGGCTAAGGGGGTGGATCACCTGAAGTCAGGTGTTCGAGACCAGCCTGACCAACATGGTGAAATCCCATCTCTACTAAAAATAGAAAAGTTAGCTGGGCATGGCGGTGCATGCCTGTAATCCCAGCTACTTGGGTGGCTGAGGCAAGAGAATCGCTTGAACCCAGGAGGCAGAGGTTGCAGTGAGCTGAGATCGCACCACTGCACTCCAGCCTGGGCGACAGAGTGAGACTCTGTCTCCAAAAAGAAAGAAAAAGTCGGGGATGAATAAATTTAAACCTTGTGAAAGTGATATTCTGCCTGTAGACGCTGAGAAGTTTTAAAAAGTTTATTACAATGATGCCACAGGAGAAAAACAGGCTAAAAGGTGTCCGAGGATGGAGGAGGAAAATTTTCCATCACAACTGATACTGAGCAACTTGTTCAAATCTTAAAGTCCTTACATTTCTGCCCAGTGCTGCTAAAGGCATCACTTGATAAAAGCAACCCTTCCTTCCCAGCCTCACAAATACTCACCTTCCACCAACAGGCAGCCTCTGCACATGTTGTGCAAGTCGGAGGCTGCCTCCCAAGAGAAGTAGAGAAGTTTTGTGGAGTCCAAGTCCACAGCCAGACATATACTTTATGTGCTCCAAATCAACCCCAAATGCTGTGCAAGCCAGTCACGTTCATCTCCCGAATTAAGAGGGAACAGATGAATCCCGCACACACTCCACCCCCCTCCATCACCTGCAACCCCAGCAGCTGTCTGTGCCGTTCCCTTCCCTCCTGATGCCCGACGGCTGATGTTCTTCAGTGTCTCTGGGTCCTTCTTTTCCCTCAGCTTGAACCACTGTGATTGGGTCAATGTGTTTTGTCTCCATTTAGGGACCTATCAGTGAGCAGAATTTTGAAGCATATGTAAATACACTCACAGACATGTACAGCAATCTGGAACGGGACTATTCCCCGGAATGCAAAGCTCTACTGGAAAGTATCAAACAGGCAGTGAAGGGTATCCATGTGTAGGATCACAGCGCTGCCGGGCAACAGAAATTACCAACAGCGGTATACTCCAGATGGATCTGTTAGAGGTTCGTGTACTGCTAAGGCGTGGAGGTTGCAGTACTGCATTTACAATTGCAACATTGCACTAATTTTATTTTCCCCAGCTGACATAAAAAGGAAAGAAAAACTATGATAGACTTCTCGGATTAAATGCAATGCAGTCAATTATTAGATCTTATTTATTTTCATATGTTTTTCTTTTATTTCCTTGTTGTACTCTTTTTTTGTAAAGTATATGTAAAATAAATGTGACATTTTTATAATTTATTTATTACTAATCAAAGAGTTTTTTATCTTTTAACTGCATTTTGAAGTCTGCCATATTTTTACAAGTGTTTATTAATTTATTTTCCAATGAGATTTAAATAGAAATGCTATTCTCAAGACATTTTTCTTGCTGGGTTTTAATGAGGAGATAGGAAAGGGTGAAGGAAATCCTTGTCTGAGGACTGCACTATGGTTGAGTTTGATTTTTATTGAACACTTCTTCCCCCACACCTCACTGGTTTTTGTATTGAAAATTGAGTTTGCGGTAAGCTGAGCTGCACGAAAGGAATAAGAAGACAAATGGCGCCCACTAGTGGCCAATCCGCACTCACAAAAGCACAGGATGCTGGAAAACAGCCTGCTCAGAATTTGTTAGCAATAATTAAATATAGCAATCAGCAAAGTATTCGACTTGGCTGGACGGTTTTCGTTAATATGAATTATTTATTTGAAATGTTTTAAAGAAACATAAGCTTTTTTAGTGATGCAGATTTGTCTGTTTTTCAAGTCATATCAGATCGTTGGCAACTCATATCCCAAGATGAAAAATAAGACTTGGTGTGACCAGCCAGGCTTTCCTGCCATATGTTGGTACAATATACAAGTGACAATATTGGTGTAGATTTGTACTTAGCAAATACAAACACATCCAAATGAAAAATTTTGTAGATACCATATCCCCTGAAATAGCATTTATCTTACTGGGTTGACTAGAAAGGAACGGAAAATATAGTAACACATGAAAAAATTGCTACTCCAATCTGAGTGATTACTTCAAACACAGGGAACATGGGTCTCACCCTCCATGAGAAACAAGACAACATTCAATTCGATAAAAATCTTGCCATAGAACTTCAAGGGTTACAAAATACACACACACGCAAACACACACACACACACACATACTCACACACATACATACAGGGCACACACACACACACACACACTCATCCACACATCGAACTGAGCCCACAATCTTGAATTTCTGAATGGATCAGAGTTTCATAGTTGCTATAGTAAAGGCAATGTCTATTTCAGGGATTGTAAAGTAGTTAAGCATTGTTTCAAAAGTTTTTTTATATTTATTTTTTTTAAGGAAAAGGTATAGACAACCAGCTAAACTGCCTTTTTGGTGTGCACACACATGTCATGTGCAGACGTGCCTCTGTGTAAATGTACACATGAACTTGGTGTGGGCTTAATTTTCTGTGCTATAAACAAAAGTGTTTATTTTTTATTAACCTCATGGATATTTAGATGGAACGTGATGGCATTCACAGGCTTGATATATTCCACTGTTATTACTGTTACCTGCACAAATGAAAAACAATATTCAACAGTAATTCCACTCCCATGAAACTGTGGTCACTGTTATGCATTAAGTGGGGCTTATCTTTGGTTTGGAGTTCATCTGAACTCTTGAATCTTAGTTTAGTGAGGATGAAATGTCTGTTCTTAGGTAGAAACGGTGTTTATTTAAAAATCAATTTAAAAAATGAGCTACCATCTGTGCTGTCTATTATAAATGGGACACCAAACAAAATTTTCTATTACAGTTATGTACTTGCAAACATTTTGCTATACAATAGATGCATACAAATGAGTTCACTTATTACAAAGACAAACATTTAATTTGCTAAATATTTTAACAAGTTTCTTATATATTTTATTTAATTTAAAAGAAATCTCTTACCAACCTACATATTTATTACTATAATTTACTATGACTTCAGGTTAATTTATTTGTGTTTGCGTAGTTGGAGCAGGATGTTTTGTGAAGTATGTTTGTATTTATTTGCCTCCTTTGTACTTGATGTGTTTTGAAATGTGCACTGAATTTGTTTTCTTTTCAACTATGTTAATGATCAATACTGTAAATTGGGTCTTTTGTAAACAACAAAAAAGGCAATGATGTATGCATTTTTTTAATTTGAAGTAGTTTGTTTGTATACTGTTTCTCCAAACACTTAATATTTCTTACATCAAAGCAACAAAATCGTGTTCAGTGCTGTACATTTGGTGTATGGTAGGAAATAAAAATTGATAACGAGTTTTGATGTGATCTTTCTCAGGCTCTTATCTGGAGGCTAGTACCCACTTCCCATGGAATCCACTGTTCAGAACAAGCCCTGGTGAGGTCCCCAGAGTGTACTGGAAACTGCCAGTCATTCGGAGACATCTCTGCTCTGACAGCCGGTCTGCTTGCCTTAAAGTGGACAAGACTTTGGGCCAGTTGACCAGCCGACACTGCCTTTGACGTGGCATTCACCTGCAGAACAGGGAGTGCTTTGACAAAAGGAACACCTTGCTAGCAGTAGCAGCAAATTCACTGGGATCTCATAAGTGATAAGACACACGGCCCACCCTCCTGATTCCAAAATTACTCTGAATACGGAGTGTATCTCTAGATTCATATAAGTTAAAGTTAAAGAAACTCAAATTAAAGAAAAATAATAATAAATTCTTGATAGCACCTTTTCTGCTTGTAGGTTTTTTTCTATCTAGTGTCAAACAGTCGACCTAATTTAATTTTTCAGTTCTGCCCAGATTTATACATCTCTAGAATAGGTTTACACTTACACTAGACTTGGCTAAAAAAATCTATTTAACCCATGTAATGAAGTTAAATTGACCAAAGAGAAGCCTGGGTCCCCAGAGGAAAGTCAGAGTTGTACTTGGGAGACCTTCATTTACCAGGAGCCAAAACGTAATCATTAATGCACAATATAGGTTTCATTTAGTCACCACACTCATGTGTTGAAGATGCACATAAAATGGATTGCAAAATGAAAATCTGCTCAGCCAGGCTCTTAGCTTACCCTTAGCCAGGCATGTACATCCTGCCCTGATCGGGATTTTTTTTTTTTTTTTTTTGAGACAAGAGTTTCGCTCTTGTTGCCCAGGCTGGAGTGCAATGGCGTAATCTCAGCTCACTGCAACATCCGCCTCCTGGGTTCAAGCAATTCTCCTGCCTCAGGCTTCCAAGTAGCTGGGATTACAGGTGCCCGCCACCACATCCAGCTAATTTTTTGTATTTAGTAGAGACGTTTCACCATGTTGGTCAGGCTGGTCTCGAACTCCGGACCTTAGGTGATCTACCCACCTTGGCCTCCCGAAGTGTTGGGATTACAGGCGTGAGCCGCCACATCTGGCCTGTGATTGGGACTTTATATCAACTTGTGGCATCTGCAACTCTCACCAATGTGTCATCCATTCATCAAAAAGATGTTTACTTGGAACAGGTTTACTTACGCTGGGCCAACTTCCTTACTCCCATGGGAGTTCAGCCTCGTAGGAGGCAATGAAATAGTGACAGGTATTTCGGTTTGGGTACACTCAGGCTCCTCTGAAAACCATGTGAAGGGTTACTTAACAAACCTGGATTTCCTGCGAAGAATACTGCTCCTGATTCAGCAGGGAAAGTCTCAGAAAAGGTGCTGCCGGCAGTGACAACACCATCTGCAAAAGCATGGCAATCATCAAGGCATCAGCTTCACGTATTTAAAACGTTGAAAAATTGGTGGGAATTGAGACGGTGAGAGGCCAAATTCCAGGTGAGTGGGAGAGGAGAGGTCACAGCGTAGACTGCCATGCTAGAGTTCTAATTTCCACAGACTTCAGTATGTGGAAGACCAATTTAAAATCAGAGAATGAAAACATCAGATTTTCACTGCAGATAATTTGTTCCAGTAGTTCAGACGATTAACTTTTCAGACATCAGGGCAACAAAGTAGTATTCAGTGCTGTGTATGTGGGTATGGTACAAATAAAAACTGGTAGTGAGTGTTCCTGTGATCATTTTCAGGCCAGTATATAGAGGCTATCAATACCATCCCATGAAAAGTCCTGGGGCCATCAGAAAGGACTAAAATCCTTCTACTGGAACCACGGAACTGAATAGAAAGAATGGGGCAAATAATTCTTTGATTTGCACCATTAGAAAAAGTTTTAAAAATTAAATTGTTATGGTATGTAAATATTTAATATTTGTAAAAACGAATGTTTTCTACATCTCTTTTCACACACTACATTCATTTTATTGTGGTCTGGGAAAAATGCCCTGCTATTTCCTCTCATTATTCAGCAGATAATTATAAAGTAAGCAGATTTAATTGGCTAATAACTATCCACGCCATGCTGTCAGGCACTATCAATGATGTTTTGTATACTTCGTCCCACAAAATGTATGAAGCAAATATCACCCTGCACAATTAAACAGATGAGGAAACCGGTGTTTAGCAAAGTTAGTAACTTGCTGAAGACCATAAAACTAGGAAACAGTGCAGCCAGGATTCGACCCCAGTTGTGTTTGGCTGGAAGCAAGGCAAGCCCCTTTCTCACTATTTTTACAAAACTAATTCTGTGGTGGATAGCCCTTCCATAATCAGGACAATAGCAGGACTCACTGCCTCACACATTTAGAAATTAGTGAGCCCTGTGTAGACTTCTAGACCTAGATGCTTTAACCAACAGGATCTGTCTCGTCACCCATCAGAGGTAGTTTCATCTGGAGGAAGGAAAATAAGAATGAAGTAAGATTAAGATACATGTCAGGGCTCAGACATATTCCAAGATTCCTAAATCTTAACACTACGTATCGAGTACATCCTTAAATTCCTTCTTGTAAGCTTCCTGGCCACACCGCAACAGAATTATTATGGTGAGCATTATATTCAGAGACAACCAAGGGTTAGAGAGCATGAACTCGAATCATTGTTTGATGCCCCAGAGATAAGTACCAGGGTCAGGATTCAACTCAACTCTGACCCAGAGACCAGCTCCTGTCCCTTCTGCAGGCCGCCATGACTGTGTTTGGCCTACTTGCTATGCTGGCCAGCACCTTACCAGCCTCTGTGGACAGAGTCACTAAGCAAGAAACAGTTGAGATACACACCAGGGCCCATTTCAGGAAATCACCATTCTAGGAAAAGTTGTTCAAAGGAGCATCATTTTCACATTTACGCCACACTTTATGATGTTTCTGCCTTGTAAAAGCATATCATAAAAAATGTGACATCTTAATAATGCATTTGATGATTGGGATTGGAAATTCTTAATTTGGGTTATAATATATAGCCAAAAATAAGAAAAATGCAAATTGTTCATTTTTAATATCAGTTTTAGAGCCAAACTATGTAATTATTTTGCTTTGTCATTAGCTGCTTTGTGTATGTTTGACAGTTTTGAATTCGCCCCCAGACAAATAAAAAGATATTTGCCCTGACCTTTACCAGCTATTAAATATTTAAAACGTAAAGAGAATGTAAAGTTTCCTGCTCTTCAGAAACAGCTGCTGTTTTAGTAGAGTTTTCCACTCAGACGTATATTCTCAAATATAAATGTGGTCATTTTCCTTCTGTGACTGATGGCCTCATTCAGTTTTAAATGAAATCCAGGGTTAGATTCATGGGTTAGATATTTGAAAGTGTGAGTGGCACTTCCGGGATATGTCATGCTGCTCTGGTTTGGATATTTGACGCCTGAAACCTCATGTGGAAATTTAATCCCCAGTGTTGGAGGTGGGGCCTAATGGGAGGAGTTTGGGTCATGAGGATGGATTCACTACAAATGGATTAATCCCCTTATAAGGGTGGGAAGTGAGTGAGTTCGCATTCCATTCATTGAGAGAGCTGGTTGCTAAGGAGAGCTGGGCACCTCACTCCACCCTGCTTTCTTTCTCACCATGTGCCCTCTGCACACACCAGGCCCCCTTCACCTTTCCCATGAGACCCTCACCAGAGTGGACGCTGGCATGGGGCTGCACGTACAGCCTGCAGAGCCCAAATAAACCTCTTTTCCTTATAAATTATCCAGCCTCCAGTATTCCTTTACAGCAACACAAAATGTACTAAGACATACTTCAATAATGCTCTTAAAGGGTCAAACTTTTAGCCACCAGAAATCTTCATAAATATTGATCACTGAGACTAGGATACTTGAATTTCAAAAATACAAGAGAGAGAACACTCAAGTTCTGGGCCTCATCAAAGACTCAAGGACCAAAAACATCCACACCCACACAGCTGGCTGTGTGCCTGGGCCACGGGTCAGTGTTTACATGGACAAGCCTCTACTATGGGACTGGCTCCATTAACATCAATTGACTATTCCAGGAAATTCTTGCCCAAAATAAAAAATGGAAAATATCTTCATTATCTGTTCCAAGAACTTCCTAACAATCCAATTACCCGAACCAGGTAAAACTAGAACTACTCAATGTACTCTCAGAATAAATGCCCCTTCTCAGGACACTCAATCACGTCAAGTGATTGTTTACTCTTTGAGACTTGCTTTGAAACCTTGGCTTTGCTGTGTGTCTTTCTCCTACTGTGTTAAGTTGTGAACTTGCCCAGTGCTAATCATGCCCTCACATTCAACAGCCCTCCTTAAGCCAGACCCTCAAATCACATAAATACCCCTTGCTTGCCAGCCCCCTTTCCTCACATGCTGGTAAGATTCTATGAAGGTGAACTCAGTTTTATCAATAGATTATTTTGGTTGCATTTTGTGGCAGCCAGCATTTGACAGACCCAACTAATGTCTACATATACCCACGAATGTATCTTCCCTCCATATCCCCAATTTTCTGCTAATTAGGTACCTAAATGGTTCAATTTTGAATCATCAAAAAGCTATAACTGTAAATGTTTTCAACAACTTTCTTGGATATTTCTGTGAACAAAAAAGGGGGAATGTTTTTATCTCTCCCAAGTACCCTTCTCATGGCAAGAGATTCATCTAGTTCAGCAGGAAAACTGTACGTAATTGACAAAATCAGGAAAGGAAGAATGGAGGAAAGGGGAAGAAACAAAAATAAGAAAATTTATCCATCCTGATAACATGAGGTTTTTAAAATAAGTCAGACATCAATACAAATTCCTCAAGGGCAGCAGCAGACACTCACATGCTGGCTTGGGAATGTTCAAATTCCCCACAGGCACTGCAAGGCACCCTGAAGTTTTTTTATAAAGGTCTGTCTGTGTGTTTTAACATTAATCAGGCATTTAATATTTACCAGAAAATTCCCAAGTGCTTTACATCTATTATTTAGTTCTCACAACAATTCTGTAAATTATGAATTATGATAATCAGATGTCTTTTTTAAATAATATATATTTTATTGCATTTTAGGTTTTGGGATACATATGAAGAATATGCTAGATTGTTGCATAGGTACATACATGGCAATGTGGTTTGCTGCCTTCCTCCCCATCACCTATATCTGGCATTTCTCCCCATGTTATCCCTCCCCAACTCCCTGCCCCCCGCTGCCCTCCCCTTGTCCCCCTCCACAGACCCCAGTGTGTGGTGCTCCCCTCCCTGTGTCCATGTGTTCTCATTGTTCAACACCCACCTATGAGTGAGAACATGCGGTGTTTGATTTTCTGTTCTTGTGTCAGTTTGCTGAGAATGATGATTTCCAGGTTCAACCATGTCCCTACAGAGGACACGAACTCATCATTTTTTATGGCTGCATAGTATTCCATAGTGTATATGTGCCACATTTTCCCTGTCCAGTCTATCATTGATGGGCATTTGGGATGGTTCCAAGTCTTTGCTATTGCAAACAGTGCTGCAATGGACATTTGTGTGCATGTGTCCTTATAATAGAATGATTTATAATCCTTTGGATATATACCCAGTAATGGGATTGCTGGGTCAAATGGAATTTCTATTTCTAGGTTCAGGAGATGTCTTTTAAAGGATTCATAAAGAGGCTCAGTCACGTGTACACAGCCGTATGCATCCTCTTCTCAGCACTGAGTGGACCCTCCTTCCCAATACATGGAAGGAGTTCTGCCCTCCATTCCCCCAATCTCTCCTCTTAGCCACTTGCCTTACTGGCTTCTCTTCCATTGTAGCCTGACTGCACTTCTTAAAACAGTAGCTTTGGGCCGGGCATGGTGGCTCACAACTGTAATCCCAGCACTTTGGGAGGCAGAAGTGGGCAGATAACCTGAGGTCGAAAGTTCGACACCAGCCTGGTCAACGTGGTGAAACCTCATCTCTACTAAAAATACAAAAATTAGTGAGGCATGGTGGCACATGCTTGTAGTCCCAGCTGCTCAGGAGGCTGAGTCAGGAGAATGCCTTGAACCTGGGAGGCACAGATTGCAGTGCCACTGCACACACTCCAGCCTGGGTGACAGAGCCAGGCTCTGTCCCAAAAAAACAAAACAAAACAAACAAAAAACCCACATTAGATGTGGAGCACTGAGTTATGGCTCAAGACTACAAGTTGATATAAAAGTGTGTTGAATATATTGATTTAAGTATAGTCTAGTTTTAAAATGAATTTCCCCTTTTTTGTTCATTTTCAGTGTGAATGCTAAGAAATGCTAGGAAATGTAAAATTACATATGTGGCTCTTACCAAATTTTGATAAAACAGTGCTGTTTGACCATTTTTTTCTGCAAGAAACCAAAAAGGTGTTTAAAAAGAAAAGCCAAGGAAATAACATAGTTTTCATCTTTTCTATAGCTCAGAAATCACAATGCTTTTTTCCTCTTTTTGTGAGGGAGAAACACCCCAAAACAGAAAATATCTAAAAAGGATGACAATGTTTACATGGTCAGACAAAGAAAGTGGCTAAATCACACTCTAAAATCCACAAGTGTATCAACTGTGTCTGATTTGACACAACCTGAAAAGCTACTCATTTTAGCTTTTTTTTTTTTTCCACAATGACCCATCTATATAACCAAATTCTGGCTCACAAGGTCACCATAATAGTTGGAATAGGATGGGCATGGTGGCTCTTGCCTGTAATGGTAGCACTTTTGGGAGGCCGAGGCAGGGGAATCACTTGAGCCCAGGAATTTGAGACCAGCCTGGGCAATGTGGTGAAATACCATCTCTACTAAAAATGCAAAAATTAGCCGGGTGTGGTGGCACATGCCTGGCGTCTCAGCTACTCAGGAGAATTTAATTTTGTTTTCACAGAAATCCCATTTATCATCAGGTTCTTGAGAATTCCGAATGAGCTATAGGATGGCTTGGGTTGGCTTATGCAGTATACCATTCAGTGAATAGGCTGCAGGTAGTCTCAGCGAGTGTATTTTCATATTCTTTGTGCTGTATTGTTTAAGTTGACTATGTTTTCATTGTCTTCTTTTGTTGTATTATATTTCTGATGCCACAAATGAATCAGGCACACAAAACTCATTTATTGAAGTGAAATGGAAAGGTGGCAATTCCAACATAAACATTTGAACTTAAAGAATCATATTTCCTTTCTACTATAAAGACACATGCACACATATATTCATATGTTCACTGCACCCCTGTGTACAATAGCAAAGACCTGGGACCAACCCAATTGCCCATCAGTGATACACTGGACAAAGAAAATGTGGTACATATACACCATGGAATACCATGCAGCCATAAAAAACGATGAATTCGTGTCCTTTGTAGGGACTTGGATGAATCTGGAAGCCATCGTTCTCAGCAAACTGACACAAGAACAGAAAGCCAAACACCGTATGTTCTCACTCATAGGTGGGTGTTGAACAACAAGAACACGTGGACTCAGGGAGAGGAGCATCACACACTGGGGACAGTTGTAGGGGGGTAGGGGAGAGAGAGCAGAGGGTGGGGAGGGAGGGGAGGGTGGGGAGGGATAACATGGGGAGAAATGCCAGATACAGTATGCACCAAAAGTAAAATAAATGAATAAAAAATAATCATATTCCCATGAGGCAGATACCAACATTCTCACCAATGATAGACGGGGAAACTGAGGCAAAGTCTTAGTCCATTTCAACTGCTATAACAAACTACCCCAGACTGGGTAACTTGTAAATGACAGAAATTTATTTCCCACAGTTCTGAGTCTGGGAAGACCAAGATCAAGGTGAGGCAAGGGCCTGCTTCCTGGTTCATAGATGGCTGTTTTTTTTTTTTTTTTTTTTGCTCAGTCCTCAAAAAGCAGAAGGAATCAAGGTAACTCTCGGGGGTGCCTTTTATAAGGGCACTAGTCCTATTCATGAGGGCTCAACTCTCATGACCTTATCACCTCCCACAGTCCCACCTCTTAATATCATGGCCTTGGGGTTACGTTTTCAACAAACACATTTTAGTGGCACACAGAGATGTCTTAGGCTAGGATTACAAAGCTCCTAAGTGGCAGAGCTCGGATTTGAACTCGACATAGTGGGTCTGGAGCCCACATTTTCACACACTATAAAATTCTGCCACAAAGTGAGTGAGGGATACCTGTGCTGTTATTACCCAAAGCCTGTGAAACTTCTTGTTAAATTAATGACTATTTTTGATCCATTATTTATACTTAATGTTAGTACTAATTTGGAGCACCTGCTAAGTGTGAAAAAAGGAAGGCCCTTAATATTGGGATAAAACCGGCTAAACTTGAATGCCCATCCAGAAACTACTTTGTTCACAGACAGTAGCTGGCATTGTAATATGTCTCTTGATCTTAATGCTGTGTTGGAGGAAACAGGGGACATTGAAAATTTATCTTTGGACACTGAAGATATATATATATATCTCAAGAAAGGGAGCACACGCTTGGTGAAGAACGAGAAATTGAGTTTACTTTTTTACCTTGAAGCATGCTCGCTAGCAAAGGAAAGGGTGTAGGTATAACTCAAGATTTTTTATTATGTATTTACTTCCAGGGTCTCACTCTGTTGGCCAAGCGGGTCTCATACTCCTGACCTCAGGAGATCTTTCCTTCCCAGCCTCCCAAATTTCAGGAATGGCAGGCATAAGTCACCGTGCCTGGCCCCAACATTTTTTTGAATAAAGAATGAGATAAAAATATTTTCTCATTACCCTGATAATGCTGCTTAAAACCATTGCTAAGATTTCACTGAACATTGTCTGTTTGGGATCTCAAAAATATTCAGCGTCTTACCTACACCAAACCTGAACTTGAAAGCCAAAATGTCAGTTTTTAATGTTGAGAGCAAGATGGCAGCATGTCCTGAGTAAAGCAAACTATGAATCAACGAGTCCCATCACCTGAAATTCAGTGTTTTACAGTTCTTGGTTACTCAATTATTTCTTCACTCACTGAAGAAAGAAATCAATGGCTCATTATTAGATTATTTATTTATAAATGACACTAAGACCAAATAGTTTCTAAAATACTTCCAGAGACAGATACAACCAAGGAATGAATTAGAACTCCACTTAGAGTTATTGTTCAAGTTCACGCTTAATCTCCCAGTCTTTGAGTATGAGGTGTGTGTCATCTTGTAATAACCAAGTGAGTCAGAAGGAAACGCCACACTCTGAGTTCAAATTATGAGACCTTTATTCAGCTGGAGACTGAGAGTCAGCTAACGCTCAAAATCTCTCAGCCCCGAGGAAGGGGCTTGATTTCCCTTTATACCTTGATTTAGGTAGGGGAGGGGGCAGCCTAGCTGAAGCAGAATTATGCAGAAGCAGAACAAGCAAGTTAGTAGGAGGCTGGTAACCAGGGGCAGGAGGTTCCCAGGATTGGTGGTTGCTAAGGGTATTTCCATACAATCATCAAGGGGAGTAGCAGGGGGAGCTCTCCATGCAATCAATCACCAAGGAAGGTATTCACAACAGCAGGTAGACTTGCCGGCAGGCAGGATGCGGTTACAATGGTTACAGGTGCTGGGAACCGTGTGAATCACTCTTAACGGTTCAAAGCTTTGAGTGGAGTGTGACCCACTAATGCACCTGAGGGGCCGCGGCAGGGAGGGAGAGGCTCTAGAGATCGTGTCACGTTTGCAGCTAAGATCGAGTCATTAGGCTAACCCAGGTTAGGTTATTACAGCCTTAATACCTTTGAAGAATTAAAATTAGTAAGGAATGAGAAATTACAGCATTATTTCTGGGTCCAGTTTCAATTCAAATACAGGTATTGATCGACTTACCACCTATGCAACTTACGACCATTCGACTTTACGACCACAATCGCTACCCACGACTGCTCCGCGTCTGGCAGCGCAAACGTTGCCCAGCTGGGCGCTCGACAGTGCGGACCAGCTTCCGGCATCACTACCATCTCCCCGTGCACCATTTCAACTGTACATGTAGCCTACTCAACTTACAACCAAATCGTATTACGACCGGTCTGTGGTCCCAACCATGGTCATAAGTCGAGCACTAGCTGTATCCAAAACTTTCTACCAGAGACACTGAACAATTACTATCATCTTAATGACTTATAATTATGTTAGGGTCACCCAATTTAATATACATAAAGAGTAATACACTTATTTGTATTGGATTTGCTTTACCCAGACAATATTAAGGCCCCAGCAAGAGTAGCTTTAAGAAGATAAAAAAAACTATCTCTCTCTCACTTTTTCTCTCTCTCCGGCAAGAAGTAGGCTGGTAAGCAATCCAATGAGGCTTTAGTTTCATCTCACTTTCTAATCAATCAGCCTGTCATCCTCAAAGTTATCACATCAGCTAAGATGGCTGCTAGAGCTCCAGCCATTTCACCTGCATCCTAAATTATGGGAAGGAGGAAAGAGCAAAAATGGAACCCCCAGAACTCAGCCAGATCCCTTTAATCAGCCACCCCAGACACCACCTACCACACTTGTATTTATGTTTCATTGGCTGGAATTAGTCACATAACCTTACCTAAAACTCGAGGAAGTCTTTTCTACTGGGTAATAATGGGCATAGCTAAGAATTGGTGTTGGGAGTTCCATTCCTCAGTGGGAGGAGAGAATGGGTGTGGAGGTTGGCCTCTCACTTTCTCTACCCGGAGAGGCGAGCCAAGTGCATGTGGAGTGTGAACCCGTGGCTTATTTATCGTGGGCAGAATTGGATGAAAATTTTTCAAATCATGGTGTCCCTTTCACTGCAATTTTAAACTTCATTATTTTCATAAGTATTACTTTTGTTCTATTATTTTAAAAATTGTAACCAGTCTTTTTTCTTCCTAAAAATGGACATTTGCCATTGTTGGACACTCGTTAAATGGATTAAATATGCCCAAAATTTGACATACACTTATTCATATGATTCAACCAGAAGGGGCTAAAAGGCTCAGTTTTCCTGCACATCCATCCCACTGGGTTCCACTCCCACCGAGCCCAACATCCCCACCGACAGGATGGGCGTGTGTTTTGGGATTTCAGATACACCAAACACTTCACAACTTGCCTATGACTGCGGAGCTGAAACACCAGCTACAGGAGGCCCAGATCTACATCCCCGGGCTTCTCACCGTTCCTCAGGACTGCGGAGAAGCACCAGCACAGAGTTGGAATAACTGAATGAAGGAGTCAGTAAAGAAAGGACTTAGCGAGTGACATAAAAAATGCCACCAGATGCGCCCTATTCCTGTTTTCACAAATGTAAAATGATGTATGGCCCAGCTCTGCCCAAGGCTGTTGGGTGGTAACAGGTATGAGAACACGGTGTTAACTTTTAAAGAGTAGAGCTGTGTAGTATTTATGTCACTTACATACTCTATGTCAACTGCGATCACTGTTGATCTTCAGTGCACACTGCTTTTCCGTTTTAGAAATGCTTGAGGCGTCCTGAAAAATTACCCAATACCTCATGTGACATAATCACGAGTTCCGTATTTTCTTTCCATTGCCAGCTTTCTTAATGCCGTATAATCTTTCAGGAAAAAAAAAATACACTGAATTTGTCTAGACCCCAATTCCTTCCCTTATAAAATGCAGAAATACATAAAGTTCTAGAAAAATGCGGAGAACTTAATTATGAGGCAGGGTATGGTGAAAAGGATAGGGCTTGAGCTCCAGCCCTCCACTGGCCAACCGCTCGTGTTAACCTCTCGCTGGCTGGGGCCCGGAGAGCCCCCGCCAGCCGCGTCCCCAGCCCCAAGGCTCGGTGGTGCGCACAGTGCAGGGGCCACGCGCCAGGGCCGCCACGCCGCCACCCGGCCAGCAGCGCCCCCCTGGGACCCGCTGCAGCCTAGCCAAGGCCCGGGAACCTCCTGGAACCGCCCCAGCCTCTTCCACCCGCCCCTAGGTCTGAGTCAGACTCGGCCCAGGCTGAAGCCTGTGACCCCCTTTCTTCCCCTCTGCGCCCGGGCAGGCGCACCCCCGAGGCCCACCGTCCCGCCCGGTGTGCACGGCTGCTTCCCAGCAGCCCTGAGCTAAGTCGAAGCCTCCGTTTGTACCATAAAGTGGAGATAATCCAGGATAGTTTCAAACATGAGAGGAGTTCAGGCTGGAAATGTGACACGTGCTTGCCTGGCACATTGAGGGGCGCGTCCCCCTCGCCCTCCAACCTATTCGCAGCAATTACGGCTAAACGTCTTCCCCCCCAGATCCTGTGAAAATCTACATGTGTGGACAGGAAAGGAAGTCAGGGAGGATGGAGACCTGGGAGCTCAAGTATGTACATCATCAGGGATGAGCGGAGCGAGGTGGAGAGGAGGCCCTGAGGTCTGCGCCGGTCCTGAAGTCAGAGCAAGAAGCCGCAGTCCCCAGCGGAGGCGGCTCCGGGAAGCGGCGGGAGGGTCCGCTCAGCCCTGCCTGGGGGTCTGGGGTCTCGGCGCCCCGGATTCCTCTAGCAGTGGTGTGTGCGCCCCCTGCCTGGGGTGCACACCACGGATGCGCCCAATGATGCACGCCCCCGCCAGGCTGCCGTGGTGTCGCCAGGGTGGCAGGGCCTGGGGGTTTGCACCCGCTCCCAGCACATCGCCCTTCACTACCCCAGCTCCCTTTCCGTGACCCACAAGGCCTGGAAGAGGGACAGGGTTCCCAGAGCTCCCCGGTGGGACTGAGTCCCTAGCATGGCCTTCTGCCCGTCCGCATCCCGATTCCCACACCAGTTTTCCCCAGGAGCACCTCCTAATCTCACATTGGCAAGAATCTTGGTCTCAGAAACTTCCAGAGGATCAGGGCTGAGACAGGGTAGCAGCCCCCGGGCAGCGGAGGGGCGTGGCCAAACACTGGGAGCCTCCGCCTCGCGGTAACCAAGTGAGTCCGAGGTCTTAGTTTGGGGATTTCAGAAGGGCCAGGAGCCAACAGGCAGCCTCAGAAGATCCCACTGCGCAAGCGAGTCGTTGTTGTTTTTCCCACTGAAAACTTCTGAAAAACCATAGTTCATATTAGCAAAACCCGAAAGGTACTTTGGTGAAATGGTTGCGCCTTAGAGCCAAAAACATCTGCATCTATGTGAATACAGTTTTCACTTCTCATCTAAACGTTTTTGGCACTACGTAGGCAGAGCCTGAAAAATATTACAGCCTGACTCATGTTCGCTAATGTTATATTGATTTAGAAAAACAAATTGGCCAAGACACAGTTTTTCAAAACTGCTATGCAATCATCTAATGCTAATTTCTCCACTGCAATTACAATTGGATCTGGCACCAAACAATGAGTAAATCAACTTTTCAATAGCCGTTTTTAGCCTGCTCCTATGACTGAATTATACACATTTCCCATGATGCTCTTAATATCAAAACTCATTTCCTACCATAGTGGATATCATTTTTCTAAATGTCCTTCTATGATTTTGAGGCTGTTTCTGTAACTGATTCCTCAAACACCTGATATGTTTAGGACACACAGTGCAAGAAAAGCTTATGTCACATTTAAATAAACTTTTTACTCTTTAGTGAAAGGCTTGCTTTACATGATGTGTGGATTGTAACTCATTAAAATGGAAAGGTGGGATTTACATGTATTTCATACACAGTAACAATAATGACCT
Organism: Cebus imitator; assembly: GCF_001604975.1. Lineage (NCBI taxonomy): Eukaryota > Metazoa > Chordata > Mammalia > Primates > Cebidae > Cebus > Cebus imitator. The sequence continues at coordinate 3,304,556 of NW_016107388.1, read as the reverse complement.
TGCTTCCTCACCTTTCAACACCTCACTGTAATTTTTCTTCCATCTCTTTTGCTCTAACACTTCTCTCTCAGTCAACCCTATGCAGTATTCTATTTGAAAATTAGTCTGACATCATCTCTGATTTAATTTGTCAAAAGCCCTGGTTAATAGATATATAGTCTATTGATATCCACTCTTCTGTTTTGTGGACCGGAAACAATTTATCTTAATAATGTCTCCAGAATGTTTGGGCTTCTTCTAAAAATTCCCATACTAAGGTTACTTTTATCAGCTTTGGGAAATCCAAAGAGGTGGTAAGACAAAAGCATAACATAAAGCCATAGTGTGGCATGTCCTGTTTCTCCCAAGGATTACCAAGCAGACATCGCTGCAGTGTGTGCAATTCCTTCAGGGGTCATTTGAAGGGCAGCCCTCCAAGTCAGAAGGAAAGATAATCTTCCCTCGGTAATTTCCCACCTAGAACCACAGAGACAATTCATCTCGTACAACTGGCCCACAAAGTTGTCAAGTAGATATAACCTTCTCCTTTCAGGGCACGTGGTCGTGCCTTATCAGAGAAGAAGATGGAAATGGTGAGTTCCAAGAAGCTACTCCTTTGGCATACACCTAACGCTAACCCACTGTACGGCAGCTGGGGCTGTCATAACAAATACCACATGCTACGTGACTTAAATAACAGAAATGTGTTTTTTTTACATTCTGGAGGTTGGAAGTCTGAGATCAAGGTGAGAACAGGTTGGGTTTACTCTGGGTCTCTCTCCTTGGCTTGCGGATTTGTGGATGACTGTCTTTTCCCCATGTCTTCATGTGGTCTTCCTTCTAGTGTGTCTACATCCTAATCTTTTCTTCTTATAAGGACGCCAGTCCTATGGGAATAGGGCTCACCCTGATTACCTCAGTTTACCTTAATTGCCTCTTTAAAGGCCCTATCTCTAAACACAGTCACATTCTGAGATGCTGTGGGTTAGGGCTCCAACGTATGAATGGGGAGAGACAAAATTTAGCCGAAAACCTTCACTTTGGGTATGTTGCAGCCATTTACTCTACTCGTTTTTGCAGATCCATCAGGAATTTGAACCATGGATTTGGGGCTGGCTAGGGTTTGAATCTGTCCCTCTCAAAATTCAGGCGTTGCCAATATGATAGTATTAAGATGTGAGGCCTTTAAGGGGTGATGAGACTGTGGGGCCTCCTACCTAGTTAACAGGAGTGAGGTCCTTTTTAAAAATGGCTCCACACAGCATTTAACTAGCTGGCTAGCTTCCTTTTCTGCTTTTCTGCTCTGTGACGGCTCAGAGCAGCAGCTGTCACTGACAACTGAACCTGTCAGCACCTTGATCTTCGACTTTCTAGCTTCTGGAAATGTGAGAAAATACGTTTCTGTTCTTTACGAATATCCCTATCTCAGGAATTCTGTTATAGCAACACAAATGAAATAAGACAGGGTACAACGCTGGAGACAGAAATCTGAGCCCTATTCAATTTACTCTCCGTTTTTGCTGACATCTCATAGCTCCTTACCACAGCACTGCACTGCTGGGCGCAGAGACCTGAAACTCCAAGAGTGTACAAGACAGTGATGCCCAGCAGAGCAGAGGGTGCACATTCCTGCTGGAGACCTGGGGGCTCTTAATCCAAAGCTACTGTGGACACACATACAGAATGACTCATGACTCCATGTCCAAGTTGACTCTCCCAACTATAGCTAAAGAACACCCAGAAAAGAGCCCAGGCTTCAGAGAGACAAGGAATGTCTGGATTTCAGTTCAGCAACAAAGTTGGGCCTGAAACATGAAGACCAATGTACAGCTAAATGCTTTTTTTTTCCTTTCTTAAATTTCTATAACAGTTCAGTTGGAACTAAGACAATGAGGACCTGTAAGTCACAGGCTCTATATGAATGGGAAGTGGTCCTTATTGTGGAAAGGACTAAGTTGCAGACCTAGTTCACTTATGTGTGATCTCGGATGAGATTCTTACCTTTCTTTAACTGTTTCTCCCACTGTAGGAAACATAGGTTTAATTTAATTCAATATTCGTTGCAGTCTCACCTAAGAATAAAAGACCTGGTCTCCTATATAAGTCATTTTAAACAACTCAGAGATGTCATGAGAGCAAGAGCTAGACTGGGTACCTTTTTTATACTGGTCTTTAAAAGGTAGGACAGGGACTTCTCTTCTGCTGAATCAACACAATCTCAGTACCTCCGTGGACACATGCCAAGTGCTGCCAGTGAGGTAAAGGTGGGATCCCAGGAAACAGAAGCTGAGGTGAAGTTTGCATAGAGGAAACTTAATGGAGAATGTTTTTGGGATCAAGTCCTAGGAGTGAGAAGAAAGCAGGATTGGGCAGAAGGAAGAGTTGAACCACGATGTAGTCACCACCAAGACCTTGGCTGAGCCAAGGGGAGCTCTGGAGCTATAACAGCCTGGCAGAGCTGCTGCATTTTGAGGCAAGGGGGCTTGCCCTTTATAAACCCACCCATCCTAGATAGATGAATCCTTAGACTAGCAGCCCAGGAAAGGGAATACGACCCAGCCGAGACAGCTTGGTTCTGGAGAGGGACTCAGCTACCAGCGGTCAAGCACCCACACTCCCTGCGGCTGGGAGCTCAGTGCTTCAGCCTGGTAGCTCACCAGGAAGCCTTCTTTCTCATCACTGTGTCACCAAGTAGAATGTAGCAAGCACTGTGATAAAGGGAAAAAATGCCCTGAAAACAATGCGTTCTGAGAACACAAAAGAGGATCTCTGATAAGATCGAAGAAAGCCCCGTGGAAGCAATCTGAGCTGGGATCTGAACAATAAACAGAATTTTGGAAAAAGGAATAAAGGATGGGCATTCTAAAGAAAGGAAACAGCATGAAAAGAGAAAAGATGTAACATGTGGGATGGCAGTTTTAGACAGATACTGAGTGGTGCAAATTGACTAAAGGCAGTAAAGGAAAAGGAACAGAATAAAGTTGTCACAAAAGAATGGTGAGAAAAGACAGGAGGAAGCCTGGGGCCTGCAGTAAGGAATCATGACATGTCAGTGACACTCAGGAATGAAGTGTATGAGCTAATAAGATGGACATTTAACCCATAAAGTCTGTTTTAGTTTACTGTCACGAGATAAAACAGTAGCTCTGGGCAGCATTATTTATAAGTATTAGCAACATCCTCACATTGTAGCTTCTGAATCAATTTGCCATTGAAGGAAACTGTGATTTAGCTTAAGTCTCTACTGCATATTCTATGAGCATTCCAGCACCTTCTCCAGTACGTATTAGGGTTCTCAGAGACAGTACATTCTTCCAGTTGCCACTCTAAATTCCTGCCTCACAAAATTTCTGGCCACTGCTCAAAGCAATCACAACTGCTGGCCTTGTTCCATGAGACTTCTTCCATCATGAGCACAAGCAATGCCCTCCTGAGAGGTTGATGAGCTAGCCTAAGATCACAGCGCCACCAAGAAGCTGGCCCAGAATCGAAACCAGGTCTCCCTGACCCCAAGCCCAGCTTTTCAATCTTTCTACATTAGTGAATGCAAAGGGGGGAAACTAAAACTCCCAGTACAGCTAGTGCTCGACTTACGACCACGATTGGTTCCAACAGACCGGTTGTAACACAATTTGGTCGTAAGTTGAGTAGGCTATATGCACGCGGAGATGGTAGTGCTGCCGGAAGCTGGTCCGCACTGCCGTACGCCCAGCTGGGCAACGTTTGTGCTGCCAGACGCGGAGCAGTCGTGGCTAGCGATTGTGGTTGTAAAGTCGAATGGTCGTAAGTTGCATATGTTGTAAGTCAATCAATACCTGTACCATGTACAGATTTTACTGTTTTAATGTTTGTGTAACTTTTAAAGAAGACGTATTATAATGTATGATATATATTCACTACAAAGATGTGTGTGGCCACCTAGTTATTATAATAGAATTGTGAATTCCTTTTCTCTAATTCACATTGTATGCCTTTAATAAAAGGGAATTTCATATATCCTTACAAGAGTCACTTTAGCAACAATCGGGTAAATAATACAACATTATAAAAGCCTACAATTTTGTTACTAGTTCATAAACTATTCATTTTGTTTAAAAAGTCAGGGTAATAAATTGATACAATTTCAACAATATAATTTACAATAATAGACTCATTCTCTTTTCCCTCAATGGAAAAACAGAAGTGCAAAGCCTGTGACTGTGTTTAATATATATTACAAGCCATTCTTCTTCACTTTATTTCATGAAGGATTCAGGAAAAAAAAATCTCCTTCATATATTTCTTTTGTCTGACTTCTAGTGGAAATAACAATAATCTGTTTCATTGTTATTTCATTGCATTTTTTTCTTGCAAATCCTTCTTTGACATACAAGTGCATTAGCAAGTAAATATAGAAAAAAAATACACAAAAAAACTACAAACAGATTTAAAGGAATGTTCATCATTAAATATACACATTCTTTATCAGTAGCCACTTTTTTATGTAGCAAGTTTTTTGTGAACTGGGGCAATGGTACCTACAAGACATGAATGAGGGTGAAATCTAGTCCCCATCCAACTTCTGTCCTGGTCTAGCTATGGCACAAGAGGAAATGGCTCTGCCTTCTGCCACGTCATCTACTTAAAAGGGGTTCCCTACTTGGGAGGCTGAGGCAGGAGGAACCCTGGAGCTTAGGAGATGGAGTCCAACCTGAGCAAGAAAGAAAGACCCGTCTCCACAAAAATAAGGGGAACCGCTGTGTGTAATTCACTCAGAGGAAGTCTTTGTCCTCTCAGTGGCCTTAAAAAGAGAGAGTACAAAAGAGAAGAGCAGTGAGGAGTGTCATGTTTACAGTGGGTGAGAGAGATCTACAAAAAAAAAACAACCAAGAAGTCAGAAGCCCTGGGAAAAAGACAGTATCTTGGAATTCAGGGAAGCAGAAGCTCTGAAGTAGGAAGAAAGTGAATGTCAAATGTAGCAAAGAGGTCCAATAAGATAATAATGGAAATGTGTGTTTTGGATAAAGCCTCTGAAGGTCATTAGGGCCTTCCTCCAGCATTGACACTGGCAGGGGAGGCAGCGGAGCCTGCGGCAGAAGGAAGAAGGAAAGGAGATGAGTCCAGCAGGGCCGGAGGTTGAACTTGTGATTGTCTTCAGCCGACTGCAGTAGAGAAAGTGTTTCTTTGAGTTGGTTTCTCTAAGAATACATTGTTTCAAGAACACTGTTAAGTGGTGGAAGTTCAATTTCCTTAATTTCTGGGAATTTTAGGAATATTCAATGCTATAAGTGCTTATTTATCTCCAAACCAATCAGAGTAGTGTCCCTTTAAGATATTTTTATAATTTAAGTTATTAATACCATCTTGAGGTGGGAAAATATTACGCACTAACACAATGAGAGATAAATATCTTTCTAAATTGCAGACATAGAAACATATAAACAATATGAGGAGAGAAAGCTGATAGTTTCAATTCAGAATTTCAGCCATGGGTCAAAGTAAACCCAGAATCACAAAATTTACCAGTCCATGTTGACAAGCTGTTCTCTTCCTGGAGAGTATGAATCCTCAATTGATTTGAGCTCAAAATAGACAATCAGAAAAGATGAACAGGCTGGGGGAAGTGGCTCACACCTATAATCCCAGGACACTTTGGGAGGTTGTGGCATTCAGATCACTTGAGCCTAGGAGTTCAAGACCAGCCTGAGCAATACAGAAAAGCCCTAACTACAAAAAACACAAAAATTAGTCGGGTGTGGTGGTGCCCACCTGTAGTCCTAGCTACTCGGGAGGCTGAGGCAGGAGGATCGTTTGAGTCTAGGAGGTTGCAGCTATGATGGTGCAACTATACTCCAACCTGGGCGACACAGCAAGACCCTGTCCCAAATTAAGAAAAGAAAAGAGGCTAGGCGCGGTAGCTCACGCCTGTAACCCTGGCACTTTGGGAGGTCGAAGTGGGCGGATCACAAGGTCAAGAGATTGAGATCATCCTGGCCAACATGATGAAACCCCGTCTCTACTAAAAATACAACAATTAGCCTGGTGTGGTGGCACATGCCTGAAGTCCCAGCTACTCAGGAGGTTGAGGCGGAAGAATCGCTTGAACCCAGGAGATGGATGTTGCAGTGAGCCGAGACTGTGCCACTGTACTCCAGCCTGGTGACAGAGCAAGACTCCATCTCAAAAAAAAAAAAAAAAAAGAAGAAGAAGAAAAGACAGACGAAGCAGATTCTCTGTCATTTTTCACCCAGCAGACATATGATTTCTATAAATCATCAATTCATTTACAGAGAACCCCAAATGGTTAGACAATAAAATCAAAAGAAGCTGGCACCAGAAATCAAGTGAATACTCAAAAAGAAGCATAACCAAAAACTTACAAGGGGAGGGTTTGGACAAGAGGCAGAGCACATATCGGACATACCCACGGTCCCCAGACAGTGGATCAGAAAAGGGCCCTGTGAAGAAGGCCTCCTTACTGGGCAGAGTAAACAGGGCTTCCCAGGTGAGGTCCAATCCCATTTAGTCACAGCACCACAGTGACAAACCAAATGCACAGGGCACTTCCAGAGATGATTTTATTCAGGTTATTGCAATAGGGAGAATGCTCATTTATAAGGAACATCTCTGAGAAAAGAAAGCTGTTAACAAGAGATTCACTGAGTCTTTAAGTGGGAATCATGAGAAAAGATGGAGAGGGATCCTATCTCAGAATATTTGGGTTTATGGTTAGCTCTTTCTTTGGAATGCCAAACAATGGGAAGATTTTTGAAAACAAAAGGATGTAGAAGGATTTCTTCACCATTACTGTTTTTCAGGAGCACAGGGCTCAGGTCAAGTTCAACGTTATCAAGTGTTTGGAGGACAGGGCTGAGGAGAGGCACGAGGGAAGAATTAGCAAGGAGGACCTGGAAATTTGGGGTGCGATGGACACCTTCTTATCTTGATGGAGATAATGCTTTCACCCATTAGAGAAATGTGAAAGAATGCGCATTTTAAATATGTACAGCTTATTGTACATCAATGATGCCTCAAGAAAGACGTTACAAAATCTGCTTGATAGATTTGCCTGAGTGGCATACTATTTCTTTAAAGGAAATATGCTAATTTTGTAAATTACTGTATCACGTTCAAAATTTTGGAAGTCTGACTGCTATTCAAAAGACATTTCATGTGCTCAAAAAAAAAAAAATGAGCCTATGTACCAAACCGTATCCTGTATTTCCAAACTAATAATCATTTGGGAAATATAATAATCTTAAGTGTCATAAATTGCTACCATTGTTAGAAACTTTTAAAATTCAATTATTTGACTTAGATTTATTTCTTCAGCTCAGAAATTATCATCATAAAAGCACAACTTTTCTGTCTCGTTCAATTCTACTCTGCTTTAGTATATCAGAAAACCACTTTTGCAGCCAGGTGTGGTGGCTCACGCCTGTAATCCCAGCACTTTGGGAAGCCGAGGTGGGTGGATCACCTGAGGCCAGGAGTTCGATACCAGCCTGGCCAACATGTCGCATCTCTACTAAACATACAAAAAATTAGCTGGGGGTGGTGGCAGATGCCTGTAGTCCCAGCTACTCGGGAGGCTGAGGCAGGAGAATCGCTTGAGCTCCGGAGGTGGAGGTGGAAGTGAGCTGAGATTGCGCCACTGCACTCCAGGTTGGGCTACAGAGTGAGGCTCCATCACCAAACAAAATAAAAACAAAAGTTAAGACACTGACTTATACGGGAAGAATGCCCTATGAACATGAAGATGGACACCTACAAACCAAGGAAATTCTTTCCTCAGGACCTGCAGAAGGAACCGACCCTGCCCAAGCCTTGATCTCAAACTTATTCCCTATAAAACTGTGAGACAATAAACATTCCCTGTTTAAGCTCTGCAGTTTTTGGTACTTTAACATGGCAGCCATAGCAAACTAAAACAATCCCCAACCAGCTTTTAGTTATTTTTCTTTTTTTCTCATATACTTTAAAAATGTATCACTTACTCTGTTTATATCATATTAGATTTTTTTTAAATGTAACCTTTAAGCCGGTCTTAAAGACTGTCACCTGAATTCCATCCTGACCGGGATATAAGCAGCAGGCTGTCAAATTAATTATCCTGTTATTTCTGTCTTGTTTAAAACAAAGAAAAAAGAACCTGTGGAAGGGAGGAACTGCTCACACTAGGTAGCTGCAGTTTCTCCCTCGGCCGCTGAGGGGCGCTCACAGAAACATCCTTCGTGGGGCCCCTGAGGAGCGCGTTTCAGCCACAAAAGCAGCCAGTTAGCGTGTGCATGACTCTCCCTGCACCTGCGCTGGTGTGCAGGTCTGAAACCCAGAGACAAAACTGAAGTGCTTCTTATCCAAAGTCAAAGAGCATTTGACTGGTTCTGAGTAAACCTGGGAAACTTGCATTAAACATGGTTGTTAGCTAAACACGTGAAATGATGACAGTTCTGTCATTTTACAACTCATTTCTCTCTCACATTCTCAATATGATAAATTTCAGTAACTACTCAAAAATACTCATTCAGGAGATGGAGTTTTATGATTTTCCAAATTCCATTTTTATGGAGGCTGGTTGCTGCTGGGAGAGGGAGTCATGGTGGACAAATTGGCAATACTGCTGTGAGAATGCGGACGTAAATTTTCAAATGATTGAAATAATAATAACAAATTTGGGTGATCACCTTTCCTTACTATTAAAAGTATAAAATTCTTCATTTCGGATTTTTTAATTAAGTAAATTACTAATTGATGCCATATGTAACAGTTTTTAAAAGAGATTAGAGGCTGGGTGCAGTGGCTCATGCCTATAATCCCAGCACTTTGGGAGACTGAGGTGGGCGGATCACTCGAGGTCAGGAGTTCAAGATCAGCCTAGCCAACATGGTGAAACCCTGTCTCTACTAAAATACAAATATTAGCCAGGTGCAGTGGCGGGTGCCTGTAATCCCAGCTACTCAGGAGGCTGAGGCATGAGAATCACTTGAACCTAGGAGGAGGAGGTTGCAGTGAGCCGAGATCATGCCACTGCACTCCAGCCTAAGCCACAGAGTGAGATTCTGTCTGAAAAA
>NW_016107388.1:3251069-3295480 GCF_001604975.1 Cebus imitator | reverse complement strand
ATTAGAACATCATTAGTAATTCAAAGAGTAATTTAATTCCTTATGTTTGATGTTTGGTGAAGTGTCAGATTCCTGCAGCTCCGGAATCTAGTGTTACACATTTTCCGAAGTTTGGCTACAGTGCTGTTAACTCTCCCTGCACCCCTTCTCTTGGGGGGATATATTCTAAGACCTCCAGTGGATGCCTGAAACCAGAAATCATACAAAACCCTATATACATACATTTTTACCTCTGATAAAGTTTAATTTATTAATTAGACAAAGGAAGAGGTTAGTAACAATAACTAATAAAACTGTCATCACAATATGCTGTGATAAAATTTATGAGAATGGATCTCTCTCTCTCTCTCTCAAAATATCATCTGCTGTGATCTGTTGATCTGATGGCTTGAGACAGCCACTAAGTGGCTACAGAGTGGGGAACGTGAACAGTGTAGAGATGCTGGACCAAGGGATGACCGGCATCTCGGGAAGGACAGAACATGACCCTGTGAAACCTCATTACGCTACACAGAATGGTCTGCAATTTAAAACTTATACATTGTTATTTTCTGGAATATTCTATGTAATATTTTCCAATCATTGTTGACTATGAGTAACTGAAACTGCAGAAAAAGCAAAACCACAGAAAAAAAGCTACACAGTATAAACTTTGTAATGATTTCTACTAAGCATTACTCTGAACGGTTTCTTCCCCTTACATATAGTTGTAGGGTCTCTATCCTTCTCTCCATCTCCTCTGTCTCTATATGTAACTGTCTCTTCTTGTCCTCACTTCTCGTTCCACCCCTGGCTACAACTCGATTAAACAAGGACACGCGCCATCTCACACAATGGAGTGTCGAGAGATGTGGGAAGCGTCAGGGTTAGTTGGCTTATTGGCTCGGTGAGTTCAGCCAGATGCCAGGGTCCTCCCATTTCTGTGCTCTGCTCTCCTGAGCAGCATCTGTAGCCCCCACAGCTCAGGCTGATGTGGACAGAGGATAAAGATGGGCCGCTTCTTCCTATGGCACTCCCTAGGAACGAGGATTCGTTTCCTGGAATATCTGATACAGACCTCTCACCCCTCTTCAGCCTTTCCTTGAATCAATTGCTCATCAGGGAATGGGAGACAAATGGGGCCCCTCTCTTTCCACTCCTCTCTTGTTCTGGACTTTCAGTGCAGAGCAGGCTGACACTATCCTGCTGGTCCTCGCCATGCCCAAGCTTCTTGCTTTCCAGTGTTCCTGTATTTGCCTATCCTCAAAAATCCAGCCACTTGGGACCCATCACACTGGACTGATGTCCTCCCCCTGGGGTTCACAGATCCCTTACCTTCAAGACTGCCCCAGCATCTTTAGCCTTCCAGTTGCCATCACTAAGCTGCCTGTGAGCTAACTGCCTGGCCTATCACCATAGAACAAAATGACCAGGGACATTTAGCAGAACCTGAGACCTCTCCCAAATCCAGAGCTTTGCAGGTGATAGCGGCCACAGATCTGAGGAGATACACGATTCAGCGATAAATGGAGGGGAAAGAAAATGTCAGGGCACAGTGCTTCCAGAACCTTCTTCCCAATGATTACTTACCATTCTTATGTGAGCTCATTTGATTTGGAATTCTCTCACTTCAACCAAAAGAACCCTGTCTAGTTAACCACCCACTAGCTGAACCTCCCCAAGGCTTGGGTCTTTGCTGTAATTAACATCCTGGTCAGATGAGTCATACAAAACTGACACGCTCAGTTTCCCGTGCAAAAATTAAAGCAAAAGCCTTAGGGAGCTTCAAGGACAGCTAGGAAGATCAAATGCTAAATGCACAGGAACCGGAGTGGGATTATAAAAGGGAAACAGAGGTAAGAACCAGGAGGGCAGGAGATCGAAAGAGGGAGGTGCAAACAGAACAAGGCACGTCCACAGATGGGTACGGGGGAGTGACATACTGGCTAACAGGACAGACTTTGGGTGATGTCTGTCTCCTTAAAATAGGATAAAATCCTATTTACTCTCAAGGTTGATGTGAAGTAACTTGCATAAAGTGCTGAGCACATTCTCTGGGCAAATAGTAGATCTTTTTCATCTTCGGTTCTTGTCAAAGTGCAGAAGATAATGCAGAGATGAGTAGTGGACAAACGACATATTCTACTTCTTGAGTTTAATCAGTGCTCCTTGTCCCTCCCGCACTTGTACACTGAGGAAGCAGATATTCCGCATTATCAGAGATCTGAATTCTCCCAGGTAACCACTTCCTCCCTCCGTCTCTCCTCACCTTTGTCAATGTCTTGGCTCTGAGTCAGAATCTTAGAGGTAACATAGGTTCTATTATCTCTAAAATAATTGATCGTGTAATTAAAAAGTGCTTGGCACCTTGGCTGTTAACACTTTATTATTATTATTGTCATTAGGAACTAAATCTGAGAAGTGAATTTCTGATCTATAACATCGAAAGCAAAAATATATTCATAAAGTTTTACTTAGGAGAAACACATGGGCCAAGCAGAGGTTTATTAACCTATCATTTGTTTATTTCAATCCAAATATTTTTGTGTATCTTCCTTCTGAAACATTTTTCCCACAGGTAGTATATTCGCCAAGGTTTGCTAACACAACCTCATTTCTTTGGCAGGTTAGGTGACTTTGTAACATGTTAAATTAGTAATAAATTAATTATGATGTATAGAGGCAATAAAAAGGTGTTAATGTGATTAATGTGTAATTTAAATCCCCAATTCAGAATGAGTCAATTACATTCTTTAGTAAGCCATGTTTATATTATTTCAAATTCTGAATTTCCTTCAAGAATCAAGGTCACATAGTTTGGAGGAAATTGTTCTAGACTTTCTTTCAAATTTAAATACTTTCTGAGAACAAGATACTTCAGAAAATTGTCTCCCAAAATACTACACACACACAGACACACACAGAGAGAGTCATGATTACATAGATATTGGTATAGAGATCAATTGATGGGTGGGTGAGTGGGTGGAAGGATGAATGGATGGCTAGATGAACAGAGACATCAAGGTAGAGAGAACATTAAATTAAACTCAGCTGATGCATATTCTAGCTTTCGACCTGCATCTAATCTTGGTTAAGCCATTTATGTCCTTAGTTAAGCCATTTATGGCTCAGCATTCTACAATAATACAATAAGAAGTTGGATTAGGTGATCTTTTAGGTATTTTTTTCTTCTAAGGAAATATGATTAAAAGTTTCCTAGTGAAATAATTTCAACCCCTGCAGTCATTCTGTTGCTTCCTCTATTGCTCCTTGTATTTCCCTCTGAAGTCCTCTTTACATCAGCACTGATAATAGAAACTGCATTCTCAGAACAAAATTCATCCGGTCAAGGCTGCAGTTTACAATGGATGTTAGATCAAAGCAAAATTAAGAAGGTTAGAGTTTGCTTTAAAACACATATTGGAACAAACAAAAGAAATTCTATGCCCATCAGGAGAATTGTTCAGGAACCAGTAATCTCATTTAATCGAATATTTCCACATTAATGTAATTTTCTGTTGGGGCTGAGCCACATGTAAGCTTATTTATGCATGAACAGATCAAATCAGCATCTTCATTCTAGACGTTCCAGCCACTTCTCTAAGATGACCTAAGGGAAGTGATTCTAGTGATGGCAGATTATACCAGAATATCAAATTCACAGTAGAAAAAGCTACAGCACCCGTTGAAATTCCTAAAAGGTGGGTACTTTCTAACTTAAGAATGGAGAATCATTACACATGGTAAATTTCTTCTGATGTATATATCATGAGTAAGAACATTGTTTTGTGACATTATTTGTGGACAGAAAAAGTAATATTTGTATTTTAATTCAACTATCACAAGCTTGGTTTTTAAAGAAGTGCTGTAGCTAGATACATTTGGTCAAAATTAATGATGGCCCAAATCTTTCAGCTAAGCTAAATATCGATTCTTTGAAAACTAACAAGGCGTTCATTATGAGGCTAGCCAAAGCTTTCCATTATCCTTTTATCCTCTACCCAAAAAAGTATTAAACACTTAGATTTTATTTCCATTAGCTTCAGCCTTCTGCTGGAGTTATTCAAGTCATCTACTAGGGGATTTCTTGTTTTTTTTCCCAGAGGTTCAAATCAGTTCTGAGCTCCGCCTTCTTCTGAAGGGCAGGTAGAGAGTCTAATGTGTAACCACAGACTGTTTAAGGTCCCCAGGACCCCATATTACTCCTCCTAGGGCAGAGCCAATGAGCTATTGTTCATGGAATCATTCTGTATTTGAGGAAAGTTCAATAGTCAGGTACCTCTTTTGATTTAATAAGAACGTTAAAAATGTCACAGGAATTCAAAAACAGTCATAGCTTGCCGCCTTAACAGGACTGTTTCCATGAGAAAGAGAAAAGCAATCGTGCCCATAAATTGTGTGTGTGTGTGTGTGTGAGAGAGAGAGAGAGAGACAGAGAGAGACCTGGTCTCAGGCTAGAGTAAGGTGCCGCAATCATAGCTCACTGCAGCCTCAAACTCCTCAGTTCAAGCTACCTTCCCACCTCAGCTTCCTGGGTAGCTGGGACCACTAGTGCATGCCAGTGCACTTTGCTATCTTTTCTTTCTTTTCTCCTTTCTTTTTCTTTCTTTCTTTCTTCCTTCCCCTTTCTCTCCTTCCTTCCTTCCTTCCTTCCTTCCTTCCTTCCTTCCTTCCTTCCTTCCTTCCTTCCTTCTCTTTCTCTCTCTCTCCTCATTTCTTTTTCTTCTGTAGAAATGGGGTCTCACTATGTTGCCCAGGCTGCTTTCAAAATCCTAGGCTCATGATCCTTCTGCCTTGGCCTCCCAAAGCACTGGGATTGCAGGCATGAGCCGCCATGCCCACTACTGGTGTCCTTGGTGGATAGAGATGATGAAGAATCTGAATACATAAGAGAAGCTATTTTTACTCCGGACCAGAGTTCCTCTGCATTTCCCACCTGCAAATCTCTGATTAGCCACACTTGTCTCTTTGTTGCTGTTGCTTTATCAGTTGGATGGGCAGTTGAGGTCTCCAGAGGGAAGTTAGGTTTTTCTGTCTAGGATGGAGGCTGGTATAAGACTCGTGGGAGGCCCCACCCTATCACGCTCCCTCTGCACACTCCAAACTGCCTGTATGGATATAGCAGGTGCTCATTTAAGTCCTTTATTTACGTCCTTGGGAGTGCTGGCGAAGGCACCCTGTCGTGCACCCTTATTAGCCATCTCCTTGGCAATCCTATCTCAGAAGGGGCAGACAATTTTTGTGTCTCCAACTTCCCTGGAGACTATCCGAACATGTTCACCTGAGATGCATCATGTGCTACGCAAGGTAAAGAAGCCTGTATAATATAATAACCTCTTTTAAATAATCAAAAAATAGCAGTGAGACTGTCCTTCATGGATCTCCATGGTTGAGGTCTGTGAAGGAGACAGGAAGGCAATGGCTAGGGAAAAGGACAGAGCCTTAGACTCCCATGCACTGCTCTTTTAACTCCAAATGGTTGTCATGGCATTTTAATTACTCTCCTGTAGTAATTTCCTATGGGGTTTCTGTCCAGGGCTCCTTATCCTCTCAGTTTCATTCTCCTTCCCCAGGCATCTCCAGACAGTTCATTCGAGGGTTTACCAAAGCTTGACCTAGTCTCACAAGTCGTTGTGAAGCGGGCCCAAGGCTGATAACATGACTAGAGTTCCCTTCTCCTGCTTTTATTCATCCTTGCTGGGCCTAATCCTTAGAGCTTTTCAGTTCCTACCTGGCATGAAATCCAAAAGAGCTTTTCTTCAAGTCCTTCATTACACTTGGTGTGCTCAGTGCTTAGAGCGGGTGTTTCATTCTCCCTATTTTGTGATCACCTACATACAACCTTTTAAAAATCAAAAGATTATACTTAAAATGTTAATGTATTCGATTTTAAATTTTAATTAAAATGAACTATATTCATCAAGTTAGTAATGATGGGGGTGTTGGGGAACTAAGTTTTCTACTAGACTCCTGTCAGAAGCATTGATTGCTTCATTTCTGAAGGACGATTTGACAATATGTATCAAAAGCCTTAAACATGTATTGTTGACCTAGCAATTTTATTTCTGAATATAAGACCTAATGAAACAACTATATGTGCAAAGATGCTCATAGAAGCCTTGTTTATAAAGAGCATATAGAAATCTCTTGTTAAGCAAGGGACAGTTTAGTTATTTATGGCGCATTTTTACAGTAGAATGCTATCTGACCGTTGAAAGGTGATGTAGAGTTACATCCCCACCTGTCACTATGGGTATGGAAAGCCGAGAAAGCTCAAGTCCCTGATATAGAATGGTGTAGTATTTGCATATAATCTACACACATCCACCTTTATACATTTGTTGTATTTATTTATTTATTTATGTTTGAGACAGCGTCTCTGTCTGTCACCCAGGCTGGAGTGCAGTGGCGTGATCACAACTTACTGCAGCCTTGACTTCCAGGGCTCAAGCAATTCTCCCACCTCAGCCTCCCCAACAGCTGGGACTACAGGCATGCGCCACCATGCTTAGCTAATCTGTGTATTATTAGTAGACATGGAGTTTCACCATATTGGCCGGGCTGGTCTTGGACTCCTGCGTTCAAGCAATCTGCCTGCCTCGGCTTCTGAAAGTGCTGGGATTACAGGCTTGAGCCACTGCACCAGGCCCTCCTGTATACTTACCTTTAGATTACTTGTATTTCCTAATACAATATAAAGGTTATCTAAATAGTACTTGTACTATAATGTGTAGGAAATAATGACAGGAAAAACGTTTGTACCTGTTGAGTAAAGATGCAGTTATTTTTTTGAATATTTTCGAACCTCAGTTGAATCTACAGATGTGAAACTCATGAATACAGAGGGCCAACTGCATATATGCTAATATGGAAAATATGTAAGCTCCAGAACAATGTAAAATTATAACAAAATATTATCAGTGGTTATCTCAGGTTAATAAAATTACAGTTAAAATATTTTTAAATCTCTTTTTCATATCAACTTTTAAATTTTATCACCATAAACTTATTATATCTTTCAATATTAATTTTTAAAATTCGTGTTGATTCAATTTTTTAAGATATTAACACTGTTAACGTATCTACTTCTTAATAGTATTAAGACAAATTATTGGAAAGGCAGATAAACTTTTTTGGAAATAAAAAGAGAAGCCTGTGAAGGCATGGATAATTGAAATCGACAGGTAGTTTAAAAATATATCTTTGATATTCTCTTTTTAACCAAATATGCAAACAAGATACACAGTTACTGAGTTTCATTTTAGCAATTCCTGTGTTCCCTGAAAATTTGGGAGAAATATGAAATAATGAAAATTGTGGGATTATGGAGACTGACTAGAGCAGGAAGATTCATCTATAATTTACAAATAATCAACCAAGTATGCATATATAGAGCTATTAATATGCTCAGGTTTGATTATAAGCCCATGATAATCAATATCCATATTGATCAAAAGAGATGGAGGGGGCTCAGGAACTCTGTGAGGGCTAAGTTACTGGAATAAGTTGTTAAGGAGTGAAGTGTAGACACCCATAGCATTTCTCATCATAGTATTTCCCGCATTGCATTTTTCTCATCATTACTGTATGAACCTCCTGTTAGGCTGGAAACTGTTAAGGGAAAGGATACGTCTCTTCTCATGGTGCTATTTTCTTTTCCTTCCAGGTGATTGGTATGGCTACACTGGCATTACATTGCATGTCTTAAATGAATGAATGACGGATTCCTTGTTATTGATGCTCTTCTACCTGTAAAGCATATCTTTTTTTTCCCTCTACAAGTTCAATTTTATTATTATTATTATTATTTTATTTTTATTTTATTTTTTTTTTGAGGCGGAGTCTCTCTCTTGTTACCCAGGCTGGAGTGCGATGGTGCGCTCTCGGCTCACTGCAACCTCCGCCTCCTGGGTTCAGGCAATTCTCCTGCCTCAGCCTCCTGAGTAGCTGGGATTACAGGCACATTCCACTATGCCCAGCTAATTTTTTGTATTTTTAGTAGAGACAGGGTTTCACCATGTTGACCAGGATGGTCTCGATCTCTTGACCTCATGATCCACCCGCCTCAGCCTCCCAAAGTGCTGGGATTACAGGCTTGAGCCTATTATTATTTTTTAAGATAATTTTGCCATATACACTTTTAAAAGATTAATATCATTACTTTCTCAAAAATACTTATTCTAAGAAATTGGCTGACACAATTTTTTTTGTTTGTTTTTGTTTTTGTTTTTAATTGCATTTTAGGTTTTGGGTACATGTGAAGAACATGCAAGATTGTTGCACAGGTACACAAATGGCAGTGTGATTTGCTGCCTTCCTCCCCTTCACCTATATCTGGCATTTCTCCCCATGCTATCTCTCCCCAACTCCCAGTGTAAAGCATATCTTAAACCTTTAGTTTCTGCTGCTCACTACAGCCAGGTTGGGCCAGATTCCCTGCCCGCCACACCACGGGAGGCCCTGGGCAGCCTCCCTCATCCTCTCACTCCGTCCTCTTCAGCCTCAGTGTCCTCATCAACAGGAGCAATTTTACTTGTCACAGGAACTGCTGTGAGATCAAGTAGCCAGGTGTGCACCTTGAAAGCAGCAATAGGGTCTTAACTCCCCTTGAAACCGTATGGACTGACTGGGGACCTCATCCCTCTGGTCTCTGTAAATGTTAGCTCCTTTTTTTCCTCTCCCCTTGGCTATGAGTTTCAACCAGAATGCTAGAGAGGCTTGTTTGTAACAGAGAAGAGAAAACAAGTTGTTTTACCAGTGCTTAATTCAATTTCACACATTTCTGAGTCCCAGAATGTCTCAGATAGGAGACTTGGTCTGCAAATCTTCCCTCAGTAATTCTCCAAACTACCATTTGGCGCCTGAATAATTATTAACACCAATCTAATAATGAGAGGACAATCTATTTGTAGATAATTTCTGAAAGTGTTTGCAATGGTTTTAGTCCCCTTTGTGGTATTTTTTTTAAGAGTTTCATCCTTTTATGTCATTGAGCTCTTACATTTTATAGTTAAAAACTTTCAATTCCATAAAGACAAATACTTTGGGATACTCTCCTCCTACTTTTATTCGTTATTCCAAGTGATTCCTAACTTTTCCTCAATAATGAAAAATCATATATTTATCCACCGATTTTGCATATGTTTCTGTTCCCTTAGATATTAAGGTTTTCCCTCACTCCTTTTGCACTGTGCTTTTCAGGTAAGGAGCATAAAATTTTAAATCATTCTTTTTCTGATCTGAGCATTGATACATGCATTCTTCTATTTTCCAAAATTTTGTTTATATGAGATTAATAACATACATGAAATTACACATTAACAATAAATTATGAAGGAATGAAATAAGTAATTTTAAAATCAGAGATTGTATCAGATTATGGTTCATCCTCTTGATTAGACACCATATTCCTGACATTTTTCATCCATGAAAAACTTTATGCCATGACCCCTTCCTGGTTATCTCGACCGTGAGAAGAGTGGGTGGGTTCATAAAGCCGCTATCCCAACTGTTGGTGGCTGTGCTGCTTGCACTCCTGCGTCTTCTCCCTGCCTTGCAGAGTTATGGCATCACTCTTGCCCACCCTGTAATATAGCTATCAAAACTGCGAGGTTTCATGCAGAATCCAAGGGCATTCAATGCCACGTTTTGCTGATGACTCCCAAATGTAAGCCTCCAGTCCTAACGTAACCCTAAGCTTCAGCATCAAATTCAATCACTATACCTATATTTTACTTAAAGTATAGGTCTGATGCCTATACTTTACTAATGAGCATTTGAAACTCAACACATCCCAGAGTTCTTACCTAAAACCCCCTAAGGGTGATACCCTCCCAAGCCTTCCACTGAAACTCCCAGCAGTGCCTTCTGCTCAGTTAATAACAGTACAGTCCAAGGGGTACCATAAACTGCTCCCCATTACTATTTCACTTCTCTTCTTGGCTTCTAATTTTGACCACTACATTCCATTCTATTCTCAGTAGTAAAAATGATCTTTTTAGAGCATACATTAGATCATTTCAACCCAAACTACGACTTAAAATCCTTTAAAATCTTCCCATTGCAGTTTGAAAAAAATACTAAGTTGTACGATATTGTTTGCTTGTTTCCCATGGACTGATATTAAATACTATTTCTGTATCCTGCCAGACACAGGAGCCAGGCAAATAGAGGTCAAAGCATAACCTTTACTTCTGACAACACTGGGGAATGCAGCCTCTGAGTGTGGGCCAGTGAGCTGCTGGCACAGAGGCCTGGGCTAGACAGTGGTACTGCTGGACAGTTGTGAGTCCCAGCACAGGAGAGGGCCTGTCCATCCCATGGTAGAGCACGAAGCTGACACGTGCCCTTTGCCGGCAGGTGGATCCATGGCAAAGAGAGAATGCAGAAGGGTTGCTCTGCCACTCTCTGTGTCTCAACATCTGGACAACTCACTAGTTTCCCTCAGATAGAAAGAAGCCAGGACCCCTCTCCTAATGGAAATCCCCTCCAGGGGGACATAGGACCCTTCTCCTAATGGAAAGCCCTTCCAGCATTCACCACAGCTACAAACCCCTGCACCATGGGGTCCCTGCAGTGACTGCACCCTACAGGACATTTTCACTATACCTCAGCCACAATGCCCTCGACTCTGTCAAGTGCTTTTCTGCCTCCTCTCTTTGCATTTGTTTGTGTGTGTTTGTGTGCAGGATCTTCCTCTGTCAGGCAGGCTGAAGTGCAGTGGCATGATGATCTTGGCTCACTACAATCTCTGCCTCCCAAGTTCAAGCGATTCTCCAGCCTCAGCCTCCCGAGTAGCTGGGATTACAGGCAAGCACCATCACAGCCGGCTAATTTTTGTATTTTTTAGTACAGATGGGGTCTCATCATATTGGCCAGGCTGCATTTGTTCTTTTCTCTGCCTGCAAAGGGCAGGTCCCAAGGCTGGATGCTTTTCACCCTTAAGGTGTCAGATCAAATGGACTCACCTCAATGATGGCAAACAACACAAAATAAAATGGTAGAATCATGTCCAAATGTATCTGTAGCTATTATGGCTGGAAGGAGACTTTTTTAATCCAGCAATATGGTGCTTATATAAGACAGAAGTAAAGCAAAGAAGCTCAGAACATTGAAAATAAAGAATTAGAAAAAGGTATGCTATGCCTGGCAAACCAATAAAGAGATAGCATAGCGATATTGATACCAAACCAGAGAGACTTTGAGGATACAGCGTTAAGACAGATGAAGTGAGAGGATAGGTAATAATCATAAGGAACCATTAAGTTCATAGATATAAGGAAATTATGATCCTGTATACACCTTAAAAAGTGGTTCCGTTATTCACGTTGATATAGCAAAGCCTGGTGGAATTTTAAGGGAAATTGCCAAAACGATCATCACGGTAGAAGACCTTACCACCAGGCCATGCCTGAGGCCAGGCAGTGATGCACGCCTGAAGACTAGATGCTCCATAACAAAATGGGGGCAGAAGAATACAGAGAGCTGTTGCCTTTGCAAATGGACAGGAGAAAGAGCTCCTAATAAAATGATGGATCTGTTTAAGGAGCTTCTTTCAGCTGCCTATGTTAAAACCTGGGAGCAATAAAATAAGATTGAAAAAAGTTTTATCTTCAAGCAGAATTTAGGATGAATATAAAGAAACCAGAACTGGAGGATTCTAACATAAAACTGTTTCTCATCCTGTCCCTCATAGCAAAAGATTCTCAGAGTGAATTAGGAATTTCCTCACAACAAAGATCAAATCAAGTAAAAGAGTTATCACAGGAACAAAAACATTTGAAACGCTTTGTTAAGACTTCAGAGGCTGGATGTGGTGGCCCATGCCTGTAATGGGAGGCCAAGGCAGGCAGATCATGAGGTCAGGAGTTCTAGGCCAGCCTGGCCAACATGGTGAAACCTCACCTCTACTAAAATACAAAAATTAGCTGGGCATGGTGGCACACACCTATAATCCCAGCTACTTGGGAAGCTGAGGGAGGAGAATTTGCTTGAACCCAGGAGGCAGAGGCTGCAGTGAGCCAAGATCACATCACTGCACTCCAGCCTGGGTGACAGAGGAAGACTTTGTCTGGAAAAAAAAAAAAAAAAGACTTCAGAAAGACTTATGACTTATGGAACCATTTAGATAGACAATGGGGCTTTTAAGAATCTTAATTTATCCCCTATCCCTCTGATTTTGAGGCCCGAGTGGAAAGAGATCTGTCTTGAAGAGATTTATGGGTACAGCTTTTATTGAATGAGGTGAATTTATAATTTGATACATAGGAAATGTATTAACTTTCTATAGAAATTATACTATATTGAACTCAAAAGATCGGAGAGTTTAAAATGAAAAAAGGATTTTAAATTTTCGGGAAAGGGTTAATTCAGTAGACCCACGTGGCTCAAACCCTGCACATTCCAAGGAAAAGTCTGTGTTCGGGACTAGTCTCTGGCTGGTGCCTGGGATATGAGCTCTATGACCCTGGAATATGCTGCCTGATGAGTGTGTTTGTATGCCCGAGGCCTCGGGACATGCAGTACATGTATGCCCGAGGCCTCGGGACAATGAGTTTACGCTGACAACTTGACTTACAGTGAAGGCCTATTTTGCTTAGGGGAAGGAGGATTCTGAGTGACTCCCTGACAAAGGCACTGGACGCCAAGGTTCAGGGGTGCTTTTCCGGTTGTCATACATCGTTGCCGAGAGAAGTCAGTACCTTCCACGGGAATAGGACACCTGGAAGCTTACACCAGGTTTCTCCCAGAAGTCACACCATTTGCATCTTTCCTTTGCTGATTTTAATCTGCATCTTTTCACTGGAATAAACCATAACTACGTGAATAAGGCTTCCAAGACCAGTGAGTCCTTCTAGTAGATCACTGGGCCTGAGGTGGTCTTGGGAACCCCAACATACAGGCTGCAAAAACCACTCAACTCCAAACAAAAGCCATTTCTCATAGGAAAAAAAAAAATGCTTCTGAGAGGGAGATGAAGGGCCTTGAAGAAACACTCCCAGAGGGCAGGACTGGGATCCAGTCAAGGAATGAGAAACTTATGCCTGTCAGGATTTCAAACTTTCTATGAATTGTTGGTTACTGTGGGCCTTCTGCTTTGACCCTTTGTAAATAGAAATGTCTTTTTGGTTTCCTGGCACAGCCTTACCTATGTGTGTCAGGCGTACGGAAGACAAGTTGAATTTTGATCTCATTCAAGGCCCCACTTCTGAAAAGCATCATCTGCATTTGGACCTAAATTAGATAAGGAGACCCTGGATCTCAAGCCTGAGCCCTAAGCCATAATAGAAAGACATCTTTGGAAGGCATTCTAGAGAGTGAGTATGTCACGTACACGGCAGAAATGTGAATCATGAGGTGTCAGGACTGTGGTAGCTCATTAAATAAGTACCTCTATCTAACCGCACTTCTCATTATTCATGCCTATCCCTGAATCTAGGCTGAGCCTGTGACTTCATGTTTAAAGTATCAGGAAAGATATTGTGCCAGTTCTGACTAATCTCGAAAAGTTCTGTCAACTTCTACTTTTGCTCTCTTGGGAGCCCTGAGCTTGCAAGCAAGAGGTCTGGCTAGCCTGCTGGAAAGACCACGAGAAGAGACCATGCGGTAACACCATGTAAACAAGATACTGGGGGAGGGAGAGAGGGGGATAGACAGAGAGAGATTGAATCCTGAGACTACAGTGTGCAGAACCAAGGAACACAGCCTACAAAGAAATCCAAAAATTCTAGACATAGATATCTCATCCCCATTAAGCAGTCCCAACCGGCACAGTTATTGAAGTCAGCTTAGCTGAGAAGCCAGAAATGAGTGAAGTGAACATCTTGTACATTTCAGTCTTGGAAGACATCACGCAAAGTAGGATAAACCATGCTGCTGAGACTTCTCTGAATGCCTAGCCACAGAATTATAAATACCTACAATGAATGTGGTTTTAAGCTACGACGTTTTGAGCAGTTTGTTTTGCAGCAACAAATATACTCTAGCCAACTTCCTTCTCAGAGCCCACTCACTTTCATTTTACCAACCAGTTCTTTCTTGTTCACTCAATGCGTAGAAAGAGTGTGGGATATTCAGTCTGAATACCTCAGTCAGAGTCCAATGCTACCACATTGGCTCCGTGACTGAATCCCTTACCTTTAAGCTTTGTTTCCTCACATAGGAAATGGGAATAATATTGCCTCACTGCCTCGTGATGATAAGTAAGTGAAATGACAATAGTGAGATGTCTTTGAAGCAACTAAGCTTATTCTTTAGTCCTTTTTCCCATAACTGAGACTCTCATTTCTAGAAATGGGAACTCCCTTCCCCTTGCATATCCACTGCAGGACTTTGGGTGCGGTGATTACATGGGGCATGCTCAGTAGGTGTCTCGGTTACTATGAGATATTATTTACTCCTGCCGTAGAAGGAGAAGCCACAGCCATCCTAAGGACACATTCTATACTTTTTTCATATACATATATACTTTTTTAAAGTGACTATTTTGATTACCCACAGAGATTATAGATCTTTTGAGTAGCTGCTTTTCCACTTGGCATTAGCATGAACTTTAAAATTAAACATTGTTTCCTTATGGATGAGAAAAAAATAAAATTAGACAAGCAGATTTGAAATCTTGGCTTTGTTGGTTACTCTGTGTATGATTTTTGATGTTACTTAACTTCTTTAAACTACCTCCTTTTTCCATAAAACAGAAATAGTATACACATCACATTTGGTATTACATTTTTGATGGTCGGATATAAAATTTTGATATTTATCAACTTCTTTTTCAATTCTTCTTTGGCTTCAGCCACAATGCCATAAAAACAAAATAGGTCTAATAAAAATAACTGGACTTAATTGCTGGCACTAAAATTTATATTTAAACCTCAGTCATAGAGACTTTGTTTGTAAAGAATTTACATTATTCTACAAAGAATGTACATATTTCCTATTTAATAAATACAAAGACTTTCTTGTGATGGTTGTTTTTAATTAACGTTAGAATAAATTTTTATTATGTGAATTAACCAATAGAGGGCAGAACTTCAGAGAAAATTGATGTCTGCTCACCCTTGCAAAACACTATGTGTATAATCCAAAAGATAATTAACAAAGATACAATAGCTCCAATTCAGAGTCTTTCATGCAATCTCTGCTTATTTATACTTTAAGTGTTGTGCTGTCCTCTTTCAGTCTAATAATAATTTAGAATTGTGCATGATTTCAATGTGAAAACATTCGATTAAACATGAAAATATGATGATGTGATGTATCACTAAGGGAGAAAATGATTTGTAAAACACTAAGAAAGACGCATATTTCACTTTAGAATAGATGGTTCCTAGCTTATGAAAATATATTTTCTAGGGAAAGATAAGATTTTTAGGACGCTATCTGGAAGGAGTTGGAGAAGACAAGAAATCTGATTTTTGTAGGTTAATAAAATGATAGAGACTAGGAGAGAGAAATTGGGAATTACAGGAACCAAGAGAAAAGGCGAGGTGAAAAAGACTCCATGAGAGAGCTATCTGAGCTACGTAACTCCCTCCTTTACTTACAACTAGTTTTGAATTCTCCTGCAAAGTCTGCAGCTCCTGAAGCCTCTTATCCTTTTGAATATCCTTTAATAGCTCCTCTTGGGTCATGTAACTTCAGGTGGTTTAACATGCTATAAACCTAAGGCTTCATTCTGATGTCTATTTGCATACTTTTGCAAATGTTCTCCTTTTTTTNTTTTTTGCAGAATCTGCCCTCAAATTTAAATCTACAAACCGCAGCTTGAGTAGGTTTTTGTAAATTAAAATAATTTTCAGGCACATTGGGATATTCACAGCCTATGTTCTGCTGGCACTCTTGGCAGGAGCTCAACAGTAATTGTACACTACATTAATATTAAATACGCCCTTTGAAAATTTTTCTGAAGGTGGTGATGCAATTTCAGTAACTTTTTCTCCCCCTAGGCATTTATAAATACCAAATTGGTTTAGTAAAGAGGCACTATTAGGGGACTTCATCATAAATTTGCCACTTAAAATAATCCTTCAATGTACTATGTGGAAATCCCCCAAACTGGGGTTGAAACAGATGGCACAATTGTGCTATTAAACATCAATGCCATCCATGGACTGTTAATTTCAATTATAAAGTGTAGAGCATGGAGGGCTGGATTATGTCACTGGTGCCGGTCACAGTGTGTTTTCATAAGGTCACACATTTCTTGATGTTAAGTTACAAAGTGGGAGAGTGGGATCTTATGATACTTGTACCCAGACCATGTCAGAAATACAGAAGCTTAGTTTCTGGACATTCTTGGTTTGCCTCAAGATAGATGTAAAGTCTTTTCGGATAGGTCTCAAGAAGTAGGCTGATGTAATTGCAAATTTGTACCATCTTTCTTTTATTTGAGAGGTTCCTCTGAAGCAATATGGCAGAATGAAATAATAAAATAATGGCAGAATGAAGCCATAAGATAATATATTGCTTTCTGAAACTGAACAAAATAAATATTAACAAAGCTTTAAATTTGTTAAAACCATACAGGAACTCTCACCAAGAAAGTGGAATAATCTCATTAGAAAATCTTGAAATCAGCAAGAGAAAAATAAGTGATTACCTAGAAGGGGTCTCAAATAAGATTATAGTTGGCTTATCAGAAATTACAGAGGCCAAGAAAATGCAGTATATGAATGGGCTACTATTCAGCCTTTAAAAAGGAAGAAAATCCTGTCATTTGCAAAAACATGGATGAACCTGAAGAATACGTACTGTGTTAAGTAAAATGAGCCAGGCACAGAAAAACAAATAGCATATGATCTCATTTATATGTGGAATCTGAAAAAGGAACTCATAGAAGTAGAGAGGAGAATGATGGTCAGCTAGGGTCTGGGGAAAGAGTGTGTGGTTGGGGAGATGTTTGTCAAAAGATACAAAACTTTAGTTAGGATGAATCAGTGCAAGAGATCTATTGCACAACATAATGGCTATAGTTTATAATATTCATTATATTCTTGAAAAATGCTAAGATAGTAGATTTTAAGTGTTCTCACCATAAAAAGTGAGGTAATACATGTGTCAGTTAGCTCGATTTACCCATTCCACAATGTATACATACTTTAAGACAACATGCTGTACATCATAAATATATATAATTTTTATTTGTTGGTTTAAAAAGTAAGTTAAAGAAAAGTAATGAAGGAGGTCAGAAGAAAGGGAAAAAAATCAATCAATGGAAAATCTTATATTCACCAGTTATTCTGCAGAAATGAAGGCAAAATACAGACACTCCTACGCAAACAGACACTAAGAGAATTTGTTGCTAGCAGATTTACCTTACAATAAATACTGAAGAACTTTACTTAATATCAAAGCAAGTGACAATAATTATAATCCACATGAAAAAAATAAGAGATAAAAATTAATTATTACAGATATCTATATATTTATAAAATACAGCATAAGTGTATATTTCTTTCCCTTCCTTCTCTTAACTGGTTTAAAACTTAATTATAAATATGTACATAGTTTTATTTTTGGACCTATAACATATAAAAATGCAATACATTTGACAATAGCATTACAAAGGAGGTAAGTTGAAATAAGACTATACTGGATTATGGAAAGGACTTCGAATGGCAAGTCAAAGTCACAGAACAAATGAAGAAAATCTGCACTAACTTTAAAAACCAGGGTTAATGCAACAAAGAACATAAATATTTACTTGCTTTCTTTTTCTCTCTCAGCTTCTTTAAAGCACATATAAGATTGTATAAGGTAATCATTTATAAGAATGTATTGTTGAATTTGTAACGTCTATAGATATACAGTAATATGTATAACAATGATGTCACAAAAAGCAGTAAAGAGGAATAGACCTTCATATACATAACATTTTCATACTTCATTGGAATTAAATTAATAAAAATATTAAGCTGATTTTCATAAGTTAAGGTGCATATTGTAAGCCCTAGAGCAACTACTAAAAAAAAAACCTCAAAAAGTAGCAAAAATTATTGAAGAAATAAAAATAGTACATTAGAAAATATCCACTAAATGCAAAAGAAAGCAAAAAAAAGGAGTGATAAGGGAACAGAAAAGATATGAGACATTGAAAAAAAAAAAGCAAAACACCATGTAAACATTTAATGTTATTATTGATATAGTTGGATATAAATTACAAGTTATAGTTAGATATAAATCTAGCTATAGCAATAATAACATTAAATGTTATCAAATTAATAACCCAATCAAAAAGCAAATTGCCAGATAAGGTTTAAGGAAAACCCAGCTGCATGCTGTCAATAGAAGATATACTTTATATTCAAGGATACAGAAAAACTAAATCAGAAATGAAAGAGGAGACTTTATTTCCAATCTTAGAAAAAGGATTATGAAGAAATAGTACAAGAAGTTGTGTCAATAAATTAGAAAACTTAGATGAAGAGGACAAATTCCTAGAGAACACAAATACTGAAACAGACTTAAGAAGAAACAGAAAATCTGAATAGGGAGAGTGAAGAAAGACGGCGGATAGGAGACAGGGCTAACATGCAGCTCCCACGTGGATGAACAGAACAACATGTGGAAACTCACACCATGACCTTTTGCTCCAGGAACCACTGCAGGAACATACCAAGGAAACTAAAAGAATTCACAAATCATTTGAAAGGAGTGGCATGTCGTTGTAAATTCCATGAGACGGGTGAAAAACTGAGTTCCCAAAGTGTGTGTGTGTGTCAGGAACCTACCTCTGAAAACACATCCTCACTGAAGAACCTGAAAATCCAGATAATGGGAGAAGAATTTAACTTTACCTGAGCTGAAACAGATTTCAGCAGCCATGCAAAACATAAAAGTAGAAGCAGCAGCAGGGAGAGCCTTGTAGGCACTCCCAGTATCCAGCCTGGGCTCAGGGAAGACATCCCTGACTATATCTCACAAGGGAGGGTCTTGGGGAAGGCAGCCAGTGGAATTAGGAAGGGGTCACAGGGTGAAAGAAGTTTTCACATGAATTTTGTAATAATTTTGGCTGGGCACAAATTTTCTTGAGCAGAATCTGGGAATTGGATGGGAATTGATGCAGATATGAGCACAGGAGCCACTGCTGGCATTGTGGGCAGATGGGTAGGGGTGAGGCCTGAAATGTGTGCTTGCTTTCTCAGCAAGGAAGCTTATGTCCTAGGGCAAGGTCTGAGTCCCATGCACTGGCTGCCTGGATCTAAACTCAGCACTGTTAGTGGAGCACTACAGAAGCAAGACCAGCCTCACCAACTGCATGGGAGCTGAGTGAGGCCTATCACCTGCTGGCTTTCCCCCACTTCCCTGGCGAACTAGATGGCACAGCAGAGGCAGCCATAATTCCCTCTAGAACATAACCTCATTGGCCTGAGAGCCATCCCTCATCCCCCATAGTGGCTGTGGCAAGTTCTGCCCAAGAAAAGTCTGAGCTCGGACCTGCCTAACCCTGTCTCCACCTCACAGTTTTTCTCTGCCCACCCTTGTAGCTGAACATAAAAGACATAAATTCTGGGGAAACATTTTGGCCCTGCCCATTGCCTGCACTGGCCTTACTCATGCTGGCCAACTTAGGGCAAGCGTGTATCTCCCTTCTACCACTGCAGCTGGTGCTCTCTTGAACGTGCCACCTCCAGGCTAGAGGCCACTAACTCAGGCCATTGCAGCAACTCATGACAGAATAATTCTATTCCCAGGAAGTAGGGTTAACAACAGTTAATTTTAATGCTTGCAACATCCTCGGCACACTAAACATATCTATCTACAACCAATGACTGTCAGACAGTCTACTTCACTCTCCTGTCACCTTCATTAAAGCAGGTGCTGGTATCCATGGCTGGAAAACCTGAAGACAGATGATTTCACTCTTTGCAGACATTCTCCAGCACCAGCCCAGAGCCTGGTAGCCCCACTAGGTGGTTAGACTCAGAAAACCAATAACAATCGCTGCAGCCCAGCTCTCAGGAAACCCCCATCCCTAGGAAAAGGGTGAGAGCACCACATCAAGAGATCACTCGGTGGGACAAAAGAATCTGAAACAGCAGCCTTTGAGTTCCAGATCTGTCCACTGAAATAGTCTACCAGAATGAGAAGGAACCAGAACAGTAATTCTGGTAATACAACAAAACAAGGTTCTATAACACCCCCAAAACATCACATGAGCTCCCCAGCAATAAATCCAAACCAAGAAGAAATCTCTGAATTGCCAGATAAAGAATTCAGAAGGCTGATTATTAAGCTATTCAAGGAGATACCAGAGGATGGTGAAACT
Source organism: Cebus imitator (assembly GCF_001604975.1). Classification (NCBI taxonomy): domain Eukaryota; kingdom Metazoa; phylum Chordata; class Mammalia; order Primates; family Cebidae; genus Cebus; species Cebus imitator. The sequence continues at coordinate 3,275,232 of NW_016107388.1, read as the reverse complement.
AACTTAAAGAAATTTGAAAAACAACACAGGATATGAATGAAAAATTCTCTAGAGAAATAGTGTGAAGAAAAAACAATCACAACTTCTGGAAATGAAAAACACACTTAGGAAAATACAAAATGCACATGAAAGTCTCAGGAATAGCATCAAACAAGTAGAAGGAAGAACTTCAGAGCTCAAAGACAAGGCTTTTGAATTAACCCAATCCAACAAAGACAAAGAAAAAAGAATTTTTTAAAAATGGACAAATCCTCAAAGAAATGTTGGGTTATGTTAAATGACCAAACCTAAGAATAATGGATGTTCATGAGGAAGAAGAGAAATCTAGAAGGCTGGGAAACTCACTTGAGGATATAATTGAGGAAAACTTCCCTGACCTTGCTAGAGATCTGGACATCTAAACACAAGAAGCTTGAAGAACACCTGGGAAATTCATTGCAAAAAGATCATCACCTAGGCACATAGTTATTAGGTTAGCTAAAGTCAAGACAAAGGAAAGAATCTTAAGAGCTGTGAGACAAAAACATCAGATAATCTATAAAGGAAAACATATCAGATTAACAGCAGACTTCTTAGCAGAAACTCTGCAAGCCAGAAGGAATTAGGGTCTGAGGTTCCATCTTAAGCCTCCCCAAATAAAATAATTGTCAGCTGAGAATTTTGTATCCAGAAAAACTATGCTTCATAAATGAAAAAAAGATAAAGTCTTTTTCAGACAAACAAATGCTGACAGAACTCGCCACTACCAAGCCAGCACTATAAGAAGTGCTAAAAGAAGTTCTAAATCTTGAAACAAAGCCTCATGCACCAAAATAGACCCTCCTTGAAGCAAAATTATCACAGGGCCTATAAAACAATAACAGTAAGAAAAAAGAACACAAGGTATTCAGGCAACAACTAGCATGATGAATAGAACAATACTGTATCACATGTCAATATTAATGCTGAATATATATTGCCTAAATGCTCCATTTAAAAGATACAGAATGGCAGAATGAATTAAAAAGTCCACCAAACAAGTATCTGCTGTCTTCAGGAGACTGATCTAACACATAGAGTTCACATAAACTTAAGGCAAAGGGGTGGGAAAAGATGTTCCATGTAAATGAAAACCAAAACCAAGCAGGAGTAGCTATTCTTATATCAGACAAAACAAATGTTACTGCAATAACAGTTTAAAAAGACAAAGAAGAACATTATATAATGATAAAAGGATTACTCCAACAGGAAAATATCACAATCCTAAATATACAGGCACCTAACACTGGAGCTCACAAATTTAATTAATTACTACCAGACCTAAGAAGTGAGACAGACAGTAACACAATAATAGTGGGGGATTTTAATACTCCACTGACAGCACTAGACAGGTCATCAAGACAGAAAGTCAACGAAGAAACAACGAATTTAAACTATACCCTAAAACTAATGAACTTAACAGATATTTACAGAACATTCTATCCAACAACATGCATTCTATTTATCAGCACATGGAACATTCTCCAAGATAGACCTTATGGTAGGTCACAAAACAAGTCTCAATTAATTTAAGAAAATCAGAATTGAATCAGAGACTCTCTCAGACAACAGTGGAATAAAACTGGAAATTAACTCCAAAAGGTACCTCAAAACTAAACAAATGCATGTAAATTAAACAGTCTGCTCTTGGATGATATTTGGATCAACAATGAAATCAAGATAGAAATTTAAAAATTCTGTGAACTGAATGATAATAGTGACACAACTTACCAAAACCTCTGGGATACAGCAAAAGCAGTGTTAAGAGGAAAGTTCATAGCATTAAATGCCTACATCAAAAAGTCTGAAAGAACACAAATAGCCAATTGAAGGTCACATCTCAAGGAGCTAGAGAATCAAGAACAAACCAAACCCAAGCCCAGCAGAAGAAAAGAAATAACAAAGATCAAATCATAACTAAATGAAATTAAAACAAACAAACAAAAATAATACAAGAGATATATGAAACAAAAAGCTGATTTTTTTGAAAAGATAAACAAAGTTGATATACACACATGCACACTGTGGAATCCTACTCAGTCATAAAAAGTAACAAAATAATGGCATTCACAGCAACCTGGATGGAGTTGGAGGCCATTATTCTAAGTAAAGTAACTCAGGAATGGAAAACCAAACATTGTATGTTCTCATTTACAAGCGGGCGCTAAAGCTGTGAGGACGCAAAGGCATAAGAATGATATAATAAACTATGGGGACTCAAGGGGAAGGTGTGAGGGGCGTTAGTGATAAAAGACTACAATTGGGTACAGTGTACATTGCTCTTTTGATGGGTGCACCAAAATCTCAGAAAGCAGCCATGAAGAACTGATTCATATAATCAAAAACCACCTGTTCCTCAAAAACTATCGAAATTAAAAAGTAATAAAAAATAAAACATTTTTAGAAATTAGAAAATTAGCTGGGCATGGTGGTGTATATCTGTAGTCCCAGCTAGTTGGGAGACTGAGCTTGGAATGTGGCTTGAGCCCAGGAGGTCAAGGTTTCAGTGAACCATAATTGTGTCACAGCACTCCAGCCTGGGCAACAGAGCAAGATCCTGTCTCAAAACAAACAAACAAAAAAAATTAAGTTCAAACAAAATAAAGAATATGGAAATCTGAATGGGCCTATCATAAGTAAAGAGATTAAATTCATAATCAAAAATTTACCATCAATGAAAAGCCCAGGCCAATATTTCTAAAAAATATTTAGAGATGAATTAATACCAGTTATTCATAAACAATTCCCCTTCATAAAAAGGGAAGAAAACACTTCTCAACTAATTCTATAGACTAGTTATCACCCTAACACCAAAGCCAGCCAAAGATTTTTAAACTACAGATCAATAAATGTTATGAATATAGATATAAAAATTCTCAACAGAAAACTAGTAAGGTAAAACGTGAAACGTTAAAAAATAAAAATTATACAATATGACCAAATTTAAATTTATACAAGTAATTCGAGGTTTGTTTAATATATAAAAATTAATTGATATAATATACTATATCAATCGAATAATAAAAATCACTCTGATCTCAATTAATGCAGAAAAAGCATTTGACAAAATTCAATACCCTTGAATGAAAAAAGCACTTAACAAACTAAAAATAGAAGGTAATCTCTTTAACCTGACAAAGGAAATTTGTAAAAATTCCATAGTTAACATCATATTCAATATGAAAAACTGGTTACTTTTTCCTAAGATCATAAATAAAAGAAGGATATCTGTTCCTACCATTTATATTCAGCATTGTACTTACTAGAAGGTCTAGCCAGGGAAATTTGGCAAGGAAAAGAAATAAAAGGCACCAGATTGGAAGGGAAGACTTAATAGAATTTCTATTCACAGATAATATGCCTTGTATATTTTAAAAATTCAAGTTAATCTACTTTAAAATTATTAGAATATATTCAACAAAGTTGTAGGATATAAGACCAATATACAAAAATTAATGGTATTTCTAAATACTGATAACAATCTTTAAATATAATTATGAAAACAGCTTTATATATAACATCAAAAAGAATAAAATTGCTTAGCTTTAAATTTACCAAAAGGAGCGTAAAATTTATGATGTCAAAATTACAACTCCTTAGTAAAAGAAATTAAAGAATATCTAAATAAATGTAAAGCCATCCCATGTTTATACTCCCCAAACCAATCAATATATCCAATGCGATCCACATCAGAATACCAGCTAACTATTTTGTGTAAATTGATGACATGATCCTAAAATTCTTATGGAAACTCAAGTGACTGAGAAGTGCCAGAACGATCTTGAAATAAAAAAGCAAAATTTGAGGGCTTAATATTCTTAATTTCACATCTTACTATAAAGCAACAATAGTTAAGACAAATGAATACTAGCATAAGTACAGTATATACATATGATCAATAGAATCAAATAGAAATAAACCCATGTATCCATGATCTATTGAGTTTCTACAAGAATGCTAAGACCATTCAATTAAAAAAGAATAATTTATTCAACAAATGGTGATAGAACAACAGATACCCACATGTAAAACAAAAGAAAAAAGAAAAAACAAATTTGAACTCTTTCTTTATATTATATACAAAAATTAATTCAAAATGAATTAAAGACCTAAATGAAATCTAAAACTACAAAACTCTTAGAAGGAAACACAGGGATAAATATTCATGAGATTAAATTTGGCAATGGATTCTTAGATATGATGCCAAAAGCATGAGCAAAAAAAGAAAAAAAATTCACAAATTGGACTTAAAATGTAAACATTTGTGCATCAAAGGACAGTATCAAGAAAGTTAAAAACACAACCCAGAAATGGGAAAATATTTGTAAATCATGTATCTGATAAGGAAATCATATCTAAAATATACAAAGAACACTTACAATGTAATCATAAAAATACAAGTAATACACTAAGATATAGGCAAAGGTAAATCAGTACAACCGAAGAACACTTTGGAGCCTTCTCAAAATACTAAAAATAGTATGTATGTACCCAAAACAAAGGACATAAGTATATCAAAGAGATATCTGCACTCCCATATTTGTTGCAGCCCTTTTCACAACAGCTAGGATTTGGAAGCAACCTAAGTGTCCATCAACAGATAAATGGATAAAGAAAATGTGGCACATATACAAATGGAGTACTATTCAGCCATAAAAAAGAATGAGATCGCATCATTTGCAACAACATGGAGGGAACTGAAGATTAGTATGTTAAGTGAAATAAGCCAGGTACAGAGAAACAAACATCACATTTTCTCCCTTATTTGTGGGATCTAACAATGAAAACAATTGAACTCATGGACGTACGGAATAGAAGGGTGGTTATCAGAGGCTGGGAAGGGTAGTGGGGGTGTTGAGAGGAGGTGGGGATGGTGAATGGGTACAAAAAAAATAGAAAGAATGAATAAGACCTGCTGTTTGATGGCATGACAAGGTGACTATCGTCAATAAAAACCTAATTGTATTTTTAAAAATAACTAAAAGAGTGTAATTGGATTGTTTATAACACAAAGGATAAATGGAATGCTTGAGAGAATGAATACCTCATTCTCCATGGTGTGTTTATTATGCATTGCATGCCTATATCAAAATATCTCATGTATCACATAAATATCTACACGGACTTACTATGGACCCACAAAAATTAAAAATAAAACAGTTTTAGAAGAATCCCACCATGAAAAACGTAGAAAAGATATGAGCAAAGGATATAAATAGACATTTCTCCAAAGAAGATATACAAATATCTAATAAGTGCCTGCATTAGGGAAACGCAGGTCAAAAACCACAGTAAACTTGCGTTTACCGCCCAAAATGATGTCTACAAGTTTTTTAAAAAATTGAAAATAACAAGCATTGGTGGGCATTTGGAGAAACTGGAACCTGCATACATTACTGGTGAGACTACAAAAGGGAAACGTTAAACACAGGATTTCCAGATTGTCTGGGGATTCCAGTCCTAGGTATACATCCAAAGAATTGAAAACAGGTAGTAAAATAAATACTTGTAAAGGAATGTTAATACTAGCACCATTCACAGGAGCCAAAATGTAAAATCAGCCCAACATCCACTGGCTGATGAATGAATGAACAAATTACAGTGTACGCACGCAATGAAATATTATTCAACCTTAAAGAAGAAGGAAGCACTGGTACATGTTATGAACCTTGAGGACATCAGGCTAGGTGGAAGCAGTCCATCACTAACGACCACATATTGTGTGATTCGATTTCTGTGAAATAGCCCGAGTAGGCAGAGAAGGTTGGCAGTCTCACACTTTGAGCCATTGCTCATAGACGAGGTGAATCTCCCTAGCTGTGCTCAGTGGGCATAGCCCTTAACTAAATCCAAAGTGAAGACGTGCAGGTCTCAGAGAAGGGATGGACTAATAAATCACCCACATGATGTAAAAGTAATGAGATGGTGTCAAAAACAGTGGCCTACTTTAAACATGAGCCTGGGAGAGGAAGGGAAACAATATAAAAAAATCTAAGAAAGCATAGTAGGAAACCAATTTGGTTATTTGTTCCAATAATTGGCTATGCTTGAGTGTGCTGAACAAAAGTATGTCAAAAGAGCATGCGCTTTGGAGATCTAGTTCTTATTTCTTTCTGGGCATACTCCTCACTGTTCCAGAATCTTGAGCAAGTCACTTAATGTCTCTGTCCCTGGTTGTAAATCTGCAAAATGAGGTTAGTGCCATGTACCTTGCAGAAATCGTCACGGCGATGAAATGAGGTAATTTGTTGAAGGAATCTGTGTGACACTTAATCGATGGTCACTATGTTTCCAGATTCCAGGGCAGGAATCACAGAAACATGTAGGTGAAATGTGAACTTTAGGTTGATTTGTTGTGAGGACAGAGGAAACACAGGACACAGACAAGCAGGGACATAGACACGAATGAGACCCACAGACGACTCCTGACGTTGTCTGCAATGAAAATAACCGTGGCCATTTCTAAGAACCCACTCAACACTACCAGACATGTGATATCTGATAGTTCATCTAATTCCCATAGCCATATGAAGTAGACAATATTATTACTCTCATGTTATCAATGAGGAAACCAAGACTTAAAGGAGTTAAGTCACTTTCACAAAGTCATGCAACTAGGATTAATAACATTAGCCAGTCCTAAGAGCAGTCTCACTCTGTTGCCCAGGCTGGAGTGCAGTGGTCGGAAAGTGGCTCACTGCTGCCTTGACTTCCTGGGCTCCAGCGATCCTCCTGCCTCAGCCTCCCTAGTACCTGGGACTACAGGCCGGTGCCACTATGCGTAGCTAATTTTTTTATTTCTTGTGGAGGTGAGGGTCTCACCATGTTGCCCCAGCTGGTCTCCAACTTCTGGGCTCAAGTGCTCATCCTGCCTCGGCCACCCAAAGTGCTGGGATTACAGGCATGAGCCTCCATGCCTGACCTGAAGCACTTTGTATAAGCTCTTATGAGTCTGCACTGCCCTCTCCTCTCTAGGATATAGTATGTGCAGATTTAGGTCAATTCCTGTAATGTTGTATTTCCTCAAATCTAAGGTGCATGACTTTTCACATTTTAACACTTCTGCAATTAGTATGTGCTTTACAAATTTTTAATGAAATCATACTTTCTTTTTTTCTAAACCATTACTATTAAATCAGTGGTACTTTTGTAAACTTTCTGAATTCGGGCTGTTCGTCATACCAATGTATTACTCACAGTTTTTGGAATATAATAGTTTCTTGGGAATTACTTGTGAAATAACTAATTTTCAATATTTTTGCATAGGGAGGTCAGGGCTTTAAATTTAGAGCCCCTCTACCCAAATGCTTCTCACACTCCTTATGTAGTAAGCAGGTACTTTATTTCCCATGTTGTTTTCATTTTTTTTAATTTTCTTTTATTTCTTTATTTTTTTTCTGTGACAGAGTTTCTCTCTTGTTACCCAGGCTGGAGTGCAGTGGCATGATCTCTGCTCACCACAATCTCTGCCTCCCGGGTTCAAGCGATTCTCCTGCCTCAGCCTCCTAAGTAGCTGGGATTACAAGTGCACACCACCACGCCCAGCTAATTTTTTTGTGTGTTTTTTAGTTGAAACGGGATCTCTCCGTGTTGGTCAGGCTGGTCTTGAACTCCTGACCTCAAGTGATCCGCCTGCCTCAGCTTCCCAAAGTACTGGGATTACAGGTGTGAGCCACTGCGTCCAGCCATTCTTTTATTTTCAACACAAAACAATAATCTGCCTTCACTGGTGACTGATGATGGGTGCCTCCCGACAGGGGCTTTTCTGCTTTTCCCACACCAGTATCAAAAGAATCCTACTTTTAAGTCTTCTTTCTTTAAAGCTTCCTGAAACACTATCAGATTCCCAATCATCAAAAATCCATTTTGATCCCCTACTATGAATGCAAGAATCCATGCAAGCATCTTTTTAAAATGATGACACCCACAGACTAAACGCCAGGGTACATTATGCCCAAGCTGGTCCTGAGACCTGTGATCCCACAGCCCATGCCACCCCTGGCACACACCCCACAGAGAAGAGTGGAGCCAAGAGTTGTCAGAAGACCCACAAAAGAGGGAAATAAATAAATGCTGAGAACACACTTTTTTTCATTTTATCATGAGATATTTCAGACATATCAAAACGTACTGAGGCAAATAGAACAAACACTCAGGTACCCTGAATCCAGCTTAAGAAATCAGGCAATACAGACACATTTTTGCCTGCTCATGTTTTAACATTCATTTCCTTTGTTCAGGGGCCTTTATTCTAATCACACAACATGAAGTCTGAAATAGCATCCGAGCAAGAATCAGAATCAAAAGTTCAGGTCACATCCTTTGGCTGAAATGCGGATCGGCTGAAATTTTTTTGCTATAATTGCTATCAGCTAAAACAGGTTTTTATTTTTACTTATTCAAAAGCCAGTAGACAAAACATCACACAAAAAAGACGGCTTTAATGTCAATATATACAAAACCTTTTAAAAGTCTCTGACACTTGCAGAGGAGTGCACATTAAAGAAAGCTTTTAGAGCATCATTGTTAATTACCTTTAAATTTTTTTTTGGCTTTTTGTTGTTGATTAGAGATACTCAGACAATTAGTGACTGTAACATCTGGTCATTTTTATGAATGCATAGAACACAAATGTGGACAATAGTCTCTGCTTCTTTTTGGAAGTATTTAGGCTTTTTGAATCAAGAAGTTCCCTGAGAGGATTGACAATGGCACGCAGACACAGATGTGTCAACTAGCGGCGGAGATCATGTTATTTTACAATCCAGGGACTTCCCAACCTTCCGCTAGGAGGAATGGATTTTGAAGTGTAGCCAGTTCCGATTGCAATCTCGTCCGGGAAGCTAGAAGAATCATTCAGGCGTATACTTAAAAGTCTTGTAAAATTACCTTTGTTAGAAGCAATTACGGAAGTTTGAGCAAGGCAAATTTACATTCCAATTTATGAACACTGGTTGGTTTTACATCAGAAAATATTTCACTAAGACCCTTAAAATCCTGATTTCATTGAACAGTGTTTCGCTTCAACAAGTCAGATGGCATCCTCCCAACTGTAAAATGGTTTCATTCTCTAATTTAATGGAATGTCTATGTCATGTTTATTTTTAGAAGAATTTGGATTAATCATAGCATATTTTTTAAACTTTGGAATTGATTCAAAATATAACCTATCTGCTATTATTCTCACAAAACATACCACTTGGTAGGAGATAAGGATTTGAAGATAGCACTCACACATTTTCTCCTTGCTGTCTCAGAAAAAGGGAGATTGTGGAGCTAAATTATGGTAAATGCTTCACGCCTTATTTTTCACTCAGACCAAAAGTGAAAAATGAAATGAATGTGTTACTGATTAGTTTTCTAGTGATGCCGTAGCAATGTACCACAAACCAGGTGCCTTAAACAACAAAAATTTATTTTCTCACGGCTCTGGAGGCTGGAAGTTCAAGGTCAAGATGTCATCAATGTCGGTTTCTTTGCCTTTGCCCAGATGTTGCAGGGGTGTCTCTCCATGTGTGCCCTTGTCTGGTGTCTCTGTCTGTGTCCGAATCTCCTCTTTTTATAAAAACACCACCAGTCATATTGGATGAGGGTCCACTCTAAAGACCTCAATGTACCTTAACTGCCTCTTTAGAGAATGTATCTCCAAATACAGCCACATTCTTAGGTACTGGAATTAGGATGTCAGCAGGTGGGTATGGGGCAGACGATTCAGTTCACACAGTTACATGGATGAAAACACTCCAGGAGCCCCAACTTGAGTCCCAGGTGCTCACCACACTCTGCAAAGCCTGTGCTCTCACCAGCAGCAGCGAGGTGGGGCTCATGCACGGCGCCACTTTCTGAAAGAAGCCCTTTGCTTTAATTCAATGAAATGATTTTTATCCTCATTTTCCATTCTAATGAAATGTTCACTACTACACCTGAGTCAAAGAATCGCCTAAGTATCTTCAGAAAGAAAAGTAAATTTCTGGACATTCAGCTGAAGAGGAAAAGTTAGCCTAATTTCCTAAGAATGACAAGGTTAGGCTCTCGCGGGCCCTCTGCGTTTCTGGCGGCTCTGGCCAACTAACTACAGAAACGCTGTTCTGTCCTCAGCTAAATAGGTCCAATGATGTCGACAAGAGAAACACTGCATTTCTCGACTGTAAGTGTGACCAGCAAGGCTCTGGGGACCCTGATGTCCAGGCTGCCTGCACTTCCCTCTCCACAGACAAGCCGAGTCCTGCTCCGGGGAAGTGGGAAGGTGCCAGGTACCTGCTTTTTGCCTTGACAATGTTTTCTTCCTGAGTGCCCAAACTTACACTAAATACTTTCAATACAGGGTAACTTTGTGTGCACATAAAAATCACATTTTGTCATTTTTGCTTTTATGTATGCGGAATATGAAATTTTACACAGAAGGAGAGAAAGTAGTCAGGCCGAGTGGCCTCTGGTGAGGCTTATGCTAGATTTCTTCCGCTCATCTGCTCACTTCATACTCACAAGCTCGGGAGGGATATATTACTTTCTCTTCTTCTTTTCTCTTCGTCTCCCTCCCTCCCTCCCTCCTTCCCTTTCTTCCTTCCTTCCTCCCTTTCTTTGTTCCTTCCCTCTCTTCCTTCCTTCCCTCCTCCCTGCTTCCTTCCCTCCCTCCTTCCTTCTCTCACTCTCTCTCTCCTTCCTTTTTTCCTTCCTTCCCTTCTTCCTTCCTTCCCTCCTTCCTTCCTTCCCTCCTTCCTTCCTTCCTTCCCTCCTTCCTTCCTTCTTTCTTGAACCTGAGGTTCAGGGCAGTTGCTTTCCTTTTGGAGAACAGGTTCCAAGTACAAATGCCAAAATTCCATCTCAGGTCATCTTCCTGCAAAACCATTGCACCTTTGGTAGCACATGCCTTTGGTTATGTGTAGGGGAAAATGCATGGTCCTGATCGGCCATCGACGTGTGGCAACCTGACATGTGGCATCTTTTGTGAAATGTTTTCTCAATAGCTTCTTAGAGAAAGCTAATCCACAGGAAAGAAATCATACAGGCTTTTCACATGTTTGAGGATATGATTTCAAAAAAGTATATTGTGAGTTATTTTTGTAAGAGCTAACTAGACTCGGAAGACTGGTTTATGTGGAGGAGGTCTCTGAGTACATGAATACTGGTAAGTGACAGAACAGAGATGCTGACACAGTCAGCTGAGGACAGTGGGTTTTCCTGGCAATGACCTTGGCTACTGATGGCGGGGCCTCAGCCCCAGCCCTACCCCCACCTCCCATTGTCTGTGTGGGGTTGGGTATGTAGTTAACCCAAAGTGCCTCAGGTTTCTTGGCAGTAAAATGAATATAAAACTAGTAGATGCATATATAAATAAGCTTTGGTACATCCAGAAAATGGAATGTTATTCAGAGTTATGAAGACATTAGTTCTCAAGCCGTGAAAAAATGTGGAAATCTTAAATGCGTATTACTAAGTGAAGGAAGCCAACCTGAAAAGGCTGCAGGCTGAATGATTCCAACTCTATGACATTCTGAAAGAAGGAAGAGGATGGGGACAGCAAAAGACTCACTGGTTGCCCACAGTCAGGGGAGAGGGAGGGATGAAAAAAAAATATAAACTGAGAACCCATCGCGTTAAGGCTGCCGTGAAGACTACTGGGTCACTCCATGTGAACCAGTGGAGCTGGCTGGATCATGGGTAGCATGGGGCTCTCCCTACAGGGCTAGGACGGCCTCTGCTATGCTAGCGGTCTGAAGAAGGTGAGCTGCCACATCCGGGAACACTGCAGAACTCTTAACTGGGCCAGGGAGCAAAGGAAGTCCCTCTTCCTAAGCCGATGTGGCTGAGCCAGTCAGAGCCTAGATATTGCTGAAGGCAGTGGCTTGCAAACTTGAATGCTATGGGATGAATGTCTATGGGCCCCTAACATTCCTATGTTGAAATCCTAGCCCCCCATTGTGATGGGATTTGGAGGTGGGACCTTTGAGAGGTGATCAGGTCATGAGGTGGGAGCCCTCATGAGTGAAATTAGTGCCCTTATGAGAGAATTAGAAAGAGACAGGAAAGAGATGACCTCTCTTTTTCTTTCCCCGCCAGGACATAGTGGAAAGTCGCTGTCTGCAAAGCAGGAAAACAGCCCTTACCAGGAATCCAATTGGCCCCCACTTGGATCGTGGACAGCACAGCCTTCAGGACTGTGAGGAATAGATTTATGTTGTTTCAACCACCTTGTCTATGGTGTTTTTGCTGAAGCAGCGGGGCTAACACTGAGTATAAGCATCAGCAGTTTAAACACAGATGCTGGCCCCACGCCCAGAGTTACCAATTCAGCAGGTGTAAGGTGGGGCTCGATAATTTACATTTCTAAGGGGCTTTCAGGGAATGCTGATGGTACTGGCCTCTCACTGGTTTGCTAAAAAGCCTGGTTCTTGGTTAAAGCTGTGTATAATGTCAGATCACCCAGGTGACCTTCCTACATAGTTGGGAGGCAAGATGACAGACACTGCTGGCCAGCCTGGAACTCCTTGACTTTTTCTAAGAGGTAGAATCTTATCTTTTTCTAAAAGATAGAATCTAGAAACATATGGAAATACATCGGTCTAAAACAGTGAAAATAAATAAAGCACTCGGTTTCAGCAGACTGCAATGGGAGGAACCAAATGTTTCTTTAAAAAGTTAAACTTCTAAAAAGTCATCCAAATATTTTAGAAGAGATCAAGGGAACCGCAGAGAAAATACAATACTGGTGGGATATTACTCCACTGTAGAAAATCACGTGGCAGAAAGAAGCATGTATGTTGTTATTAAAGAATCACAAGATATTCATTGCCTGGGAAATGTGAAGTGAGGAGAGGAAGTGGGTGGAGGAGGAACCCTGGCAGGGCTGATCCTCTGCATCAGCCACAGGGCTCCGGCTTCCACAGCATCAGCTGTGCTTCTTCATCTGCCAACTGTGACTCTCCAGGGGAGAGCTCCTGCAGGGGAGGCAGGCAGCACAGTCCCTGAAACTCAACAGTCAGAGGCAGTGGTGGCATCTACTGGAGCACAGACGATGCTGCTCAGGAGAAGGCGCAGGTGCTGCGGCATTGGTCCGAGCCCTGACCTCAGCTCAGCCCTAAAAGGTCAGGGCCACTAGAAAAAGAAGGGCATTAGAAATAGAGGTTTGATTGTGCTTGATGGCAAAGAAATGCACCTCAATATATCAAGGGTCTACAGCAAGCCCTTTACTGGGTATATACCCACAGGAAAACAAATCGTTCTACCAAAAATGCACCCATACACTCATTCCAGCACTATTCACAATAGCAAAGATGTGACATCAAGCTAGGTGCCCATCAATGGTGAACCGAATAAAGAAAATATGGTACATATATACCATGGAATACCATGCACCCATAAAAAAAGATGGGGGTTTTCATTTTTATGAGATTCCTTTGCAGAAACATACATGCAGCTGGAGATCATTATCCTAAGCCAGTTAACACAGGAACGGAAAACCCAGTATCCCATGTTCTTATAAGTGGGGGCTAACCATTGGGTACACGTGGAAATAAAGATGGTAACAATAGACGCTGGGCACTACTAGGATGGAGAGGAGAGGAAGGAGGTGCAGATTGAAAGACTGCCTATTGGGTACTATGTTAACTATTTGGTGACCAGCTCAGTAGAAGCCCAAATCTCAGCATCATACAATACCCCCATGAAACAAACCCACACATGTACACTCTCACTGAATCTAAATTTTTTTAAAAAAGTAATTAATTGAAGTAAATGCAAAAATAAAAGCTAAAAAAAATCTAGGGTCTAAGTCTACAAGTAGTGCAAAGGTCTAAATTTTGCAAGAAAGTTTTCGAAGTCCTGAGGAGAAAACAGCCTCTGGAGATGAGCGTTCTTCCCAGCTATGATGAGCTTGATGGGTGAGTCCTGCCATTAAAGTCGCGTCTATACAGCAGCCTCATGGCTGACATCAATTTTCTTTCTTCTGTCAGATGTCACCTTGTCTTTCCCTGGTTGGTCTCAGGTTGGTGCCAGCCATGTGCTTCTAGATGATAGTAACTGCTGGGTTCTTTGCTTGAGTTAACTGTGATACCAAGAGTGATTTGCTTATGCATGTGTGTATTATATGTATACATGTGTGTACATACATGAGCTATATACATATAAATGTACATATGAAGAGCTGAAGAGTAGAACAGGAAACAAACTGTCAGCCTTGGGACAACAATCTTCTGGAGCAAAAGGGCTAATTGAGCTGGTTCAACAGAGCAATGCTGCAGGGAAACCCAAATGTCAGGGCACCCACCTCAAATAAGCTGGAGCTCAGCTGATGAAGAAAACGACTGATTTCCTGCATTTGGTGATGAACTGCAGCCAGTTTAAGGAAACTAAGTGGCAGGGCATGGTGGTGCATTCCTGTGGTCCTGGGTACTCAGGAGGCTGAGGTGGGAGGACCGCTTGAGCCCAGGAGTTCGAGGCTGCAGTAAACCATGATTGTGCCACTGAACTCCAGTCTGGATTGCAGGGCAAGACCCTGTTTCAAAAAAAGCAAAAGTCAGGGCTGGGCATGGTGGCTCACGTCTGTAATCCCAGCACTTTGAGAAGCCAAGGCAGGCAGACTGCCTGACGTCAGGAGTTTGAGACCAGCCTGGCTAACATGGTGAAACCCCATCTCTACTAAAAATACAAAAATTAGCCTGGCATGGTGGCGCACGCCTGTAATCAGCTCCTCGGGAGGCTGAGGCAGGAGAATCACTTGAACCCAGGAGGCAGAGATTGCAGTGAGTGGAAATCGCGCCTCTACATTCCAGCCTGGGCAACGGAGTGAGATTCCGTTCCAAAACAAAAACAAAAACAAAAACAAAAGTGAAAATGTTTAAAATAAAAAGAAAACAGGCCCCCAGGGATGTTCAAGTGCCTTGGCTATTTCTGTGGGATGCTCCTGCTAGAGGAGCATACCTGGCCTCTGGCCACAGCCTCTGCCCCACACTTGCGGGGCTTCCCAATTGTCCCCAGAGGAGACGTAGCAATTCTGATTGCTCGGTTCCAGCAGGGAACTGCGTCTCTATGCATTGCGTCCTTTCTTCTGCGGCTAGCTACTTGTCCTCAGCAACCCATGCTTGATCTTCAGTCACCCTTCCCATGCAAGGAGGCCTGTGGCTTGGGAGGTCAAGTCAACACAGGTGGCAGGAAGGGGGCATGGGATTGCTGCAGAGCCCAGTCGTGTCCAGACCCTTCTGCACTCCCCAGCTTAGGCTCCTCAGGAATACAGTGAATATGACCTGGACCACCCGTTTGATTTCTGCATCTATTTTTCTGCTGCTCCCAGGCTTGGAGAAGGAACCAACGTATGCAGGATTATAGCCACTAAAACCTCAACCATGGTAACAGGGTTTTACTGGATATGGTTAGGCTGATTGAAACTTACAGTGGTAGCTGCAGCGCTTTTGTTCCCACTTGAAACTCTGCCTCTCCACCACTCAAATGCCTGGACCTGTGCTCCGGGGAGGCATGACATCTGTGCCATCACAGAATTCTTTAATCTCTGAAAATCAGCTGACAATTAGGCTAAGTGGGGAGGTGAGGGGAAAGGACTCTATCTCACTATACACATAATTCTAAACTGCAGTTCCAACTTCCTCCTTCGCAGCTCCTTTAACTGCTACTAACAACAGCAAAGCCAGGCAACGTGAATTCCACTTTCTTTATGAATGTTTCCCTCCTTTTCCCAATCACGAGTGCTGGCATCCCTTCTACGAATTCCCAGAGCTCTTAATGCTTCTCTAGTGACCTTTGCCACGTTCTGACACAGCGTAGTAATGGCTTATCTGCTGCTGGACTCTACTCTGCCTGAGGGCAGGGGCATCGACTTATTCATTACTTGTCTTTAGGATGATGTCCTGTAAAGAGTACTTGAAGCAAGTGTGTTCCATGCCTTTTACCTCCTGGCAAAGGTATTTAAAGACCTTAGCATTACAGCTCTGTGCTGTCATCCTGTGGGGATGCATTCTTTACCACTCGGAAATTGTGAATTGCACTTCAGATGAAAGCTTTTGATGAAAACAGGCCTTGCTGGCAGACGCACCTCATGTCACTGGCTGCAGAGTGGTTCCAGGATGTGAGACAGCCAGGATCCCATCCGGCTTTGGGATTTCAATAAACATCAGTACTCACATGTTTAAACGGAAACAAAATCCCTCAAAAGATCTTAAACTGTGTTGAAGTGAGGATGAAAGACACTGCTGATCTGAGGGTTGGCATGGCAAAGTGAACTTCTGAACTCTGATCAATGCTGAAATAGGCTGTGAGTCTCACAATGGCAAATAACGGCATAGGTTGTGCAGTCAGGATCTTACCTTTATGGATGAGGAAACTGAGACCCGGGGAGGATCAATGATGGGATCACAGCTGGTCACCTGTGGAGATCGGTCAGAACACCCCCTTCACCGGCTACAGCTGAAGTTGGGCTGTGAGGGGCTAGGGATGTCACTGCGGAGAACTCAGGGTTCATCCAAGACTGGCTGCTGAGAGCCATTAAAAGGTTCTGAGTACAAGATACCATGGCTGGCATTTAGAATAACAGTCTGAAGGTGATGCTCCATGCTAGGGGAAGGCAGGAAAGGCAGAGGACAGCAAGGGCTCTGCAGAGACCTGGGCCAGTGGGAGGCATGTGAGGACGTGGTGACAATGCAGCTATACCAGGTGGTATTCTGGGTGGACCCGCAATGGCAGCATGCCATTGTGTAGGAAACAGTTCTTGATAAATTGCTTTCTAAATAAATTACTGATGATTAATCCTTGACATGCTTTGTTACACTTATTTTCCAATGTCTACCGCCAGCTGTTCCTTCTGAGAAAGACATAAGAAAATGGTGAAGTCAGAACTTTTGTCCACAAAAAGGAAGCTGTATCCCCTTTCATCTGCCTCAGAGAAGGAAACGAAAAGCTATAATGCAGGATATGGAATGCATCCGTGCTTTTGAATACGATGCAGCCATTTAAAGCCTGAGGTAGAGCGTGTGCAGTAACGCAGCGTATGTACGTTGTTCTGTGACTAACACAAGTCACGGAACCATCATCAGGATATCAGCCTATGGAGTTGAAAAGCAATTCGGGCGATACCAACATATTCATACCCCTGCTTTCATAAATCCATAGCTAAACACCTCAATGCTCTAGAGAGGAAAAGGGAACACGCCCTCATGAGTCTGTATCTATCCCCATTGTTCACATTTTTGCCAACAAGAATGTATTTATGTAATTTTTTTTTTTTTTTTGAGACGGAGTTTCACTCTTGTTACCCAGGCTGGAGTGCAATGGCGCGATCTCGGCTCACCGCAGCCTCCGCCTCCTGGGTTCAGGCAATTCTCCTGCCTCAACCTACTGAGTAGCTGGGATTACAGGCATGCACCACCATGCCCAGCTAATGTTTTGTATTTTTAGTAGAGACGGGGTTTCACCATGTTGACCAGGATGGTCTCGATCTCTTGACCTCGTGATCCACCCGCCTCGGCCTCCCAAAGTGCTGGGATTACAGGCTTGAGCCACCGCGCCCGGCCTGTAATTTTTTTAATTTTTACTTTAAGTTCTGGGATACGTGTGCAGAACGTGCAGGTTTGTTACATAGGTATACATGTGCCACAGTGGTTTGCTGCACCTATCAACCCATCATCTAGGTTTTAAGTCCTGCATGCATTAGATATTTGTCTTCATTATCTCCTTCCCCTTGCCCCTTTAAATGCATCCCCTTTAAATGTATTGAAACATACATTTAAAAACAGTTGCTGATGTTCGTATTGCCAACCGAAAAGAAATCTCTATCCAATTTTCTTAGCAAGTGGAGAGGAGCGAAGACCAGAATGACAAAGCTCTGAGAGAATGTGGCTCTAAAAAGGTGGAGCTGAGCTGGTCACAGAGTCTGTAACTGGGTAGGTCCTGGGGGTCCCAGGAGGGTGAAGCATCCACCTGTCCCAGAAGCCTTCAGCTGTCAGCGTGATGAGGCAGCATGCCATGCCCAGCTGTCTTTGGAAAGGCCACAGACATCCCTGAACCTGCGTGCTGGAGACAGCAGTTCTAAGTTGTGGGCTGTAAGAATTTATTGTATAACCTACCACACAGTTTCTGTTTCTCTTCTTGATTTTCTACCATGAATGTCTTTCCTTTTTACTCAGTTAACCTTAGAGGATCAAGTAAGATCACCTTTCCATAGTAAGCAGAATTCTTCAACTCAAAGAGCAGCTAAGATGATGTTAAAATCTTTTGTCCGTTCTCTTTTCTCTTCATTGTTTCATTTTTTTCTTTC
Organism: Cebus imitator; assembly: GCF_001604975.1. NCBI lineage: Eukaryota > Metazoa > Chordata > Mammalia > Primates > Cebidae > Cebus > Cebus imitator. The sequence goes on along the minus strand of NW_016107388.1, from coordinate 3,256,952 downwards.
TTCTTTTTTTTTTTTTCTTATTAAGATGATTTGAGGTTTTAGTGGTCTAATTTATTTTAGTTCTGTTTGGAAAATTACTTTGGCTTCAAAGAAAGTGATCCATAAATTAAGTAATTGATTATGTTTAAGATTAATTGAGGATTGCCTAAGGAACTGTAATTTTATTACAAATGTATTTTCCTTAAGCTACCAAAAAAGTCACCAACTTTCTTTAAGCTGGGGGAATATTATTTTATAGATTCAAACAAATGCTGAATGTGCTCCCTTTTAAAATGAGAAAATAACCTTCAGTTCCTCTAAAATGTAGAGTTTGGCATTTTACTAAATTTCATAGGGAGAAAATGTAATGAGTCAATAAACCCAATTTGGAGGCTGGTTATTGTCACATAAATTAATTTGCCTGCTAAATGATCAGATGCACATCCACCTTTTTCCCCACCATCTGCCTCACAACAAAGTTGGCATTGTACTCCTTTGAGGACGGACTGTAACAATGTCATTATTTAAAGGCTTATTATCCACCAAGTCATGTTAAATTCCAATTTCCTTGTGCTTGCAGGCTGACCAGGTAAAGCGGATAGTTTAGAATTTTCAAAAGAATTACACGCCCCGGTGGTGTACCTCGAGGCCTCTCTGCATTGGGTCTTGTCCAAAGGCGAGGTGACTCCCATGACCTTGGATTCCTGCTGGCAGACCACTCCCACTCAGTGCGATGCATCCCCGTTTCCATGGCTCAGCTCTGACTTGCCTCTCCAAACACTTGCGATCTGTGAAATCTCTCCTGACTGTCACACTGAGTGATCCCATCCCATTTCTCTGCACAATCAGGCACCTGGCAGGCTTTGCCAAACAGAATGCTGGTTAGAGAGGGGTGGGCGGCTGCCAAATGCCCGCTCCAGCCAACTCCTAAATATGACCCTAATGGAATCCAAAGGCCAAGATCATCCTGACCATGATCCTACTACAAGCCCTGTAGTGAGAAGGGGAAATGTGTTCAGTAGAAAAAATACAGCAGCTATAAGAGAACAGCTTAATAGTTCAAGATTTTTTTAAGTCAGAAACTAAATTCAGAGCCACAATTAACAACCTTTTATTTAAAAAAAATAACAAAGCTTATAACACTCAATGACAGGTAGTTTTTTGTGTGTTTTGGTTTTACTTTTTGATTTGTTCTCCCCCAGCAGTTGAGGTGGCATTTTACACACCAACCCATTCTGCATTGGGTGACTCCTGCCATTTTAGCCTCAGTATATTAACATGGCACAAACTTGTTAGATAATTCCATTTTTTTGCAAATACGTGACGTGTAAATCGTGATAATTATTCAAGAAATGACTGATAATTTTTTTAAAAGGTACTGGGAATACAGCTGACCTCAGATTTTTGTAAATATGTATTAATCCAACTGTAAGTTCTGAGGACCAATTCTACGTTAAATATGCAAAGACAAATACAATCTAAAGGATGAAGTCTGTGCTCATTGAGCCTCCTTGTCTAGACTCTAGAAGGAAAATCATACAAGTAAAAAATAATCGACTACAGTTTATGAAACAAGCAAATGTGATATCAGGTCCATTCAAAGGGCAGAATGAGGTCCTGGAAGGCCTCCCGGTGACAGGGACAGGGGTCAGCGCAGCCTAGCACAAATGTAACTGGGAAACATGCAAGAAATAGGGAGGAATTCTATTCTCAAGAGCTTCAAATGTCATGAAAACAATTTTAGAATTTGTTTAGTTGGAAGCCATTGAAGAACTTTGAGCAGGAGAATCACCTTATCCGGTATGAGTTTTAGAAAGTTCCTTTATTGCACCAGCATTGTAGCAAGTGTGTTGAGGCAAGCATGATATTTGGGGTGTGGCAACCAGACTGGAGGCTCTCATGGCTTACTCCAGGCAGGAGATTATGCAGGTGGGAACTGCGCAGTGACAGCGGGAATTAAAAGAAGGGATGTGTTGAAGATGGAGAGGTAGGAGCCATCCATAGGAACTGGGGAAAACAATATGAATGGAGAGGGAAGGCAGAGATCACAGATGAGTCTCAGATGTCTGTAGGGGATGATTCACCACAACAGCTGAGAGAATTTCCGTTTCCAATTCAAGTTGTGAAAAGTAAAAGCAATGAGAGTTAGTAATGACCAATTTACTTGAAGGAGAGACAGGTAACTTTGCAGATGAGAAGTAAGGAGAACATGCTAAACCAACAGCATGGAGGTGAAGCAGAAGGAAAATGACAGAAATGAATCACCAAGTGTTGTCTATTGCACGACTGTCTAGAGAAGCATTTGGAGAAAGTAGAAAAAAAAGTGCCCAGAGGGAGAGGGAGATGTGAAGCAAGTGGGTTTGTGTTTTAATTTCCCAGTTTGGGTTGGAAAGCAATGCAAAGGCAGATAAAACATTGGAACATGCTAAGTATGCCTCTTGTGGATGGCGGTAGAGAGGATCTTAAGGTTATCAGGAAAAGAAGATGTTGACAAGAGCACAGAGGTCCAGGGCTAACCACCTGCACGTGAACCACCCAGACACAGAGAGAGAAGCATCTGGTCTGAGCGGAAGGAGACCCTGAAAGCCGGCGAGGATGCCAGCCTCCATCTGGAGTCCCAAGTTGTTTTTTCAAAGCTTGCCATGTGCAGTTCCTGAGTCAGTGAAGGGGTCTTGTCTCTGTAAAATATCTGTTACTCTGTGAGTTTCCTCTTGACGATACTGAAATATCTGGCTACTCTGAATGTTGGAACACTAAAGAGGAAAAGAGAACATTTGACACAATGGAAGAATACCAAGGCAATTTCCAAGTGTTGAGAGTTCTAGGCTGACAGGAAATGTATCAGGTTAATTGAAGTTGTGGAAGCAAAATGTTGTGGGCTGATTGCTGTCCTTTCAAAATGCATATGTTGAGGTCCTAACCTTCAGTATCTTAAAATGGGACTGTATTTCGAGGTAGGGTCTTTGAAGAGGTGATTAAGTTAAAATGAGCTTATTAGGGTGGGCGCTACTCCAGTATGGCCGGTGTCCTTTTAAGAAGAGATTAGGATACAGAGAGACACAGAGGGAAGCCCATCTGAAGACTGAGGAAGATGATGCCCTCTGCAAGCCAAGGAGAGAGACCTCAGGAGAACCAACTCTGCTGACACCTTGATCTCAGACTTCCAGCCTCCAGAACAGTGAGAAAACAAACTTCTGTTCCTTAAGTCACCCAGTCCATGCTGCTTAGTTATGGCAGCCCTAGCAAATTAATTAACTAAACAAGTCATTCGCCAAGTATTTACCTTGAGATTTACTTATGTGAACCTGGTGCAGTTACTCCAAATTAGATAATTTCCACAAAGTCCTTTCAATTACAGTTATGTGTTGCTTTATGACAGCAATGCCTTCTGAGAAACGCATTATTAGACAATTCTAACATTGCATGAACATCATAGTGTGAACACTTACACAAACCTAGATGGTAGAGCATACCCTATACCCAAAGCTATACGGTACAGCCCATTGCTACGAGGCTGCAAGCCTGCGCAGCATAGGACTGTATTGGATACTGCAGGCAACCGGAACACAGCGGTATTTGTGTATCTAAACATATCCAAACCTAGAAAAAGTACAGTAAAAATATAGTATGCAATAGAATAGGACCATTGTTACATAGGCAGTCCGTCATTGACTGAAATGTCGCTATGAGGCTCATGGTGACTCAGCTTGAGGGATTCATTTCAAAAAAATTTAAACATCCAATCATGCCTTCACTGCAGTAGGCTTCAAGAGGGTACCTCGCAAATTTAATACCAAGGAAGGCCTGAAGCTCGTTCTACATTGTGTTTTTATGAAAATAATTTCAACCTTCCAAATATAGCTTGAGTATCTGGAGTACCACTAGAAATAAAAAAGTATTCTAGAAAACAGAGGTATTACATTTGCAAGTTGTCAAGTTTGTATTGTTAAAAATAACATCTATGTAAAGATACTCTGAGAATTATTTACCATTGCAGCCTACTTACCTGAACAAATGGTTCCAGTACTAATTCTACACCACATAACAATTTTTAAAACTCTATCCTGCACTTCATGAAAACATTTTCGTTCATTTATATGTCATGAATGTTAGTGACAAGGGCAAAATTACATCTGAATTAGTACTTATCTGGTCTTTATTTTATTTATATGTACTCTACATTTTCAAGCTTAAAAAAGATTTAAAAATCAGCAAACTTCTCCAAAAATTAGCACGAAGTTCTACATTGGCTTCCTTTAAAAGTTCATTCTATTTTAAATGTGTTGAAATCAAGGCATTTTTTTTCCTCTAGAAAAGAGGAATGTCAGTGTCAAAACAACTTTTAAGAATGCTGACTCACTTTAAGTTTTGGAACAAGTTTATTTATGACTGCTTGAGAATAACATAGAAAATAAATTTTATTATTAAGATTTTTTTAGATCAAATCTTTCATGGCTCTGTAAGTTGCATGTCTGATTGTGATTTCTGAATTCCTATAAGATGTATTTCTCTGCCCTTTTCCAGCTTTATTTTTATTTCAATCCATTTTGGCTTATGAATTTTTATTATTTCCTGCTTTTCCCGTAGAGTCAAAAACTCCATATCTAAGATATCCTTGAATATTACACTGTTATTCAACAATAATAAAACAAAGGCTTATTACAAAGATGTTGGTGTAGAATCAGCTCAAATCTATGAATGTCTACATTTCCTTATTCTTCCTAAGAATTGTGACAGATCTGAATACTAGTCAAAGAAAAAAAGCTTGCCATCGGAACAGGAGTAGCATTCTTTCAATGAAGACAAAAAAAAGTAAAAGCTAGTCAAACATCAGAGACGTAGTTAATGCTGACACACACTCATAGGCACACACCACACAAAGTCACACACACACTACACAGGTATCACACACACACACCCCCACACAGAGGTCATCAGTTTATCAAAAGCATATTGGAAAGTTTGAAACAAGCATTCATCTCAGAGTCAGACGCCAGGAGATCTACAGTACACATTCATTATTCAGACCTGTACTAACAAATCTGAACTGGTATTTGAATTGGATTCTGTTAACTCACTTTGGTAATAGGATTAAATGCTGAATACTATTTGCTCACCCACAAGCAAGTACAATTCACCATTCACAGCTGTTCTAACTTGAAAAATACATCGTGTTTTCAGTACCCTATGGCTCTAAGTATTTCTTAAAGTCTGTAAAAATATCCAGTCTACTGTTCAAAATAACAAATATGGCCGAGGCGGGTGGATCATGAGGTCAAGAGATCAAGACCATCCTGGTCAACATGGTGAAACCCCGTCTCTACTAAAAAACTACAAAAAATTAGCTGGGCATGGTGGCGCGTGCCTATAATCCAGCCTGGGTAACAAGAGCAAAACTCCGTCTCAAAAAATTAAATAAATAAATAAATAAATAACAAATATATTTTAACATATCGATAACATTGAAAAACTTGATGGAGAACAGCTTTGATTTTTAAGACTCCAGATATCATTCTGAAAACCCAAAAAATCATCACTGATAACCATCGCAATGAAGTATTTCTGTCTCTATGTTCTTATCACCACTTGGCATAGATATACGTATTTTTAATTAAGAAATCATTTTCTTAGCTGGTCCTCACAAAATTAATATGGACTTCTATATAGCAACCCCAGTGGATTTCTAAGGAAATAAACTGACTGGGAAAGGCATGGTCCACTCTCTTGGCCTTGTCTGAGGATGCTTTTCAGATCAAATCCTGGTAAATTGGTAGTTCAAGGCTGTCGTCTTTAGGGTGATTGTATATGTAAAATATCAAATCCATTTTATAAATATCACAGTAGGCCCAAGAAGATGGGGATGCTTCTATCTATCTTTCTCTTTTTTTTTTTTTTTTTTTTTTT
>NW_016107388.1:3247942-3250778 GCF_001604975.1 Cebus imitator | reverse complement strand
AAATATTCTTTTTGTTGCTGTTGTTTTTGAGACAAGGCCTTGCTCTGTTGCCTGTGCTGGAGTGCAGTGGTGGAATCCTAGCTCACTGTGAAATCCTGAGCTCAAGTGATCCTCCTGCCTCAGCCTCCGGAGTGGCTGGGACTACAGGCACATGCCACCATGCTATGCTTTTTTTTTCATTTTTTATTTTTTATAGATGGAGTATCACTACGTTGCCCAGGCTGGTCTTGAACCCCTGGCTTCAAGCCATCCTCCTGCATTGGCCTACCAAAGTGCTGGGATTACAGGTGTGAGCCACCATGCCTAGCTACTTCTTTCTTTATAACCTCTCTATCCCCAGCCTTACAGTACCTGGTATATAATGGATACTTAACAAATATTCACTGAATGGACAAAAAGTCTCCAATGCTAATATAATAAGTCAATGACAAGAAAAGCTTCAGACAGAAGATGAACATTTTGTACGCATCTCATATGATACTGAATTCTGCTTTGCAATGATGGGCAAAGCTGAATATACAGTGACCATATGCATGGACGTTACCAGTGAGTACTCCTCGCTATACGCATTGCTCAGAAGGAACAAAGAGATGCAGGGATGAGGATAAATGCGAACACATCAGCACAAAAGCCTGGGGATGATGGTAGCGGCTGCTTGAAGCGTGATTTCATGGAGGGAGCACCAGCCCGACTCGCAGGGCTGAAAATGTTCCCAAGCACACCAGAGAGCACTGTGTCGAGGCGCAGCCTCCAGAACTGGACCTAGAAATCCACGTGTCTGGAAATCCACAAGACAACTTGATGCCGTTGGGAGCCTACAGATGGACAGTGGATGATTTTGAGTCAGAAAATCACATCTGGGCCTCCTGACAGCTGGGTCCCCTAAAGCAATTGGATCCACTAAAAACTGAGCTCACTTTGTTTCTTTCCACACATTGTGTCTGTCGTTGAACACTCTACGTCCTTTCTCTAAAGATTGGCTGTAGGGTTGTTATTACTCCAGTCCCCTTTCTCTTTGTGTTTCAGAATATAGAATCAGACTCCCCCGTATGTTGCTTTTTATTCTACCAAAAGGGAACAAAAAATCTGGAAAATGGTGAGCATGGGATAAGTCTCAAACGCTCAAGAAACCACCTAACTAACCAGCATGAGTCCCTCTGTGAGCCTGCTGCTGTTCTAAGCATCTGCTGTGCATTATCACAGCAGAGAAGGACAATCATAATTCACTCTACTTTTAAAGTGAAGGCACCAAATTGTACGTAGTAGCTAGTCCATTACCTGTGCTCTAATGTAGAAGAAGGCAGGCCTTACTTCCCACAGCATTTTCTCAGACTTCTAAAATGTCTAGGGGTTTCTCTCCCATGAAACTATTTCTCCCTGTGATTCCTGGAATTCATCAAGTCTGCTCCCACCACCCCCGTTCAACATTCTCTGAATGTCTTGTGCCCACTCTGTGTGCAATAAAGGAGAGAGATGGCACTTACTGGGCACTGTACTAGCTGCTTCACATACATTATCTTATTTAGTTCTCACAGAACGCTTAAGAAGTATTTTCCGCAATATCAGGCTCAGAGAGATGAAATGATTCCCCGAGTAGTGAAGCTGGCATGGAGCCGTGGGGATTTGATGCCATCCACTTCCATCCCTCTGTGCCGCCTGCCTTTCAGGCAAGTAGTGCGTGACAAATGACGAAGCTCGCAACAAAAGATTAGTGGAGGTGAAGGCGGCAAACAGCTTCTAAATTCAGAGAGTGAAGTCAGTTGCACAGGGGCCAAAGTCTAGAAGGCTGGACTGAGCAGAAAGAGAAATAGGGCCCAGGTGTTTACACAGATGTCAGAGTCCCAATTTCCGCTGGGCACAGAACAGGAGACTTGCCGGATACAGGGGCGGAGCTAGGCACATTTCCCCTGACTTGTGCTCGAAATAAGTGGGCAGGAATGCATGCCTGGCTTAGCTCTCCTACCTGTCTTGCAGGTAACTTCAATGTGCCTCTTACAGATGCAGCCTCCCTCCTTTATCCCTCAGCCCTGCACTGTCGCTGGGGGCTCCTTAGCCTGGACAGGACATCTGAGGGAGGAAGGGGAAGCTGAGGTTTGATCCCCGGGCCCTCCCCAGCCCGGCGGGTGGGTCCCTCCCTCTACGCCCAGGTCCGCTAATGCAGTGGCTGCAGACAACTTTCCTTTTCACTCTGGGCACAGCGCTGGTGGTTTCTTAAGCTCAGCCTGTTCTTCGTACGTAGGCTTTTATTAAATCTTCCTAAAATGATCCTCATTAAAGAGTGTCTTCTTATTCCCACGGGTCCCCTGACTGGTACACACATACGGTCACAAAACCAGTTCCAGGAATATTTTTATCATAGATTCCTAAGTTAGGAAAGTATAGAAAATAATGGACAATATAGAAATAGCATAGAGAAAGTATCAGAAAGAAATTATACTTTTCCTGAACAGTATAATTTATTATACTTATCTACAATTTATTTACATAAATTTATTAAAAATTTTTAAAATATTTATTTATTTATTTATTTATAATTAATATTTGAACCCTTGCAGTATATTTTCATGTAATTAAAGTCACACGGTCTGCCCCGTCCCGCCCCTTCGCCCCCCCAGGGTATCCTCCTTGCAGTGTGCCACATTCAATTCATTTAGCTATTTCCTTGGCATTGACCTTCCTGTTTCCAGTTTTAGGTAGAAACCGGCTCAAATATGTTTGTTGATTGTTTAGAGCAATTCTGATGTGAAGAGCAGGGATTTAGGTCCTGGTTGTCCCTGCCTTTCTCCAACACTAAAACACAGTTCTGTAGAAAAGAGGGTGTGCTCCCTGACGCCAA
>NW_016107388.1:3238375-3247422 GCF_001604975.1 Cebus imitator | reverse complement strand
GGGGTCTCACTTTATTGCCCAGGCAAAGTCCTGGACTCAAGGGACCCTCCCATCTCATCCTCCCAAAGTGCTGAGATTACAAGACATGAGCTGTCATGTCTGGTCATGCCCTTCAGATATGAAAAAAAAACTGCATTAAAAGTATTTTTTTTTAATATTTTCTTCTTTTCCATTTTTTTCTTCTTTTAATGAAATTCTTAGAGACATTAAAACTCACAGACTTCAAATAATTTTTATCTTTCCTCTCCTGTTTTTCTCTTTATACCTTTTTTAATTGCTTCTGGAAGGCTTTCTCCACTCTGTCTTCTGAATCTTTCACTGAGTTTTTGTTTCAGTTCTTATATATTTTTCAGAGTTCTTTGCTGTTCCCTGTTTCTGCCCTTTTCTTAGTCTCCTGATACCTATTCTTGAATAAAATGTCATATCTTATTTTTCCAAGGGTCTTAAATATAATTTTTATTGTTTTATTCTAACATATTTATCATTTTCCCCCTTTAGTTCCTTTATTTTTTTTATTTTGGTTTGTTCACTATTTTTTCCTTTTCTTCCTTGCTCTCTTTTTTTTGTCTTTCTTTCTTTACTGACTTTCCTCAAATGGCTACTGATTATTGGCTATTATTTCATAATTAAGAATGAGACAGTAGACCAGGCACAATGGCTCATGACTGTAATCCCAGCACTTTGGGAGGTCGAGGCAGATGGATCACTCGAAAGCAGGAGTTCAAGACCCGCCTGGACAACATGGGGAGACCTCATCGCTACAAAAAAATGCAAAAAGCTAGCCAGGCATGTTGACGCATGCCTGTAGTCCCAACTACTCAGGAGGCTCAGGTGGGAGGATTGTTTGAGCCTGGAAGAGTTGGAGGGTGTATCAAGATTGTGCCACTACATTCCAGCCTGGGTGACAGAATGAGACCCTATCTCAAAAAAAAAAAAAAATCTTTTATCATGGTTAAATTATTACTTTTCTTTTTCATTTCATAGAATATTTTGCACTGAACTATTCTTCAAGATAGTGGAGGAAAAACATCCAGAGAGAAAGCTGTGCGTAATCAAAGTAACAATACTCAGTATTTTCACTGCACACGTAAGAAGGATTCTGTTGAGCTGTCACTAAGGAGAGCCAAAAGCTGGCAGACTTAGTAAATAAAATGTTTGTATTTATATCTGTATTCATCCATTCTTGAGTGCTATAAAGAAATACCTGAGACTGGGTAATTTATAAGAAAGGAAGTTTAACTTGTTCACAGTTCTTCAGGCCATACAGGAAGCACAGAGGCTTCCGCTCCGTGGAAGGCCTCAGGAAACTTCCAATCATGGCACAAGGCAAAGGAGAAACAACTTACCTGGCAAGAGCAGGCCTCATGCAAACTCCTGCTCTTGCCATGTAAGGAAGGGAGTAGGGAAGGGGAAATGCCACACACTTTTAAACAACCATATCTCAGGAGAATGCACTCACTATTTCAAGAACAGTACCAAGTGGATGGTACTAAGCCATTCATAACAAATCCACCCCCATGATCCAATCACCTCCTACCAGGTCCCAACTTCAACACTAAGGATTGCAATTTGACATGAGATTTAGGCAGAGACACAGACCAAACCATATCATTCCACCCCTAGTCCCTCCCAAATCTCATGTCCTTCTCACATTGCAAAATACAGTCATGCCTTCTCAATAATCACCAAAGTCTGAATTTGTTCCAGTAATAACTCAAATGTTCAAAGTCCATATCTCATCTCAGACAAGGCTATTCCCTTCCACCTATGAGCCTGTAAAATCAGAAGCAAGTTAGTTACTTCCAAGATAACATAGAGGTACAAACACTGGGGAAATGTTCCATTCTCAATGGGAAAAAAACGACCGGTACAAAGGGGCCACAGGCCCCATGCAAGTCTGAAATACAGCCAAACGATCATTAAATCTTAAAACTCCAAAACCTCCTTTGACTTCATGTGTCACATCCAGGGGTGAGCTCCCAAGGCCTTGGGCAGCTCTGCCCACACAGCTGCTTTCAAGGGCTGGTGTTGAGTGCCTGCCGCTTTTCCAAGCACATGGTGCAAGCTGTCAGTAGATCTACCATCCTGGGGTCTGGAGGACAGTGGCCCTCTTCTCACAGCTTCACTAGGCAGTGCCCCCTGGGGATTCTGTGTGGGGGCTCCAACCTCACATTTCCCTTCTGTTCTGCTCTAGCAGAGGTTCTCCATGGGGGGTCTTTCCCTGCAACAGATTTCTGCCTGGATATCCAGGCTTTTCCATACATTCTGAAATCTAGGTGGAGGCTCCCAAACCTCAATTTTTGTCTTCTGTGCACCCACAGGCCCAATATCATGTGGAAGCTGCTGGGGCTTGGGGCTTGCACCCTCTGAAGCAATGGCCCAAGCTGTACCTTGTCCCCTTTTAGCCGGGACTGGAGCTGGAGTGGCTAGAACACAGGGCACCAAGTCCCAAGGCTGCACAGAGAAGTTGGGCTCTGGGCCTGGCCCCATAATACCATTTTTTCCTCCTAGGTCTCTGGGCCTGTGATTCGAGGGGCTGCTGCTAAGATCTCTGATGTGCCCTAGAGACATTTTCTCCATTGTCTTGGTTATTAATGTTAGGCTCCTCGTTACTTATGCAAATTTCAGCAGCTGGCTTAAATTTCTTCCCAGAAAATGGATTTTTCTTTTCTACCATATGGTTAGGCTACAAATTTTCCAAACTATTATACTCTGTTTCCCTTTTAAACATAAGTTCCAATTTCAAACCATCTCTTTGTGAACACATATATAACTGTACACTTTCAGGAAAATCTAGGTCACTTCTTGAATGCTTTGCTGCTTAGAAATTTCTTCCATCACATACCCTAAATTATGTCTCTCAAGTTCAAAGTTCCACAGATCTCTAGGGCAGGGCAAAATGCCACCAGTCTTTTTGCTAAAGCACAGAAGTGGCCTTTGCTCCAGTTTCCAATAAGTTCCTCATGTCCATCTGAGACCACCTCAGCCCGGACTTCATTGTCCATGCACTATGAGAATTTTGGCGAAAACCATTCAACAAGTCTCTAGGAAGTTCCACTTTTCCCACATCTTCCTGCTGTCTTCTGGACCCTCCAAACTGTTCCAACCTCTGTCAGTTACCCAGTTCCAAAGTTGCTTCCACATTCTTATTCTTAGGTGAAATAAGATTACAGCAATGCCCCACTACCTTGGTACTAATTCTCTGTATTAGTCCATTTTCACACTGTTGTAAAGAACACTTGAGACTGAGTAATTTAAAAATAAAGGAGGTTTAGTTGACTCCCAGTTCCACATGGCTGAGGAGGCCTCAGGAAACTTACAATCATAGTGGAAGGCAAAGGGGAAGCAAGACATATCTTACATGGCAGCACAAGAGAGAGACAGAAAGAGAGCAGGGGACACTGCCAGTTTTAGATCATTAGGTATTGTGAGAAATCCCTCATCATCATGAGAACAGCATGGGGGAAACTGGCCCCATGATCCAATCACTTCCCACCAGGTCCTTCCTGGACACATGGGGATTACAATTGGAGATGAGATTTGGGTGGAGACACAAAACCAAACCATATCGGTGCTTGAAAGTTAGTACTTTATTCCGTCACTTAAGAAAAATGTGTCAGTTGCCTCCTGTGTGGCTGCCCTGTCCTGGGTTCTGGGGAAACACATCTGTCTAAGGACAGAGGCCTTTCTCTCATGGGGCTCACAGGGGAATGGGGGCAGGGGAGGGGGAGGGCAAGCATGTCAGATGGGGCCAGTGAGAGCAATGGAGGAGGGAATTCAGGGAAGGCCTCTATCATGAGGTGCACCCGGTTAGAGTTCAAAAGAAACAAGAACCGGTCAGGCACAGACCAGAGGAGAAGCAGACGAACTGCAAGGGCCACGGCTTTGAGGTGGGAACGTGCTTGGGATGCTCCAGAACAATACAGAGACCACAGATGCAAAAGTGGAGGCCCTGAATGGGAGGCTGGTGGAGAAGCCATCTCGCAGCGGGCCAGCAAGAGGAGCTGGTAATCACAGTCAGCACTTTGGATTTTACTTCAAGTGAGCACAGGAAGCCTCTAGAAGGTTTTGGATAGAGGAGTGTCATTATCTTTTTAAGGTCACTCAGGTTTCTGATGAATATTAACCTGAAGGAAGGAGGGGACAACACGGTTATAGTTATTATTATAACTGCAATTATAATAACATGATTATAGTGCACTGTGATTGCACTATCATTAATATTATAGTTATTATGACTAAAATGAAAAATTACATTTGGTGTAGAAATGAGTAGCTGGAATGGAAAGGTCTAAGCCAGTGCTTCTCTACCTAAGTGGACATCAGAATCCCCTGAAGGCCCTGCTTAAACACCTGCTCAGACAAACACCTGCTCAAACAAACAACACCTGCTCAAACACCTGCTCAAACAAACACCTGCTCAAACACCTGCTCAGACAAACAACACGTGCTCAAACACCTGCTCAGACAAACACCTGCTCAAAAACCTGCTCAAACAACACCTGCTCAAACACCTGCTCAGACAAACAACACCTGCTCAAACGCCTGCTCAAACAAACATCTGCCCAAACACCTGCTAAAATGCCTGCTCAAACACCACCTGCTCAAAAACATTTGTTCCACCACTTGCTCAACCACCTGCTCAGACACCTAGTCAACTATGTGCTCAAACGTGGATACCTGGGCTTCTCTGCAGGGCTCTGTTTCGGCCCATCCGGTGTGGAGCCAGGAATGCGGATCTCTAACAAGCTGCAAGAGGATTCCGCTGCGCTTGTCCCTGTGAATACAGAGCAACCTCGTCTAAATAGCATCGATTCACACATTGTACTTTCTTAATATCAATCATGGAATGCCCTAGTAGAAGAAAAAGGCAAGACCGCCTATTTAGCTGAAGGTAATCATGAGGTGGTTGAAATATGAGTAGTATTAAGTAACTATTTGATTGTAAGCAAATAATAACTCTTGATGGATAAACATTGGCTTACATTTTGCTGGTGTGTTGCACTTCAGAAAGAATTCATAATCTCATTGAATTCTTACAACATGGGACAGAATTAGGTTTATTTGGAGGATGAGGAAAAGGTGTAGAATAGTAAACCAATCTCCTGAAGACACAAAGATAATAAATGAAGAAGCCTGGCCTTGGACCCCAATGCTCCTGCTGACATCAAGTGTGTTTTTCCACTGAACATCGTCGTCCCTCGAGAAAGACAATGAGGACTGATGTTACTTATTTATTTTTTATTTTTTGAGATGGAGTTTCAGTCTGATGCCCAGGCTGGAGTGCAGTGGCACAATCTCCGCTCACTGTAACCTTTGTCTCCCAGGTTCAAGACATTCTCTTACCTCACCCTCCCGAGTAGCTGGAATTACAGGCACGCACTACCACACCAGCTAATTTTTTATATTTTTGGTAGAGACGGTGTTTTGACATGTTGGCCAGGCTGGTCTCGAACTCCTGAACTTAAATGATCTGCCTGCTTCAGCCTCCCAAACTGCTGGGATTACAGGTGTAAGCCATCACACCTGGCCTGATGTTACATTTTGACATAAGAAGAAAGCCAACTGAAATTGTTGATTAGATATCATGATATTCTCCCTCAAAACTCTCTCAAAATATCTAAGTATATATTCTTCGCTATGCGTACTCATTAAACACAAAACAAAGCAATTGCCATCTGGAGATTGTTGCAAAAGAAAGCAAAGCAAGGGGCCATCGCACCTGCTTAGGACATTGTCAGCATTCAGATATGTGGATTCCACACTTTTGGACGGAGTCTACTACTGCTTTGCAACATACACTATGAACGCCAAAATATTCTCATGGTAATTTTTTTTGTAGGAACAGTTCGGGTTGTAGGAAATGTGTGTTAAAAGAATAAATGTAAGATAAATACCTTAGTTTGTAGAGTGCTTCATGATTCAAAAAACACTTTCATTCTTTTCTTGAAAAATTTGCCGTCACAACAAGCCTAGTAAAAAAGAGCATCTAGTAGTTTTATCATCATCGTTTTACAGATGAGAAAGCTGAGCTCTGGAGGCCTGGCAGCCCGCTCCCAGTCACAGAGCCATCTGTTGTCAAACACTGATTATTGTACAGTGGATTGATTGGGTAGAACTACTTGACATTGCATAAGATAATACTGAGATTAAGATATTTTTCCCTATAAAATGAATTTTTGTGCATGTATTAGTTCGGATTCCTTGGTTATAAGCAACGGGAATCCACCCTTTGTTAAGTGAAAGGGATTTATTATTCTGGGACCTCAGGTGGTTCCCAGAATTGAAGGGAAGCTGCAGAACTGGCCTTTGGGCAGACTGGAACCAAGGGCTGCTCTGGAGACCTGGGAAGCAGGAATGAGTAGACACCTTGATATCTGGGTATGGTGTCCGAGATGGGTAGAGAGCGTCTTGTTGGCTTAGATAGGTCACCACTGATGGCGCGGGACAGGAAAGAACGCCTTGGTTTACAGTACTGCCAAGGCTGAGGCAGTGCAGGGGGTTAAATCCCTAATGCAAAATGAGGGTGCTATGACCAGAGGAGGAACAAACACAGGGCAGGCAAAATGACGTCTGATCACTCTTCCTGCCTCACGGCCCTGGCTTACTCTTAGTGACGCTGAATGCAAAGTAGCTGAAGCTAATCTGTGCTGTTTCTCCATGCACCTTCCTCCTAACAAGAGAGAAAATGTGGTTGAATAAATGTAGAGTTGGGTAAAATCCCAAAGAAGTTGAAATTTCCTAGCCAACAGAAATAACTGTTTTATAATTGTTGCTGTTTTCTTCTAGAGAATATAGCTATCAAAGCTGAATAGAACATTAAGAGCTCTGTAATTAATGGGCTGAATTAGGTTTGATTTTGTATTTAACCAAATTTCAAATGATTGAGGACCTCTGAGTTATAAATTCTGAGTTTAAAGGATAGAAGCCAGTTGTTTCAGCCTGAAAATAATTTTCTACAAGTAAATCAAGGAAGTAGAATTTGAGTTTCTGGTTTGTCCACGTAATGAGAAGTCAAATTGAAAATCCTTTATTATAAGATGACAAGATACGATTTTCTCTCTGTGTTAACCGTACCTGAAGTCCAGCTGGTTTATATACTTAATAAAGTATATCATATACATTTCAGTTCCATTCCCTTTCAATGCTTATAGTTAATCTCTGCTTACATATTCTATCATTTATTCAATAAATATTTGAGAGTTTGCTGCATGCTAGAGTCTATGCTGGGTACTGGATACAAAGAAGGATGAAGAGAACCATAAAGAGATCATAATACGAACAGCATGCTCGGAGAACAAACGATACATCTGTTGATTGCCTTGTACAAAACAGCACCCCAAGATAGACATGATTATTCCCTTTGCATAGAAAAGGTTGAATCTAAAGCCTGCAGAACTGAAGGTGGCAGTGCTGGAATTTAAATCCTGTTCTCCAAAGGCTGTTCTATTTTAATAAAAGGCTTGGCTTTCTCAAAGGAGTTAGATTTGTACCAATTGATACACTCTGATCAGTGCCCTAAGGTTGGACGCACAGCAATGGGGCTGCAGAAGAGTGCATGGTTCTTTCTTCCTTGAGAGGCGGTGACAATTGACTTAGGCCTTGCAGATATGTCACGTTTTGCCAAGCAAGGAGGGGAAGAAAAGACATTCCCTGTAGAAAAAACAATTTGCCAGGCCAGGTGCGGTGGCTCAAGCCTGTAATCCCAGCACTTTGGGAGGCCGAGGCGGGTGGATCACGAGGTCAAGAGATCGAGACCATCCTGGTCAACATGGTGAAACCCCGTCTCTNCTTGAACCCAGGAGGCGGAGGTTGCGGTGAGCCGAGATCGCGCCATTGCACTCCAGCCTGGGCAACAAGAGTGAAACTCCGTCTCAAAAAAAAAAAAGAAAAAACAATTTGCCGAAAAGAACACGGAGACATAACATGCACAATTTTCATGGAAAGACTAACAGCCACATGGTAGGCTCTATGCTGTAATGAATACCTGAGGGTGATTCTGCAAAGACGACCCAGAGCAGGTTCATGAAGGTCACAAAAGCCATTCAAAGTGGTTCTGTATTCCTTGCTTGTTAGCTTGGTTTTTAAGCAGAACATGATCAGAATAGAGCTGTGGAAGATATAAAATATCACTGGCTATGGCCGGGAGCAGGGGCTCAAGCCTGTAATCCCAGCACTTTGGGAGGCCGACGCGGGTGGATCACGAGGTCAAGAGATCGAGACCATCCTGGCCAACATGGTGAAACCCCGTCTCTACTAAGAAATACAAAAATTAGCTGGGCATGATGGCGCGTGCCTGTAATCCCAGCTACTCGGGAGGCTGAGGCAGGAGAATTGCTTGAACCAGGGAGGCAGAAGTTG
The DNA here is from genome assembly GCF_001604975.1 of Cebus imitator. Taxonomy (NCBI): domain Eukaryota; kingdom Metazoa; phylum Chordata; class Mammalia; order Primates; family Cebidae; genus Cebus; species Cebus imitator. The sequence goes on along the minus strand of NW_016107388.1, from coordinate 3,239,061 downwards.
CAGTCAGCCGAGATCCTGCCACTGTACTCCAGCCTGGCGCCTGGCAACAGAGCAAGACTCTGTCTCAAAAAAAAGAAAAATATCACTGACTATGTGGAAAATGGGCAGGAAGGGGAGATCCTGGAGTGAAGAGGACTGAAGTGGGAAAAGTGCAAAGTCTTATTGAGATGGAAAGTCAAGAACAGATTGGAGATGCTGATGAGCACATTCAGTCAAAAGGGGCCTGGGGAAAGTGAGTGAGTGCTAAAGGCATCCGTTCTAGGCCCGTCAGGAATATTACCTAAGTAAGGAGCAAGTGCGCATTCCAATGTCGCTTCTCAATATATTCTTATACTCTCAAAATACTGACTGTGGCTGAATGTGGTTATTTGGCAGGAATTATAAACTAATACTTTCATTTTCTCAATGTGAAAGATATAGATTATTATTTTTTATTTTTTTCCCATTTATTTATTTTATTGCCTTTTAGGTTTGGGGGTACATGTGAAGAACATGCAAGATTGTTGCATAGGTACACACGTGGCAGTGTGATTTGCTGCCTTCCTCCCCATCACCTACATCTGGCATCTCTCCCCTTGCTATCTCGCCCCAGCTCCCCACCCCTCACCGTCCCTCCCCTATTTCCCCCCAACTGACCCCAGTGTGTAGTGCTCCCCTCCCTGTGTCCATGTGTTCTCATTGTTCAA
>NW_016107388.1:3201865-3236848 GCF_001604975.1 Cebus imitator | reverse complement strand
CAAAAAAAAAAAAAAAAAAAAAGTTAAAGGTTGTTATTTTTCACTTTGTTTTCTGTTGTTTTCAGTAAGATACAACGCAAGATGCCTTGACAAAAATCTGACCCCCAGAAAGGAGTATTAGAATCCATTTTATGAAAGACTAGTACATAACTTTAAGTCTTCTTAAATATATAAAAGTACTATATTGTAAAATAAATTATCCAGCTAGCATCCCAGGTGGTCCTGTTTAAACACAAGGAAAAAATGGTATTCCTCTGTTCAAATACTAGAATGGCTTCCTGGTTCCTCAGAATAAATGCTGACGTTCTGGAAGAGATCACTGGTGCTCATCTAGCTTTCACAGGTAAGTCTGGGTGTTCTATACCGTTGAACGCAAACTATTTCATAGAACACAAACATCAGAAAAGGTCATTCTGTGGCCATGACTGATCAAGACAATTTCCCTTTGTAAGAAATTCAGAAAGTAAGCAGCAAGCTCCTACAATCCATGAAATCAGACTCACCAAAGCTGATAGGGAACTTTGGGACACCCACTCACTGGGGTCCCTGTTCCTAGTACAGTGCCATATAATCAGAAAGAGACCTCTTAGCTCCTGGTTCCTCCCAATGGGGGAAGGGGTTGGTTCCCAGGTCCAGCACTCCAACTTTCCCAAGGCAGCTCCCCAGAAGATTGACCACTGTCTTGCTTATTGAAGCCCAGACAGGTCAACCACAGCTTAGCATCCTGGAGGAGAGTGGGAACAGCAGCTCCGGCTGGCAAAGACTATAGCTCCCCATTCTGCTCCCCAGAGTGGTTGGACAAAAATTATAGCTTCTTGCCTCTTCCTGGAGGGGTAAAGATTTGGTAGGGGCCCCCAGAATCTCTGCCCGGTCTGACTAATGGGGTTCATCTCCTATATGAGGTCAGACCATGAAGACCAGCAGAGATGGCTGCTTTGTCTAATGAGCAGACACCAACACAGAGAGCACAAGAAAAACAAAACACAGAGAAAGACAGCAAAGGAGGAAAAGAACTGCCGTCATCCCTGATCATTAGGAAAATGCAAATCAAAACCGTATTAAGTATCATCTTATCGACACATACCGGGACGGCTACTATCAGAAAACAAGACAACTGTTAGCAACAACGTGAAAACTTTGCACACCGGTGGTAGGAATGTAAAATGGTGCAGCCACCATGGAAACCAGTTTGCAGGATCTTCAAAAAATTAAAATTAGAACTACCATATGATCCAACCATCTCACTTCTGGGTATCCAAAAGAATTGATATCAGGATCTTGAAGAGATATATGTCCTCTTGTATTAATTTGCAACATTATTCCCAACATCCAAGAAGTCAAAACAACGGAGTGTTGTTTAATCATCAATGGGTGAACAGATAAAGAAAATGTGGTACATGGGGCACAGAGGTGCATGCCTATAGTTCCAGCCATTCAGGAGGCAGAGGCAGGAGGACTGCTTGAGCCTATGATTCAAGGCCAGCCTGGGCAAAATAGCAAGACTCCATCTCTAAAAGTAAAAAATTTTCTTTTGCAAAAGTTTTTTAAAAAGAAAAAGTATCTACAAAAACACGCTTGTGTGTAATGAAATACTATTCAGCCTTTAAAAAGAAGACAATTCTGCAATATGACACCATGAAAGACCTTGAGAACGTTAAGGAAATGAAATAAGCCAGATATTTAAAGACAAGTACTACATGATTTCTCTTATATGAGGTATCTAAAATGTCAAATTCATAAAATTAAAGACTGGAATGGTGGTGATTAGAGCCTGGTAATGGGGAAATGGGGAGTTACTAATCAGCAGACACAAAGTTTCAGTTAAGCAAGATGAATACACTGCAGAGATTGGCTGTGTAACACCGTCCCTAGAGTCGACAATAATGTATTGTACACTTAAAATTTATTAAAAGAATTGGATTTCATGTTGTGTTCTTACCACAATAAAATGAAAATTTTTTGAAAAAAGTATTTTTCAAACCACAAAATGACCAAACATCCCCATCTCCTGGCTAGTATAAGTAACTGCCGCTTCTTTATAAACACAGCTTCAGCCTTGCTCCTCATCTTGAAAGATTAAGCTCAAACTGTAAAATTGCCCCTGCCTCCTGACTGTATCGATTCTTACCAAAGCCCCATTCCCTGAAACCCTCTTTCAAAATCACCTGCTCCAAACCCAAATCCTATGATAGTTTCTTTTCAACGCCCCCTTCCTGAGACACCCACGGTTTTCCATGGTGTTTGTTTTCTCTCGCTGCAGCAAGCATGATACACCCTCCTCAACCACAGGTGTGTTCCTGAGGGTCTTTGGTAGTTCTCCAATATGATGTAGCTGTTTGCCTTTTGCTATGAGAAATCTTTTGTGCTGAGATTTTAACTTTTTTTCCCAGCAACCAATACATAGTGCTGGATGGTTACCAGGGACCTTCTATCTTAATTAACATGTCTATAAAAATGTAGAGATTTGTCTTGTGTTCCAGATGTCTGCTTTGCAGGTGTTGGGTTATCTGTGGTCCCTTTTTGCTAGGATTTGCATATATATCAAGACATTACGGTCAGGCTTATTATTATTGGTATAAATGTATTTTTCAAATTTTTTCTTATTGATAATTTCAATTTTTGTGTGATTTATCGTTAGGTCTGATTTTTTTTCCTGCCTTATATGTGACTGATAATGAGCTTGATTTTTTTTTTTTTTTTGGAGACAGAGCCACTCTGTCGGCCAGACTGGAGTGCATTGGCACGATCTCGACTCACTGCAACCTCCGCCTCCTGGGTTCAAGCAATTCTCCTACCTCAGCCTCCAGAACAGCTGGGATTACAGGTGTGCACCACCATGCCTGGCTAATTTTTTGTATTTTTAGTAGAGATGAGGTTTTGCTATGCTGGCCAGGCTGGTCTTGAACTCCTGGCCTCAAGTGATCCACCAGCCTCAACCTTCCAAAGTGCTGGGATTACTGGTGTGAGCCACTGTATCTGGCCACAAACTTGTTTTAGGTGTAAGAGTAATACTCTACCATTTCTTAATTTTAGCTTGTGTTTTTATTGTTGCCATTATCTTCAATTCATTATTTCTTCACAGGAATCTGTTTAGTCTCCTGTTCATTTTGTAGTGTTGGTTTAGTTAGTTCAGATAATACAATCTGCAAGTACATTTAACGAGGCTCAACCAAACTGCAAGCTATTACAACATGTTAAAAGCAAACAGAGAGTAGGAGATGCTCTTGATCCCAGGTGTATTGGATGCCACACTGTTCTCTGGGAGGTCTGGCAACTGTACTCCTTTTACATCATTCCTGCTAGCATTCATTCATTTGCTGGGCAAATATTTCATTCATTCGCCTGGCAACTTTGCTAGCATTCATTCATTTACTGGGCAAACATCATTCATTCACCTGGCAACTGGGCTTGAAAAGTGGCCACACAAGCCTCATGATAACACAGAGTCTCCCCAAACCGAACACTCTTGACGTCCAGTTGCCTTTCTAATACATGAATACATGCAAAAAAGCTCTAGTATTTTCCTCATGCACCCAAATCAAGCAAAATGTTGCTTTCCATTCTATCTTTAGTGAAGGGTTAGTTTTAGTCCCCTCTTCTTGGACAAATACTTTTGCAAGAATACAATAAAAATAAATTACCAGGAAAATGATTGTTTTAAACATACAAAATACAAATATAAGATGCATCGAATGTAAAATTCCTCCGTTATAGGGGGCTGCATGTGTTTCCGAATACTCACTCTGATTTTCATTCTGATCTCATTGCAGGCCAAGAGTCTGCCAGCCAGCACCAGCCCTGCACCTCCCTCTGGGGAGCTCCGCCCAGAACCCTGAAGGAGACGATAGGCTCCAAGAAGGTAGGAATGGCGGTAATACTGTTTTCCCCTGCGTATCCAGTACCTGCCATGAAGTCTGGAATGGAGAGTGTCCTCAACAAATATTTGTCCAGCGAATGAATGAATGCTAGCAGAAATGATGTAAAAGGAGCGTCATTCATTTGTTTACATTTATTGAGCGTTATTATGTGTCAGACATTGGTCAAACTATTGGAGATAAAGCATTGAACGAAACAGACTAAATTCCTGGTCTTATGTTGCTTGTGGGAAGAAAGTATTTATTAAATAAATTAAATTTCTTTATTTAATTGAATAATAATTTTAAAATTATTTTTAATTTAATAATAAATTAAAAATCAGGAATATGAGGTAAATGTCTTTAAAAAGTTTACATCCTTTGATTTCATTAATTTAGGAGAAAAAAATCTAAACATATATAAATATACATGTATATGTTATATAAATACATAGACAGAAACATATACTCTGTATACAGAAAACAATATATGCTCAATAGTAAAAAGTTACAAATCTGCCACCTAAAAATCTGGCAGGCTACAAAGGAATGTTTAAATACAGGTTTAGAAGGTCCACTTGGTAGATTACTATGCAACTGTTAAAATAGATCTCAATCATACTAAGATATTTGTAGATGAAATGATATAATGTTTGGGGTTTGCTCCAAACCACTCCAGGAGGCAAGAAGGAAGAGGGCAGGTAAGTGAAGGTTTAGATGCATCGGTGGTTTCTAGCCCAAACAATAAACCTGTGCCTTTGCATTCTGACAGCAAATTTTAGCATAGCAAATACTTACACAGTGCCCACCGCATGCCCAGCACTACACTAAGTGCTGTAGCTATGTATTTTTAATCTCACAAAAGCATGGTTCTGAAGTTGGTACTAATGTTAGCAGCAATTTTCAGGGCAGGGAAATGAGGCACAGAGAGATGAAGTAACCAGTCCCAAATCACACACTTGCTGAGTGACAGAGAGAGGCTTCCTCGAGAATGTCCTGTGAACTGCCACACACCACAGGTGCAACTACAGCCCGTACCAGTGGATTTCCAGAAGAGACTTGGCTTCACCCCAAAGGTGAATGACAGCCTAATTCCTGTCAAAAGAGCATGCAAGAGGAGGCTCTGGAATGACACTTTCATCTGCTTTCACCTTCCCATCAAATGTTTATTTCGAACCTCTCAAGGTCAGCTGCTGTTCACGTCTCAAAATACTTGTACCCCTCTAATCCCTGTTGAGCAGTCTCTGCTGCAAAGAAGTGTCTACCAAGTCCTTGCCTTAGGAATGGAATGTAGCCCAGTGTTGATGACAATGAAAGTCTTCTTTTATTTTTTTTTTAATTTTATTTATTTTACTTTAGGTGCATACAGTATCTGGCATTTCTCCCCATGTTATCCCTCCCCACCTCCCACAAAAGTCTTCTTTTCTCTTTGACATTTAGCTTCATGGATTGTGACACATCCTTTTCCGTGTGCCACATTCACAGCAACGAAGGCATTAACAGAAGCGTGTTAGCAGAAGCGTGCCCTGTTCCAGGGCTTCAGGTGGCTCGACCTGGCCTAAGCACAGTGTTTGATGCTTCACGGGTGCTGATCTGCTATGCTCGCTCACCTCCAGGTTTGTACGTATGCTGTTCCCTCTGCTAAGACCCTCTTCTCTATCTCTACCTCGCTACCTGCAAACTCATCATTAGGGTCTCAGTTGAGATGCGCTTCTTTTACTTTCCAAGTATCAGTCAAAAACTTATTTAAGTTACTCTGAGGTTCCCCTAACACACCTGGATTGTAGTCACCTATTTACCTATATCACTCCCAGGGTATGTGCTCCAAGAGAGCTGGAACCATGTCAGAAACGTTCATGTTCACCCTTGTAATTGGAGCAGTGGCACAGTGACTAGCGTGTAATACCCACCGAAAGACTGGATTTAAAAATGCCACGAGGGCATCTGATTATGAATAGGGTCCAGCGTACCCTTGGTATTCAAAGGCTGCTAAGAGCACATACACTTAAGCAGCAGCAAAGCCCCACAAGGTGTTCTTGATGCTACGCAATTTATTCCGCCTATAGCCTGGGTGAAAATGGAATTTGGGAAAGCTAAAGAATTTATGAGTGAATGTTTCTTCAATGGAAACGGTTAAAAGACAGCAGCAAAACCAAATTAGGTTGTGTAGCAATATGAGATTAGTGTGTGTTTATACAAATCCATTTTAGGGAGGTATTACATATGTCACCTCGGAGTAACCCTAAGCACGGCATTCACAGGAGAAACGGATAGTAAGAGCTCAGATTCTGAGCACCCTTCTATCCACACCACAATGGAGGGTTTCCATTTTTTTAGAGGCAGTGGCCAAAGGCATTCTGCAGACACTCAGTAATCAAGGGACAAAGGAGTAACTTCGGCAGATGCATGATTTTGTGTGAGGAAATTTCTATACGGTGTGCAGGCGAACAAAGCCAGGGAGAACACTTTGGAAGCTCTTACAACAGTTGAGGAGAGTTGATCAGGGCTGAACTAGGGCTGTTTACTAAACTCAAATGATTACCTCACAACCTGACTGCTTTTGAATGTAGAGTAAATACTGATATCGTTTATTTTTTCTTTCAGTGACTCGTTTTAAACAGAAAGCTTATATTCTTACCACCACCGTAAGTGGCTTGACAGTATTGCTTGTCATAAACAGACGGTAGAAAGAAAAATAAACTCAGGAAAACAAAACCAGGCTCTTGAATCCCATCTCAGCCAGAAGCCAAATTAGAAAGACTGCCAGGCTGCGAATCTCTCACACCACCAAGCCCCATTCCCTTGTTGGATGATGGGGTCAGCCCAGTTAAAGAAAATGTTAAGTAATTTCGGGCAAACAGTATAAAAAGTGAAAGATGTGAAAGAGAAAAGTATAGATAGACAGACAGATATTTGGATAGAAAGAGAGATAGATACATAGATAGATAGGATATAGATATATATGGCAGAAATCACGGAAGTCACAGAAATGGCCAAAAAGTTATTTTAAATAAATGCGTGGTAATGGTTAAGAATCTATAAGGTTATGGGCCCCAAGTTCTTTGACTCATACTTGATTTCAGTCATAGCTAAAACTAAGAATCACAAGGTTTTCACTAAGAAAACCTTGGCAAATGTGCTTTAACAATACAAAGTAGCAGCTTACCCATTACTCCATGTTTAGAAAGAAAGACAAGAGAGTTGAGCCAGCGGTCACAGCCCATCATCCAGGATGGTCACTTGAGGCTGCCGGGAATTTGAGGCTGCAGTGAGCTATGATCCTTCCAAGAAAAACAAAGAAAATCACATGTCTAGTCACTCTCTATCTGTGTCTCTCTTTCCTTCTGTCAATTTCTTAAAAGAACAACAGAAAAACACTTTTCTATACAAATGGAAAGTTAACTTTAGTAAATCCAAGGATTTGTAAGCTTAAAATTTTGAAACTATATTTCAGCATATTAGTTGCAGAAAACTGTTTCCTTAAAGTTATAAACAAGTTTTCTCACAGGAGATTGATTTTAGTCAACTATCACGTCATAGTGAACTTCTAAGACCTCACAGATTTTATTACAATAAAATAGGCTATTAATTATTTATGAACAGGTCTTTTTTTAAATTGCATTAGAAACATCTAAAAGTATTCACTTTCCCTTGCACAAGGTACTATTTTTTTTTTTTTTTTTTTTTAGACGGAGTTTCACTCATGTTACCCAGGCTGGAGTGCAATGGCGCGATCTCGGCTCACCGCAACCTCCGCCTCCTGGGTTCAGGCAATTCTCCTGCCTCAGCCTCCTGAGTAGCTGGAATTACAGGCACGCACCACCATGCCCAGCTAATTTTTTGTATTTTTAGTAGAGACGGGGTTTCACCATGTTGATCAGGATGGTCTCGATCTCTTAACCTTGTGATCCACCTGCCTCGGCCTCCCAAAGTGCTGGGATTACAGGCGTGAGCCACCGCGCCCGGCCAAGGTACTATTTAAGTAAAATATGTAACTAACAAATTAGCTTTAGTACATAATGAAAACAATCCTAGATTTTCACAAATTAAAAGACGGCGCAATGTAAAGGGGAATACAATCTCAGTCATCTAACTCTAAATTCATTCAACCCCGTTTTAGTCAGTTTCTGCTGCGGTAACATAAACTTATTTCTCACACTCCTGGATGCTGGAAGTCCAAGATCAAGGCACCAGCAGATGCGGGGTCTGGTGAGGGCCTGTTTCCTGGTTCATAGGCAGCTGTCTTTTTGCTGTGTCCCTACCTGGTGGAGTGGGGAGGCAGCTCTTCGGGTTATCTTTACAAGTGTACCAACCCCATTCATGAGGGTTCCACCCTCATGACCCAATCACCTCCGAGGGCCCCACCTCCCAATACCCTCACACTAGGGATTAGGTTTCAACATATGACTTTTCAGGAGACACAAATATTCAGACCATAGTAAACCCACTTTTCCTTCCTAACTGGTGGGTAAAAGGGCACTGCAGGAGGGCCTGGATATCAGCCCACTGGACGGGGGAGAAGTGCCTGCGCTCGTGCCCAGGTGCCCAGCAGAGGGCAGGGCAGCTGCATCTGAATGCCACTGGAGGGCAAGGCTGGCATGCGGGAGCGGAAGAGCGGGTGCTGCTCCCCTGCGGAGGGCAAATCGCCTTCCTTCCACTAAGCAGATAGGCAGCGCGAGGGGCTGTACAACTGCAGGGCTTATGCTTGTTAGAAAAGAGGACAGAGCGTTGCCACAACCGTGGAATTGAACCGATCATGGAGAATACAACTCAAGTCATTCCAGGGAACTGTTTGCTGGAATTATAAGCGAGTTGCTAAAGGAGAACTAAGTCCTTATCAGTTTACTTATAAAGAAAACTAAAATGAAGCTGAGCCCTTTCCTTACAGGCTGGAAAGACGGGCCCAGGCCATGGCCCTTGCCCCTTAGGTCATCCTAGGGTGTCTCTTCCACACCCTCCAGCGATGTGGGACTCACAATTCCTCTCCCAAGCTGCCTGTGGCCATCCCCAGGGCCTTGTGCTCCTCTTCCTGGGCCTATGCCCCAGAGGCTGGGCTTGGTCCTCATGTGCATCCTTAGTCCGGAGGAGGACTGGCCCAGCAGTGGTTTCGGAGAGTCACAGGCTGCAAGGGTGCAGGAGGGGCCGGCGGCCAGCAGAAAGCGAGGCCACCCCATCCACCACCGCATCCTAGAGGGGCACTCAGAGAGGCACAGAGCTGGAACATCACGCCTGGACTCCCTCACTACTTGGAAAGGTATGAGGCTAGAACAGGCCTTTTATAACAATTTTTAGCTTTACTTATAGCTTCTATGTGTACTTTTGCCTCCTGACCTCATGGAAGTCATGGAAATCGTGACAGAATCCATCTCATAGGTCGGGTGTAATAATGAAAGCATGAAAGGGGTTCAGAGAAGGGAAACACAAATAGTGTAAATGTGTCAGCAGGTCAGACCTACCTGGGAAGCAGGGCGTCTAAGTGGAACAGCCCTAAAAGTAAAGCGCAGTCCAGAAACTGATGGAGCAGTTCAGCCTGCGCACCATGCACTAGTTGGCTAAAGCTGCCATTAAGGACCATAGACTGAGGGGCTAAACCAACGGACATTTATTTCTTCATGATTCTGGAAGCTAGAAGGCCAAAACCAAGGTGGGGGCCAGAGCGGTTTCTCCCAAAGCCTCTCTCCATGGCTGGTAGAGAGCATCTTCCTGTGTCCTCACAGGGCCTTCCCTGTGTGTGTCTGTGACCTCACCTCTTCCTCTTATAAGAACACCAGTCATACTGGATTAGGTCCCACCTGTAGGACCTCATCTAAACTTCATCCATTTTGTTTTGTTTTGAGACAAAGTATCTCTCTGTCTTCCCAGCTGTAGTGCAATGGCGCCATCTCAGCTCACTACAACCTTCAACTCCTCTCAGCTCACTGCAAGCTTTGCCTCCCGGGTTCAAGTGAGTCTCCTGCCTCAGCCTCCCGAGTACCTGGGATTACAGGCGCCTGCCACCACACCCGGCTAATTTTTGTATTTTTAGTAGAGACAGGGTTTCACCGTGTTGGCCAGGCTGGTCTCGAACTCCTGACCTCCGGTGATGCATCTACCTCGGCCTCCCAAAGCGCTGGGATTACAAGAGTGAGCCTCTGCACCTGGCCTGAACTTCATCTCTTTAGAGACCTCCTTCTCCAAAAACATTCACGTTTGGAGGTACTGGGGGTTAGAACTTCAACACAGGAATTGAGTGGCGCAGGGCGGGGAGAGACACAGTTGGGCCCATGACACCCGCCTCGGGAAATGTTACCCTCCGCATACGCAGAGTTTTCCGTTTCCACTCTGTACTCGGGGTGAAACTCCAGATGTGGACTTTGTTCCTCAGGAGGAAAGAGCACTTACCCTGCCAGCAGACTTATATTCTGGTACCATTCCGTCAGTGTCTTGGGACTTCAATGGAATTCCTAGATCTGAAAGTTCCTGATCAAATCGATAAAATCAAATTCCTGAAACTGCAAAGCTGAAGTCGGGCCCCTCATTTCACTGCCATGCAGGTTTCGCCTGTGCAGAGGGGGCTGTCACACAGGTTCTACCGTGATTTGCCCGCCTCTGGGGGAACCTCTGCCCCACCGCACGCGCCCTGCTCCAGCGCCCCTGCGGGTGTCAGGCGCGCACGCAAGGCCTGGGCTCCTCACGGCGCTGGCTGCAGTGACCCCCTCACTGACCGCCGTGGGCGGCATATGACCCTCCTTCCACTGCCCTCCGGCGCGGAAAAGAAGTTACGTGGAGAGGAGAGAAGGAAAAAGAAGACAGGGCCGAAGAGAGAGACCGCTAGCCTAGGGGACACCTGGGGCGCATTGATTGATGGGCAGTGGCATCCCCAAAGCTGAGGCTTCTGCTGCCCTCCTAGAGAAGAGTGGAAAAAACCCAGCCTTGGCGTCATCAGACTTGGGCTCAAAAAAGACTCTGCTTCTTATGAGCTGCACAATTTCAGGCACCACGGTGAGCATTCACGACACACGTTTCCCATCTGTAGCTTTGCTGCCCTGTGCAGTGGCTACCGACCGCAGGTGGTCATTGAGGCTTGAAATGTGGCTCTCCAAACACAGGAGCTGTAACTGTAAAACTCACAAAAGAGTTCAAGAACTTAGCACAAAAAGGAAGAAAATGAAATATCTCATTAACTATTTTTATGTTGATTACATTAAAATGATAACATTTTGGATATATTGGGAAAATACTTAAATTAATTCTACCAGTTTCTTTTACTTTTTAATGTGGTTACCGGAAAATATAATAATACTACATATCCAGCTCACATTTTCTTTCTACTTAACGGCACTGATCTAGATCGCGAGAGGGATGGCCATCTGTCCAGCGCCAGCCGGAACAGTCTTGAATGACGCCCAGTGCCTTTACGAAATCATCCGGTTTCACGCTTTTCCTGCTGGTTTGTTTCAGTAGGAGTTTCGCTCTTGTTGCCGAGGCTGGAGTGCCATGGCAAAATCTCAGCTCCCTGTGACTTCTGTCTCCTGAGCTCAAGCAATTCTCCTGCCTCAGCCTCCCGAGTAGCTAGGATTACAGGCATGTACCACATGCCTTGCAAATTTTTTGTATTTTTAGTGAAGACGGGGTTTCTCCATGTTGGTCAGGCTGGTCTCGAACTCCCGACCTTAGGTGATCTGCCTGCCTCGGCCTCCTAAAGTGCTGAGGTTACATGCATGAGCCACCGTGCCTGGCCCTATTCCTGGGTTTTTAAAAAAACATTTTAAAGCAGTACTAATAGGTGCATTAAAAGAAGTTGGAATGTGTTTGTGGACCTGCACTCCATACCTCCTGTTCAGTCAGCTACTAGTGTGTGAGACGGGCAGGCTGAGGTATGCTCACTTCTGTCAACACCTGCCTCTTCCTGAGCCTGGCCAGAAGCAGTAGTCCTCACGCCTCCCTTTTACAGACACCTGCAGGCACTTGCGGATTAAACAAAATTGTGCTCAGAAACACCCGTATGTACAAATAATTGTGATTCTGACAGCTGCAGTTTTCTGTAGATTGAAACGACACACAGCTGGTGTGGACACAGCCGTGAATTATGTCTGCACCACAGCCAATCCAAGTCTTTTCTGTGCCACAGCTTTCTCGACTTAGTAAGATTCCTGTTTTTATCATGTCTCCAACAAAAATATTTTGTATTATGATCTCCAAACACATTATTTTCTACTCGTCAGAATTTAACCTAGGCTAAGGGCTTCGACATCAGTAGAGAATTTTCTCAACTAAAAGTTATTATGGTCCATAGACCAAAGTCAGAGGAAAGTACCAACAATTTTGACTTCATTACCTGTACATGCAACTTTGAAAAAGACTGCAGGCAATTTCATTTTTAAAGACTTAAAATAAAAGCTACATTAAAAATGGTTTCAGCTGGGCCTGATGGCTGATACCTGTCATCCCAGCACCCTGGGAGGCCGAGGTGGGCAGTTTACTTGAGGTCAGGAGTTCGAGACCAGCCTGGCCAACATGGTGAAACCCCGTCTCTACTAAAAACACAAAAGTTAGTTGTGCTTGGTGGCGGGCGCCTGTAATCCCAACTACTCCGGAGGCTGAAATAGGAGAATCGCTTGAACCCAGGAAGCAGAGGTTGCAGTGAGCTGAGATCACACCACTGCACTACAGCCTGGGCCACAGAGTGAGTCTCAAAAAAAAAAAAAAAAAAAAAAGTTTCAGAAAAATACCAGTGCTGTAGTGCTTTTTTAATGTCTAAAACATTAATTTCAGTATTCAAATATATACCAAGAATAATGCTTCTGCTTATATTATTTTAATGACATCATCAGTAGAAGGTAGTTTTAAATATTTTAACATATATACATATATGCTATTTTTAGAATTCATATTTGAAAATAGTTGTTAATGTAATTATGAGTCTGTTCCTATAACAATACCAATATGTTGGTTAATAAATTGATATTTCAAAAATTATAAATTTTTTAGAATTTAGGGGCACCTTTTCATTCTTAAAAGTGTCCCAGGTTAGGTGGTCTACCCCATATGGTCACCAAACCCAGCGACAATCATATTCCCTGGATGAACCTTATTTAGGGAAATCATCAACCCTTCAAGGCTGTGTGGCTACTCCATGCTGACACCATTAGGGGCATTCTACATGCACAGCCTTCCAGCTGCTCAGTCCCCGTGGGTTTTCCAGCCTCCTGCGGCTCCTTTTTCCCTCGTTTCCACGCGCTTCACCTTGAAATGCCTCTACAATTAGTCTCAGAGTTATTACACTTTATTACTATGTTAAAGTAGTCACGAGCTAAGAACTGAACGGTTAGCATACAAAATCTCTCAATCAACTTGTCTTTTCTGAACAGCAAATCTTCTTTTAGGGACTTTATAACATCTTAGGGGACCAAGGGAAGTGTCTTTTTCTTTGAAATCATTAAATGATTTATAATGACATTGTATAAGGAAATGATGAAATGTATAATTTTTATCAGCTAGCAACTGTACCTGTCATATCAAGAGAATACGGATTAAATCAGAGCCTTAGTGGTGTGATTTTTAATCATTATCTAACTCACCAATATATGTTTAAGTGTTAAACAAAATACAAAGTTTAATTTGTTATGCTATAACTATTTTAATTACACTAATTTACTATATTAATTATTGAAACATCATCAAATACCTAAGATGACTTAAAAGTGAATGTGTAAATGAAAAAGATGACAGTGTTCTTAGGGAGGTTGAAATCAAGTTTCTTTTATCATTTTGGGTGAGATTTATGTTTTCTAACAAGTGGTCCTTCCACATTATTTATTCAGACTGTATTGCTTTAAAACATAAAATCAAAGCTCATACATGAGTAAAAATTTATCCTGCTTTAGACTCTAAAGAACATGGGGATCAGGTGAATTCAGAGAAAACACCCCAGTTTTCTTTAGCTCTGTTAGGGTTATTTTCTGAGCCTGTGCCATGAAGCCATAGTGCACTTCAACAGCAGTTTCTCCCAGAAGAGAGCAGCACCCTGGCCGGCAGAGGGAGCCTGGCCTCAGCCACGTGGGCGTGGAGCTTCTCCAACAGTTTGGGACTGGATCAGCAGCAGCCTGAAAAAGCTTCCCATTTCTAGAACTTTCTACAGCTGTATTCTTTCAGAAACTGCAACCATAGAAAGCTTGTTGCAGATAAAGCTCACTGCTGAGATTGAAACAGATTTTCATTAATGTGTGATCTGGATGATAGATGGTTTGAACTTTGAAGAAAAAATTGCCTTATCCTGTCCTGATGCTCACATAAAGTAACATCGTTTTTTGCTAGTTCATAAACTTGGCCAATGGAGTTGTTAGAGTGTGCTGAATCAATGAAGCAGTATGAATTGGTATGAATATATTATGTGTTATTATTTATTGCCACACTATTTTCATGAGATGCATAGGAAGACTGTATCTTAGGCTGGAATCCTGAATCTGCTGCTCACAAACTGCATTATCTAAGGCAATGTATTTTGTCTTTCTGGAATTCTGTATCAGGATTATGCTTGGTTATATAAAGGAAATCCAAAGTGGCAGTGACAAATAACATAGATATGTATTTCTATGACCTATAAGCTCCACAGTGATCTGTGATCCTGAGACTTTCTATCTTCCTGCTCTTTAATCCTTAGACCCTGAGTGCAGTGATTTCCATCTTTAAAATTACCTCATGGTCCAATATGGTGCCTGGAGCTGCAGCCACCACTTTCATAGTCCAGAAGGCAGGAAGAATAAAAAGGAGACAGTGAGAAGCCCAGCTAAGTTCCTTTAATAGACTTCTCAGAAATCTCACCAATACTTCACTTACATCTCAGTGAACAGAATGTGATCACATGGCCTCATCTAGCTAGATAAGAGAGGGTAGAGATTTAGGCTTTTAGCTAGGTACGTTGTCAGTTACCAATGCAATCATAATTATGCTACTAAAGAAGAAAAAAATGGATGTCGGGCAGCAGTTATCTCCAACGCTGTATTTATATGTAAAATTGTATAAATAATGCCTTACTGAATTGTTTTGAGAATGCAAATAATATATGTGCAGCACCCCACTTAGTACCTGACCAATGAATATAATGATTATATTTTGGAAAGGAACAGTGTCATTTCATATCCACCACTTCATGTGGATAATTTTGATATATTGGAAGTCATTGCTACCATTGAAAGTATACAACATTATTGATTTTGTATTCTTGCCCTATATATTTAATCCGAAGTTAATCATGAGAAAACTATCAGACAAATCCAGAAACTGAGACATTCAATGAAAAAAAAAATGGTCTGGACCTTTTAAAAAGTCTATGTCATAAAAATCAAAGGGAAGATGGGAGGAAGAGAGGGAGGGATGGAGGGAAAGAAAGGAAGGAAAAAAACGAAGAGAAGGGAAAATCTGTTCTAGATTGAAGGAGACAGGGCAAGCAAATATAAGTAGTGAAACTTGAGGAGTCCTGAATTTTTAGAAACAAAAAGAACTTTGAAGAATTTTTATGAACCATGGATAAATTTGAATATGGACTGGATATTAAATATCATTGAATAAATATAAAATTTGGGGTCGATGGGAATGATAATTTTAAAAGGAGAATAAGTATCATGACGTCCGATATTTATTTTGAAATGGTTCCAAAAAAGTGTCTATTGTATAAATACATATATACATACACATATTTTAAATACGCATATATAAAATACAGTAGCACCAGCCACCAGGAAGTCGCTCCGTAGAAGCCAGGGT
This sequence comes from Cebus imitator, assembly GCF_001604975.1. Classification (NCBI taxonomy): domain Eukaryota; kingdom Metazoa; phylum Chordata; class Mammalia; order Primates; family Cebidae; genus Cebus; species Cebus imitator. The sequence goes on along the minus strand of NW_016107388.1, from coordinate 3,221,249 downwards.
CCCAGCCCCACAGTGTCTATGTCAGCAGCAGCCAAAGGGCATCTAGTCCCAGAGATCTGTGTCTCTGGGGTCCATAGGTCTCCAAGCTTCTAAATCTTACATAGTCCAACTTCTTGTTCTGTCAGCCTTAGAGACACTACCTGCTTCCTGATGCTGCTACCTTGGCAATGTCTGGGATTTTGAGTTGTCTGTCCTTCAATGCCTGCTTAACAATTCTTTGTATTAAATTATCTGCTAAAATAACGTGTGTGGTTCTGTCTCCTCATTTGACTCTGAAGAAAACATAGAAATTTGTGCTATGAGTCGTCCCAGTAAGTATACCCCAAAAATGGATGGTGAGGATCGTGACTGAGGCATAAGCGTGGTGCGGAGCTCCCTGCGGGAGGAGGAGCTGGTCCTCCCAGGCCCATAGGAGCATCCTGATTAGACATAACTAATTACTTGTGCTTGAGAGTAATTAGTGACCACAGGGTCAAGTGGCTGCTGCCATCGGCATTTTGCAGGAATGAATTCTACAAAGACCATGATCTAGAATAGCTCCCTTTAAGTGCCCTGGATTGCACACATGCTAAGAAACTCAAGTGGGCCGCTCGAACCCAGGAGTTTGAGACTAGCCTGGGCAATATAGCAAGACCCCCTCTCAAAAATAAAAACATAGAAAGGACAAGAAGCATTGCTCAGGTGTTTAAACTCTCAAAATCACAGAACCAGAAAGCATCTAGAGCAGCCCTAAAAGAGTTTTCTTATTTATTGTAGCTACATTGTTCCAGTGTTAGAAATTGTACACAAAACTTAATTCTGAAGGTTGTAGAAATTACAGCGTAAGTTGAAATCATGACCTCACCAAATCTCTTAAGTCAAAGTTACAACCTTGATTGAGAAGGAATGGAAACCTAGACTTTATAAAGGACATCTAGGTGAACTCAGAAAAAGCTGAGAATCTTTAACTCTCAAGTCTCTGATTTTTCCCTTCCAGTGGCAGCAGGCTGCCCTTCCAGCCTTCCCTCATTTGAATTGATGTCTGTTTTCTTTAAGATCCAACATGACCACCATTCGTTGCCGGAAGACCCAAAGCTAGTGCCATATATCGGCAACTCCATGGGAACAATTACAAAGCAAAGTTCTGGAGGAAACAGTTTATGCACCAAAACCATTGCAAGATGTTGCTAACTTCTGTTAACAGAAAGCAGAGGACTCTATACAGAAATGGGTCCTCATGACGTTATCATAAGAAAGTATTATAACATCCTATGGTGCTAAATGTATGTGGATGTCTTTGAAGGAACCTGCTTCACTAATCCAAGTATATACCATGAATCCCTTCCTGTAGCTCTCCCTAAGGGACCTGAGGCCATTTAGTGAAGTTACTGTGATTTGAGAAAAGGAAGTACCTAGATGTTTTGGGAATTACGAGGCACTGATTCAGAACTGACACTATTTCCTGGGGACCCAAAATACCATTGTGATATAGCAGTAAAAGCAGGGGTTATGAGGGTGAGATGATCCACGAAGTTTGGGCTCAAGTGGACGAGTGAGTCCATGAACCAAACTGATGGTTATTCTGCTGCCTTTGCTAAATCTATCATTGGAATAGACACACTCAACAACCTGCAGAATGCCCACATGGACCTTCTGACCCTTGGAGCAAGGTCCATTATGATAGGAAAGACTAAGTGGAAGCCTTTGAAATATTCTCTACCAGGATAAGAAAACCAGTGGCAATACACATCACAGCGAGAATTGCAGAGATGGGTACCACCATCAAAGACTTGAAAGATAAAGGGTTGGTGATACCTACAACATTTCTATTTGCCAGCTGGGCATGGTGGCTCATGCCTGTAATCCCAGCACTTTGGGACACCAAGACAGGAGGATTGCTTGAGCCCAGGAGTTTGAGATCAGCCTAGGCAACATGACAAAACCCTGTTTCCACAAAAAAAAAATACAAAAACTTAGGCAGTCATGGTGGTGTGTAACTGTAGTCCCAGCTACTCGAGAGACGGAGGTGAGAGGATCGCTTGAACCTGGGAGGTTGAGGCTGTAGTGAGCCGAGATTGTACCACCGCATTCCAGCCTGGGGGACAGAGAGAGACTCTGTCTCAAAAAAAAAAAAAAAAAAAAAAAAAAGGAAAAAAAAAAAAAAAAAAAAAAAAGAAAAGGAAAAGAAAAAAAGAAAAAATTCTCTATTTGCCTGTTTAACCTCTGCAGGGGATGAATTGATCTTGGAGAACGATTTTGGATTGTCATGAACATAATCAGATGATGACTTTAATGGCAACTGCTATTCTTTAAGTGCTATCTTTATGAGCTAATGAATACAACCTCTTTTATGCAGCTATTGATTTGTCAAATACTCTTCTCTCTATACTAACTAATCAGGACAACAGGACAACCAGAAGTAGTTCTGTCTATTTCAGTTATGTAAAGTGAATAAGGTCTAGAGAGCTGCCGTATAAAATTGTGCCTATACTCAACAGCGCTATACTGTGCACTTCAATATGCATTAAGAAGGTAGATACCAAGTTAAGTGTTAGTACCACAATTAAATAAAAAGAGAAATCATGCCTCAGCAGATAATAATGGCACGGGTGATCGCATCAGATAGATAAGACAGCTTCTACCTACTCCGGCTGCATTGCTCCCTTCCCTTCAAACTATACCTATACTCACATGGAAAATTCCTCATATTTTTATTGAAGAGAACAGTATCAGCCCTAGTGCAGTGGCTCACATCTGTAATCCCAACACTTTGGGAGGCTGAGTTAGGTGGATCACTTGAGTTCAGGAGTTGGAGACCAGCCTGGGCAGCATGGTGAGCCCGATCTTTACATTAGCCAGGTGTGGTGGTGTGCACCTGTAGCCCCAGCTACTCGGGAGGCCAAGGCAGAAGAATCGCTTGAGCCTGGGAGGTGGAGGTTGCAGTGAGCTGAGACAGAGCCACTGTACTCTAGCCTGGGCGATAGGGGTGAAACCTTGTCAAAGAAAGAAAGAGGAAGAAAGGGAAGAAGGAAAGAGGGAAGGAAGAAAGGAAGGAAGGAAGGAAGGAAGGGAGGGAGGGAGAGAGGGAGGGAGGAAGGAAGGAAAAGGAGGGAGGGAGGGAGGGAGAGAAGGAGGGAGAAAGGGAAAGAGGGGGAAAGGGAGGGAGGGAGGGAAGGAAAGAGGAAGGGAAGGAGGGAGGAAGAGAGAGAGGGAGGGGGAGGCAGGGAGGGAAGGAGGGAGGAAGGGAAGGAGGGGGAAATGGGGGGGAAGCGAAGGGAGGGAGGAAGAAAGGAAGGAAGGGAAGGAGGGAGGAAGGGGGAAGGGAAGGAAAGGGAAGGGAGGGAGGGAAGAAGGAAGGAAAGAAAGAAAGGGAAAGAAGGAAAGAAAGAAAGGCAGGAAAACATATTGGGCCTATTTTTCAGGTGCTTTTACTGAACACGCTGGCCCCATTTGGAAGTGAATTTGGCACAACTCTGCACTCACACAGGAGTGGTCTTGCAGGAGAAGGGTAAAGTGAAATCCTTCCAGTGGGAAATGGACTTGGTCCTTAGAATTGGCTGATCTCGCCATACACACCATCACCTACAATTAGTTGGACTAATAAAACAAGAAAAGAGCCTACTGAAAAACTCAGTTATGCTGTCAGTTGGGGAACATAACCCGGAAAGGATGGGGTTCTAGGTTAAAGGATACAGTGAATGCTTTGAATCCATGACCAATACACGATGCTGTTTCTCCCATAAAATATATGTTGGTTCACAAGTCAAGTGGTGCAAGTGGGAACGGCTCACCTCACCATTATACCTAGTAATCCTCTCACAGAATTTCACTCTCCATTACTGAAACTTTGCACTCTGCTAGTCGAGAGGTTTTGGTTCACATGTCAGAAGTTCTTTCACATATCAAAATTCTTTTGATAGCCCCGTTGAACTGGAGGTTGACAACAGCATTTGGCATTTTGGAATCCTCATGCTGCCGAAGCAGCAGGCAAAGAAGGAGGCTCCTTCCCTGGTTATTCCATCCTGATTATCAAGAAGAAACTGGGGTGCTCCTACACCAGAGGGTCAAAATGGATTAATGTCTGGAAAACAAGGGGTTCTCTGAGTGCTTCTTAGTATATCCACGCCCAGTTTAAAAATTTTCCAGGAAAATTGTAGCAACAAAACCACCACTAAAAAACGTAGAACCACTGATAATTCAAAAACACTGGCAAAGAAGCTTTGGGTCATTCTGTCGGTAAAATACCACAACCAGCTCATTTCCTGTAAGAGAGCAAAAGCAACATACAGTTAGTAGTGGAAAAAGAAAGTCGGGACTAGAATAGCTAAGGATACTTTCTTGCTTGCTTGTGTGTGCGTATTAACTAACTTTCTCTTCTCCTTCCCTTTATTTTTTATTCAAGATCTGTGGTGATGGTTAGCACGACAGTTTCCTGCTTAGGTAACAGAATATTCACATAGGTTTGTGACTGAATTTGAATAGGATTAACAGTATCCAGAAATACAGACTGTAACTGTTGGGACTCTGTGTGTCCTTGTTTGGAGGAACGATTGAGAAAGTCTTTGTACTAAGGAAAATTGCAGCTAATTAGGAAGATATACGGAGTTGTTTGGATATTGTATGAAAATCCAAAAATGTGTGGAAAGGAGTATGCACCGACTCTGTCAGTTACCAACGTACTGTCAGCCTCGAGCCCATCCTTCTAACTCTGCTGAATCCTGCTGACCACATTTATATTCTGGCCACCAGCTCCATGTCAGGCTTCACCAACTGAAGCACGCAAGAGGGTGACCCACTGATCAGGAGGTTGAAGAAAAAAGGGAAACACTGCTTCCTGTTTTTTGCCTATCCTGCCTCTGCCTTCTCTTCCTGGCAGCCAGTAATATTTCCTCACGCTGGCTGTGGTAGTTCGTTTCAACAGCATTAGTGAATTTACAGGCCGAGCCTGATCACATGCCCTCAGACGGAGGCGTAACTCTGCAGGGGCCCTTCTCGAAGTATCTAAGCTCTGTTGATTCCAACCACTTCCCTTTGTTCTCCTCAGCCCAAAAGGTAGCAGCTGCTTTCTGAAGTTATTGCCACTGTGAAAAATGAGTGTCCACCTCCCCAGTTGTTTCGTATTAGTTAACAGTTGTTACATAGATTCTCTCTCTTAAAGTGATGATGTGTCTTCTATTTCCCAACTGTTCCCCTGACTCATCCAGTGGGCAAAATAACTTTGGGGATTTGAGCACAAAACCTGGGCGCATCACTTACTAGCTATATAACGTTGGGTCAATTCATCATTCTAAGCCTTAGTTTTCTCATCTATAAAAATGAAATAATAGTATTGCCTAACGCTGTAGGGATTGAGCAATAAAATTCAGGTAGAACAAGGTTATGAATGAAAGCCACAACTCAAATATAAAGAACTAAAACAATGTTTTTGTATTACAGATGTTAACTTAGGCTGGGCGTGGTGGCTCACACCTATAATCCTAGCACTTCGGGAGGCCAAGGTGGGTGGATCACCTGAGGTCAGGAGCTCAAGACCAGCCTGGCCAACATGGTGAAACCCCATCTCTACTAAAAATACAAAAATTAGCTGGGCATGGTGGTGCATGTATATAATCCCATCTGCTTAGGAGGCCGAGGCAGGAGACTAGCTTAAACCTGGGAGGTGGAGGTTGCAGTGAGTCAGGATTGCACCACTGCACTCCAGCCTGGGTGACAGAGCAAAAAAAAAAAAAAAAGAAAGAAAGAAAGAAAGAAAAAAAGATATTAGTTTAGCTCTGAAACACCCATTTCTATTGATGGTGGAAATAATTTAATCTTGCCTTTCAATGTGATTGCTTCTGTTAACCCCATCACTCTCAAGTTAACTCCAGTTACAGTCCCTTTTCAGGGTTTCTCTCCTGTCTTTTATCCTGGCCTCATTGGCTTTGGGATTCATGGGAAACCTGCCACCAAGTCAACATATTGCACCCCTGTCCTCATGGTTTCCTCTGACGCCTTTCATCCACTATGTCTCTAGGTGTTTAATACCAGCCTTGGTCCTTACTGCTGGGTTCTGATCGGATCAGCCTGTCCTGATGACTCTTGGTAGACTGAGCCACCTTCTCCCTCCAGCTACTTCTCCACATGATTGCACCCCCCAACCCCCTAAGTCAGACGTGCCTCAGTCTTTGTTCTGTTCCCAGTGCCTCTGCATCCCACACCTAGAGCTTGGGGAGGTAAGAAAGCTTGAGCCCATTGTCTCCCCGCCCCCAACCCGAGGGGCCTCATCCCCCTCCCACACCCCCCCACACCCCTCCCCCCAGAAAGGCACAAAAAATGTCCTGGAAAGACCTCAAGACACGGGCTTTGTAGAAAGAGAATGAGGTGAAAAATGCAAAGGATTTACTTTTCACTACAAATTATTTTGTACGCTTCTTGAATTTTCTACCATTCATGTATTTCCCGTGTTTTTTGTTTGTTTGTTTTTGTTTTTTTGAGACGGAGTCTCACTCTGTCGCCCAGGCTGGAGTGCAGTGGCTCGATCTCGGCTCACTGCAACCTCTGCCTCCTGGGTTCAAGCGATTCTCCCGCATCGGCCTCCCGAGTAGCTGGATTACAGGCACTGGACGTAATGCCTGGCTAATTTTTGTAGAGTTGGGGTTTCACCCACACTGGTCTTGAACTCCTGACCTCAAGTGATCCGCCTGCCTCGGCCTCCCAAAGTGCTGGATTACAGGTGTGAGACACCTCACCCAGCCCCGTGTTTTATTTTTTAAATGGCACAGAGATTATCTGGGCAGTGGGATTGTGAGTGATTTTTTTGCCTTCCTTCAATTTTTTTCTACTAAAACTGAGGACATGCTTGACAAATGTAGAGAGGTATACACTGAAGACTTGGAACAGTGTTTGCAGATTCTAAAAGGTCTTGTGACCTGTCCTGTGACCCCATTCTACAAGGACTCATCCCAGTCACTTGGCCACTTGAGGCCAAGCAGTCTCAGTACCATGAAGGAAGTTCACACAGTTTAGGAGGAGCAGGGCGATTCTCTGCTCTGGTAATTGTGGATTTTAGTCACACAAAGAATATTGCAGGTTTATGCTAGATGCAGCTTGCTTCCAGCTTATTATACATTATTCTATGAAGCATTATTCATTATTCCACATTTGTGTGAAAGACGATGTCTTTAGTAGGGAAGAAGCAGAATGTGGCTAGGGAGTTTACCAAAAAGAATTAGTCCAAAACCATGCTCAATGATTATTATCCTCATTGGAGCAGGGACAGAAACAGAACTGGTTATGTATTAGCAAAATTCAAATTGTGATTTAAAGGCATTAATTTAGTTAACCAAATGTATGCATGTGATTAAGATGCAATATTGCTGTGATTATAATGCAATCAGCAAATTATTAAACTGCAATCAAAATGTAAACAAGTCCTGTGCGTCTGCCAGAAGTCTCCTCATCTCATTATTTTAACTCAATCTGTAAACTAGTTTTTAGTAAATAGACTCTCTCATATTCCTCAGCTGTCACATTTCATTTTTTTCTTTTAATTTGAAAAAAAAAATCTGAGAGACATTGTTAAGGAATGTTGTATATCTTTCCAAATATGATTTTAAAAGGTCTACAAATCAGGGTTTATCCATATTACTATACTAAGTTTGATGTGCTAAAAAAAATACTGTAAATACTTTGATTATATATTTAAAACACAAAGATTAAGCAACATGTGAATGATAATAAGCTTAACACTATTTTCAAGATTTGTACATTAGTTTACAAATTAATTTTTAAAAGATAGTAGTATATGCTGAAGAAAGCACTTGCTAAAATAACAAGATAATTGTATATAAATGTGTTTTGTTCCCTCAATACTAGCATTGGATATGATTGCACTTTTAAAAATATTTTAATGCAGATAATTTTTAGATGTCAAAATTTTAAAATCTCTAAAATGTAATTGCGAAATGATGTATTTTATTTCAATCTCACATGTTAATCAAATCCCTAGTTCTCTATGTTATGCTCACATTTACAAAAAAAAAATATCTTGCTGGGCTGGTCGCAGTGGGTCACGCCTGTAATCCCAGCACTTTAGGAGGCCTAGGCGGGCGGACCACCTGAGGTCAGGAGTTCAAGACCAGCCTGGCCAACACAGTAAAACCCCATCTCTACTAAAAATACAAAAATTAGCTAGATGTGGTAGCTCACACCTGCAATCCCAGGTACTTGGGAGCCTGAGGCAGGAGAAGCGTCTGAACCCAGGCAGCAGAAGTAAGAGTGAGCCAAGATCGTGCCACTGTACTCCAGCATGAGTGACAGAGTGAATCCATCTCAAAACAACAACAACGAAAAAATAATACCTCGCTGGTTTTCTGATCTTAAATTATACCAAAAGGAAAGAAACGCTTTCTAAAATATTTCAGCTACCCGTCCCAGAACGTGCCCTAAAAGAAACCCTAAAACGTTTTTCATCAATGGTATCCTAATTTCTATTTTAACTTCACATTAGAGTGCCTATTGCTTAATATGAGCCCTCTTCTCCAGACGTCTTTGGAGGCCTGTCATCTAAGCTTCAATAAAGCTTTGTTCTTCATTGGAAACATCTTGCTAGAAAATCTGACTCTAGCTGTGGTGTTGTAACATAGGTGGGTTGGGCTGTCTTCAAAATGCTGAGCCACAAAGAGCTATTTCATTTAAGAAAAATAGAGTGTCTTGGAATCATTTCCTTAGGCTAGGGTGGGTCTCAGTGGCAATTAAAGCAGTGCAGCCTTTGCTCTCAGACAGCGTCAGTGAGAGCAGGCACTGTCTCTGCCCATGACCGGAGGGGCTTAAAGGTACCTGAAAATTGGCATGGTTGTTAAAGAAATCACAGTGTCCCTTCTCTTTACGTTTGCCTTTAAAATAATAATCCATCACATTAAAAAATGGTAAAGTACAACTTTTCTGATTCTAGTCTTTAAGCACTCAAAGCTATATGTAAAATCAATGGAAAATAACATGAATTATTCTTTTTTTAGTGTCTTTTTTCATACAAAAATTTTCAAGAATCTATTTTTCAACATCTGCCTTTTAATTTATAATATCTTCTGTGGTTCACTTATTAATTCTTTAATTGTTATATATTTGAGTTGTTTCTAGTTGTTGATATATTTTTATGCTACTTTATACAAATAATGTTGTGCCACCTTAAGAATAAGTAAATAAAATGAATTGTTGGTGCAATCTATAAAACCAAACATTAAAAAACATACTAAAGAGATAACTCACTGAATTTTAAGAACATATTAACAGAAAACAATAATAGTATGTGTGCCATGCAATGTTCTAAGTGACTTATATGTATTAACTTTTAATCCTTAGAATAGTCTCATAGAAGACTATTCTATGGGACTAAATGGGATAAAAATGGAAACGATTTTTATCCCATTTTACAGATAAAACTGAAGCACAGGAAAAAAAATAAATAAAAAATAAAAAAAAAAAAACTTGTCCCCGGTCATACAGATACTATGCAAAAGAGCTGATATTCTCAGCTGATATAACTGATATAACCTGATATAACTCAGGCTGTCTGGTGTCAGAATACACCCTCTCAACCATTATACTATGTTGTCTCCCTAATGAGTATACAAATTGTGAAAGTTTATCATACAAATTGGAGAGGCCAAGGGGTAAAAGCACTCAGGGCACAAAACATGGCCCCAAAGATGTAATTTTCTGCAAGCCTGGCAGCTGAAACGGCCTGCTGTAACCAGAAGCCATTCATCTAATGGCTACTGAGACAACCTGTTAGCTCTAAGACTAGTTTTGCCTGCTGCCATCACTCACCAATCAGAACTGGCCAGCCCTTCAGAACCTGCCAATGAAATTTCTCAAAGAGTAATATGCAGTATTTCTCCTTTTTATAACACGTCTAACCTCTTTTTCCTTTGGACTCACTAAAGACCTTCCAGTCTGCGTGTATGCCTTGAATTGTGATTCTTTCCTCCCAAATAAAGCATTTTCGTTTTAGAGATTTGTCTCTTTTTTATTTGACTTTAACAAAATAAAGTGTCAAATAAACAATAAAGATCAGAATCAGGTAGCAGACTGAGAACAGAGTCCAATTTCTTTCCAAACACAAATCCCTTAAAAATGACAGAACACCCAAGAAAAAGGAACAGAGGAAATAAGGGAGAGAGGCAGAGAGGGGAGAAGGGAAGGAGAGATGAAGGCCAAAGAAAAAGAAGGAAACATGGAAACAAGTAATCCACAGCAGTGCTGGGAAACAGGGAAGAGGTACGGATGGAAGGGAACTTTTGAGCAATTCCTGGAGGACAGATTGAGATGCTTAAAGGAAACCATAATGCAAACCACATGGCAGAAGGAGAGATGAAAAGTGGGCACTACAGGGAAACTTTAGCCCTGATGCAAGGCCAAGGGATCTGGGGTCGTGATAAGGAGCACCTCCTGTGGAGCAGGTGGACCATTTGCCCCCAAATCCACCCCCACAACACACACACACACACACACACACACACACACACACACACACACTGCAATAGCAGTCAGCAGTGGGCCTCAACCAACGCCTTCCACCTGAAACATGCCTTCAGAAGAAAGAGGACTATTGTCTCAGGAAGGTGTCTAATGGGAAGTCGGGAGCATGTGTCTCAACCTCTGGCCCTTCATGACAAGCATATAAGAGAGAATAAAGAAAGGAACTTTTACCCAGAGTGGGAATCCACAGCTAAGGTGAAGGCGGCTTTCCTTTGCTGCCTTCGGGATCCTCAGTGCACATGACTTCATCCTGCCCACTGGTCCGAAAGTGAAGACGGCCATCCACACAGCTTGCGCCCCCTACAGGTCCATCCTGTGCTGCTATAAAGGAATGCCTGAGGCTGGTAATTAATAAAGAGGTTTATTTGGCTCATGGCTCTGCAGGTTGGACAAGAAGCATGGCTTCAGTATCTGCTCCTGGTGAGAGTTTCAGAAAGCTTCCACCCACGGCAGAAAGAGAAGGGAATCTACCATGTCACATGGCAAGAGAGGGGAAGGTACCACATTCTTTTAAACAACTAGCTTTCACATGAACTAATAGAGAACTCACTCCTTGCTGCAGGGACAGCACCAATCCATTCATGGGGAAATCTGCCCCCATGACTCAACCACCTCCCATTCAGCCCAATCTCCGATACTGTGTATCAATTTCAACATAAAATTTGGAGGGGACCAACATCCAAACTGTATCACTAATCAGATACCATGTGCTAAGCAGTCCCAGACCAACACCTGTGCACATCCTGATGAAATAAAAGAACCCAAAGGACAAATAAAATTGCTGACAGCTTTCAGACAGAAGCTGGGGGAATGAGAACCACATTGGCAGCAGAATCCTTACTGCTCATTAAGTTGCTATTAAGCAATGAACATTATCTTCCAAGTACTGCGGGGAAATGGCAGGTTTCTCCACTGTGAAGATGCTATTTTTCCCTTTCCCTGCCCCATTTGTTAGAAGCCAGCCTGAAGTTAAGGGGAGGAGAGTCAGGCTCCACCCCCGGAGGGTGAAGTGTCAAAGAGTGTATGCATCTACATTAAAAGTACCATAGTGAGGAGACAATATTTCGGAAGCTGTGCAAATATCCTGTTTCTCTTTAAAGTTTCATGCTCGGCCTTTTGCTCTTCCTCAAGCATATCCGCCATGTCCCTGCTCCCAGGTGCCCTCCTGGGTGCTCTCCAACAGAAGGGAGCATGGTCTCACCCGCTTTCTTCCACCTGCACTCAGAGGCCTCTGTTACGGCCCTGTCTACACAGCACCTGCCACCCTCAATCCTTTGACCACCTTTCCTTTCTCTTGGTAGCATTACCTGAGCTCACATCACACAATTACCTACTGCTGAAAGCTCACTATCCCACCCTACCTCACTAGAAGAATAAGCTCTGGGAGACAGGGATCTGCCCTCAGTCCTTTTCTGCTCTATAGAGGGCCTCCAATAGAGCCGGATAAATGTCTGCTAAATGAAAAATTTTAAATTAAAGGCAAACGATCCTAAGAATGTAATTAATACTCATGTTAACTATGTAGTGTTTCTTGTCATTTTGAAGCCTTGTCATATTATTCAGCCAATACTGGAGTTCCTACTGCATGCAGTCAGTGGGTGGAGGGAGAAGGGAAAGGATCATGATAAGACCTTGCCTGTAGTCTTGTTTATTCTTGTTTATCAATGCACAGGTCTTCACAGTGTTATAAGTGATGAAGGGGATCATGGGCAAAATTCTAAATGTTATTGAAACACAGGAGAAGCAACTAGTAAGTCTACCTGCACGAACCAAGAATGATCTCTTGAGTGGAGTTGCCATTTTAGAACGAATTAGCCACTCAGAGAAGAGAGCAGAGGGTATTCTAAGCAGAAGAGGAAACCGGTGAACAGTTGTAATCAGTCATGCCGTCTTGGGGACACGGTGGACAACGGGTGCCATGGGAGCCAGTGCCGGCTTCCTGTGCACCCTCTGCAGTCATGTGTGGCCTGGCTCTCAGAAGCACCCAGGGTTGGCTTAACTTTCAGCTGTAGCTGGTTTGAAATTCTTAATAATTTTATCTCTGAACTTGTGCTTTGTCAGTGGAGCACAAAAGGACAATGGAGCCTGTGCATGAGCAGAGGAGATCAGGGCTGCTCCTTACAGCCTCATTGATACATAGAGCCCACTGCCACCCCATGAGCACAGAATTCCAGTGGACTCGTGCCACGCTGGAGTTCAGAGAGATGCAAAGTGAGGACCAGGTGGGTGCCTAAAGTCTATCGGCCAGGCGCAGTGGCTCACACCTAGAATCCCAGCACTTTGGGAGGCCAAAAAGAGTGGATCACTTGAGGTCAGGAGTTTGAGACCAGCCTGACCAACACGGTGAAACCCCAGCTCTATTAAATATACAAAAATTAACCGGGCAAGGTGGTACATCCCAGTAGTCCCAGCTACCCGGGAGGCTGAGGCAGGAGAATTGCTGGAACCCAGGAGGTGCAGGTTGCAGTGAGCCACAATCATGCCACTGCACTCCAGTATGGGTGACAGCAAGACTCTGTCTCAAAAAAATAACGTCTACGGCAGAAAGCCAGCAGAGGACAGGCTTTGCCTGCAAGCCAGAACTTGCCAATAGAAGGCAAAAAGCATGTTAAGAAACACAAACCACCCAAGAGTCCTCTCAAACTCCTTGCTTACACTCTTCCCTGAATTTGCTGAAAACAGAAAAGGAGCAACACAGAGTATCTTTACCTTTCAGTTCTTCCTTGCTTGTTGCTAAGCCAAAGGCAGAGAGCATTGGTAGAATGTGCACATATCAAGAAGCAAAATAGAAAGTTATTTTGTGCAATGCATCCTTCAAAATACTATTAGAATTGCTAAACAGCAGAAACGAGAGCTTTTTTGGTTATATCAGTTTGCAAATCAAGAAAAGACAGTTTGTGGCAAGGATCGAAGGTGCTCTCTCTTTGAGGAGGGAAAGGGCAGCTTAGGATTTATGCCCTGCAAAGTCTGTGTTACACAATACAGTCCTACGGATTCAGCAGGTTGAGGGGGAAAGCTAGACGTATTCACGAGGAGAGCCAAGCACATGCGCAGTGGGTAAATATGCATGTGAGGTACACCCCATGTTTACTTTGGAGTGGGGTTTTAGCATCAAAATGAAGTGGGGTCAGGCACAGTGGCTCATGTGTGTAATCCCAGCACTTTAAGAGGCCAAGGCAGGTGGATCACCTAAGGTCATGAGTTTGAGACCAGCCTGACCAATGTGGTGAAACCCTGTCTCTACTGAAAATACCCCCAAAAAATTAGCCAGGCATGGTGGCGGGCACCTGTCATCCCAGCTTCTCAGGAGTCTGAGGCAGGAGAATCGCTTGAACCCAGAAGGCAGAGGTTGCAGTGAGCTAACATTGTACCACTGCACTCCAGCCTGGGTGGACAGAGCAAGACTTCATCTCAACAAACAAACAAACAAACGAGGTGGAATTTGGTTCTTTACATCAAAAGGTGAACTAAAGACACAGGGAGAGTTTGTGCACAGTTTCTACAAGCCTAAGGTCTGCAGTTGCTTGTCAGAAAAGAGTGTTTGTAGCCGGGCGCGGTGGCTCACGCCTGTACTCCCAGCACTTTGGGAGGCTGAGGCTGGCGGATCATGAGGTCAAGAGATTGAGACCATCCTGGTCAACATGGTGAAACCCCATCTCTACTAAAAATACAAAAATTAGCTGGGCCTGGTGGCATGTGCCTGTGGTCCCAGCTACTCGGGAGGCTGAGGCAGGAAAATCACTTGAACCCAGGAGGCCGAGGTTGTGGTGAGCCAAAATCGCACCATTGCACTACAGCCTGGGTAATAAGAGCAAAACTCTGTCTCAGAAAAGAGAAGGGAAGGGGTCTGGGTCAGGGGAAGGGGGAAGGGGAAAGGGGGAAGGAAGGGAAGTGTTTGTAAGGCCAGTCCTCTGTCCAGAGTTGCAGTGATCTGGGTTATCAATCAGTTAGGAGGGGTGCGATAATTTGTTTAATAGCTCCTATTGTTGGCAAATTTAGCAAGACTGTGGTATTTTTTGTTTGGTTTTGTGTGTGTGTGTGTGTGTGTGTGTGTGTGTGTGTGTTTGAGAGGGAGTCTGGCGCTGTTGCCTAGCCGGAGTGCAGTGGCACGATCTCGGCTTACTGCAACCTCTGCCTCCCAGGTTCAAGTGATTCTCCTGCCTCAGCCTCCCAAGTAGCTGGGACTACAGGCGTGTGCCACCACACCTGGCTAATTTTTTTGTATTTTTAGTAGAAGCGGGGTTTCACCATGTCAGCCAGGATAGTCTCAATCTCCTGACCTCGTGATCCACCTGCCTCAGCCTCCCAAAGTGCGGGGATTGCAGGCATGAGCCACCGAGCCCGGCCAAGACTGTGGTTTTTCTTGTAGCTGTAGAAATTTAGGCAGTGGCCATGCCAGTTGCCCTGAACTCTGAACTCATGAGTAACTTTTCTCTTCTTAACTTTAGAGTCCATCTCAGTTGATAATGGGGCATCTATTTCGGTCTCTCAGATCACAAGTATTTTCACTGTTCTCTTAAAAATGAAATGCATAGACATGTACAAGTATAACTTGTGTGATTTCTGTGATAAGAGTTCAATACTTTACACCTACAATAAAAACTGCACGGTATAAAGATGAATGGTAAACTTCAGGCTAACATCTAAAATTTCAATTATTCTTTACTTAATATTAAACACCAAAATGAAAACAAAATCCAAAACCAGTTCAGAAATAGATGTTAAATGAAAGGAAAAAAACTTGATATTTTAGCACCTCTTAAAACACTTTTTCATGCTTTTTGAACATAGGACCTGTGTTTTCATTTTGCACTGGACCTTATCAAGAGAAAAACAAGCAGGACACTGGTTCAAGTGGTAAGGACAGTGTTTAACCAGAAATCACTATTGCAATAGGGAAACGAGTCCAGAATGAACTGAACTCAACCCGGATTTGTGCAGAGGGGACTCTGTATTATAAAAGGAGAATGAGGGAGGAGGAGGAACAGGACCACTGGGAGCTCAGTAGAGTCAGAGAAATGAAACAATACAAAAATCAGCAGGGGCTTGTCCAAGTGCTTAGGCCATCTGGGTTTGCTAAAAGGTGCTCAAGGAAGACAGGGTCTTACCCTCCCACAGAGACGAGAAGAGCGTCCCATCTTCAGATTTTGGCTGGAACACATGGCGAATCGTTTTGGAAGCCTTGAGCTTTTCAAAGCAAAAACTTATGGGGTTTGGAGCCATCGTTCTAGGGGCATGGCCTCGAACTATTAGAAACCATGTGACTGTTTATTCAAACTCTTAGTGCAGAAGGTGAGTAAACTCATCTGTGCTAAGTCTG
The DNA here is from genome assembly GCF_001604975.1 of Cebus imitator. Taxonomy (NCBI): domain Eukaryota; kingdom Metazoa; phylum Chordata; class Mammalia; order Primates; family Cebidae; genus Cebus; species Cebus imitator. The sequence continues at coordinate 3,205,432 of NW_016107388.1, read as the reverse complement.
AAGTTTTCAAGTTTTCATAAGCAAAGGTTGAGGCCTAATCAAGAAAAGGGCTCAGAGGCTCCTGACTAGTTTGGTCAAGAAGTGAGTTGTTGTCAGCCTAGAAGATCGTGTGGGCTTTGTGGGGATGCCTACTGTTAATGACAGAAATGACTCAGGTGTGATAGAAATGAGAAGGGCTCACATTCCAAAATGGAATTTTAATTCTAAATCAACATAATTTTGTAGTTTGGAGTTTTTCCAAAGGAATGTCAGCATGTATTTAGTAAATTCCTTCTAAAAGTTTTCCAAACATTTAATAGACACCTTTCCTCATAGTACTTAAAAATTTTTAGAAACCATTCCAAACCTTTACGTTAGGTAGGAGAAAACTAAGCACCTGGGAAGTTGACCAGTGGAAATTAAAGGGAAAGATCTGAGTCTGTTGATTTGATATCCAATCAATATAATAAGACGTGTATTCACGTATTTCTCTTCTTCCTTCCCCTTCCACCTAAAATATTTCCCTTTCCCTCCCTCCATAAGGTAGAAAAGGCAGACATAAATCTAAGAATAAACAAAACCTTTACTCATGTCTGAGGTTTCACAGATTTAAGGCATTTTTCACACCAGTGTTTTACCTGGTCCTCACACTATTTCAGAGAGTGCGAAGGGCAGACTGTACCATTTCTCTACAGGAGCTGGCAATGCTTAGGCCCAGAAAAGTGACCTGACCCATGTCACTCACCAAATGCTGGATTGTCAGGGACAAAATGGTCTTCTGAGGATCAATGCCCATCCCCACCATCGAGTCCTCCTGAGCCCTCGTCTGAGTCTCATATGAAAGTTCACTCTTGAAAACCTGCTGTTCAACTCAGGCTGCTATTTAGAAACTACCACAGACTTGGTAGATGAAACAGCAAACATTTATTTCTCACAGTTCTGGAGGCAGGAAAGTCCAAGACCTAGCTGCTGGCCTATTTCGTGGCCAGCTCAGGTTCTCCTTCTGGTTTGCAGGTGGCCACCTTCTCACTGTGACCTCAGTGCATGGAGAGAGATCATTTCCCATGTGTCTCTTTTTATAAAGGCACTAATCCCACTCATAAGGGCTCCATCCTCATGACCTCATGACCTCCCCAAATCCTCACCTCCAAACGCTCTCACATTTGATATTGAGTCAGCTTCAACATAGGAATTTTGGAGTCACACAAATATTCCATCTATAGCAAAACCCTGTCAGCACATAAATGTTAGTTAAAAAGCAAGAAGCGTGCTATCCCTGTTCACATGTGGTGATAGAGAAAGGACAAATAACATTTGCTTTGGATGCTGCCAAATTATAATCCTTTCCAACTATGCATGTGATATGAAAGGTATCAACCATCTTTTGGCTGAACATATATATATATATATATATTTAATGTCTTAAACCCGATCCCTGACAACCTGAAAATAACACTTATTCCTTTCAGTTTCTCTATTTTGAGTCTTTAAAATATCAACTTAAATATTCTCCATAATATAGGAAATATTTTAATATTTACTTATATATTTAAGACAACACATCTTACATAATGTCTGACTCCAAATTAAGAGGATTTCCTCTACGTTCAGTGGTGGAGAAAATTAGCTTCATAAAAGTAATTTAGGATGAGATGAAAATGTTTTGGTTCCATATTTCAAGAAAGCAAAGTAATGAGTCTCTAGGATCATTAAGCTCTAAATTAAAAATTCCTCTGCTGAAACATTATTTTTTTTTTAAATAGTGAAAAATATATTTAAGGCCAATAATATGCTATGTAAGTTTGGGAAAAACAACTCATTAAGGGAGTGTGAATGTGACTAAAATATTTAACAAGCCTATTCACTACTTAAGATGAGCTGGTTCATGATGAGTGGACGTGTTTGCTGAAGCAGAGAAGCAATAGGGAAACTAACTTGTTGAATTTTAGAAATCCCTTGTATTACTGTATGGTGCCTATGGGACATCTTTCATTCATCTATACATTCATTCATTTCACCAAGAATCTGTTAAGAGTCAGATCAATAAGAGAAGGCCTTTGCCACCCATCTGACAGAAAAATAAGGCGCATTCAGATCTTGACCCCATTGAGGTCGGTGTGGGCATAGCGCATGAGGCCTTAAGTAATTTTGAAATAGTCAAGTGCTTTCTTAACTTAGTTTCTCCCAGGACCAGACTCTGAAAAAGGGAGTACGTAAGTCGATGATTTGGGAGTTCATTCCAGAAAACACTACTGGTAAAGGGTGAAGTGAGACAGGAAGGGAAGGAAGCCACTAAGGGTGTGACAAGGATTGGATTTCCCCTGAGGCTCCTGGAGGTGAGTCTCACAAGGACACCAGATGCTGGCGCAGGAGTCAGGCCTGCTGGCCCCTGGTGACTGCTGGGGACACCAGGAAGGACGGAATTGGCCACACACCGCATGGACTTAAGTTTCTCAAACTCTCTACATGACATAGAGACCCTAGGAATACTGCTTGCACTTCCTTCAGTCTTCCTAGAAACAAACAAATAAAACCAGGGTAGTTTTTCTACTTCTACCCTCTTCAGCTTTTAGTCTTGTTCCTTCCACTTCTGGTTTGGAAGATGACAGGATGAAAACAATCTTAAATGATCCGTTTTGCCTCTAATCTTCTTTCACCCAACAACTGCTATGGCAGAGGTCCTGGGATGATGTCTGGGAGCGCAGTGAGTCAATGGCAGCCTCTGCTTGGTGAGGTGGGGAAGGCGTCTGAAGAGGTGAGGCTTGAAAAGGTGAGGGGGTCTGCAAGGCGTAGAGGCAGGTGCAGCTGGTCCGGGGTGAAAAAAGGATTCCAAGCCCGGAATGCGCTCAGAAGAGTAAACTGCCCTTTGTGCCTGGAGCACAGGGTACCAGGGATACTAGAAAAGAGGCCTAGAGTTAGATAAGGCCAGATTGCATGCTGGCGGATTAGGAAGGGTGGCTGCCAAAAAAAAAACACGCTTTCCTCTGAACTTGCTAATCATGCTGAACCCAAAGTCTCATAAAACCATGTAACAACAAGCTGGAGAGAAAGGAAGTTGTGGGTGGATAACATGGCTTAATCTTCTTTTTCCATAATAGAAAGCAATAAGTAATGAGTAATAAAGATGAATGTAAAATAACAACAAGGCTGGACGTGGGGCTCATACCTGTAATCCCAGGGCTCACTCTGGGGGGCCAAGGAGGGTGGATCACCTGAGGTCAGGGGTTTGGGAACAGCCTGGCCAACATGGTGAAATCTCATCTCTGCTAAAAATACAAAAATTATCCGGGTGTGGTGGCAGGCACATGTAATTCCAGCTATTCAGGAGGCTGAGGCAGAAGAATCGCTTGAACCAGGGAGGTGGAGGTTGCGGTAAGCTGAGATCATGCCACTGCACTGCAGCCTGGGCGACAGAGTGACACTCCGTCTCAAAAAAAATAAATAAATAAAATAAAATAAAAAAATAAAATTTAAAAATGACAACACCCAGCTCTTTGGGAGGCCGAGGCAGGTGGATCACGAGGTCAAGAGATCGAGACCATCCTGGTCAACATGGTGAAACCCTGTCTCTACTAAAAATACAAAAAA
>NW_016107388.1:3193472-3201840 GCF_001604975.1 Cebus imitator | reverse complement strand
AATTGCCTGAACCCAGGAGGCGGAGGTTGCGGTGAGCCGAGATCGCACCACTGCACTCCAGCCTGGGTAATAAGAGTGAAACTCCGTCTCAAAAAAAAAAAAAAAAGACAACAAACTATGATATTTAAAAGTAAGATCATTGAACATTGCTAAATAAGCTAAGCGTGATTGTAACTAGGAGCAGGATTTGGGATAGGGAGGTGGAGACAGGAAATTAATGGACAATTTGGCTTTTAAAACTATGTGAATGGCTCACATCCGTAATTCCAGAGCTTTGAAACACTGAGGCAGGAGGATCACTTGAGGCCCAGGAGTTGGCTATCAGCCTAGACAATGTACTAAGATATCATCTCTACAAAGAAAAAAAAATTAGGCAGGCAAGGTGGCTCGCACCTATAGAATCAGCTACGTGGGAGGCTGAAGCAGAAGGACTGCTTGAACCCAGGAATTCAAAGCTGTAGTGAGAACTACATCATGCCACTCCACCCCAGCCTGGGTGGCAGAGCGAGATCCCATCTCAAACAAAACAAACAAAGAAAAACTATGAGTATGTCAAAGTTGTATAAAATACAAAGATAAATCTCTACATTTAAAACATTTTATTTGGGAAGCAAGAATTCCAATTCAGGGCAAACACACAGATGAGATGCTCTTCATTGTGTCTGAAGAACAAAGAGAAGATTGGACATTTTACAAAAAGGAGCAATGTTACATATTGTTTTGAAAGAAAATTAATTGGCACTAGCAAAGCTTTTGCGAGCTGGCAAGCTCTGATTCGTGCGTGACTGGTGGAATTGTAGCAAGTTATTTCAGTAGCTATTAGATAAACTGGTTTCAGGCTAGAGTAGCCAGCTTCAATAGCCAGCTTGCAGTGGATTACATTATTGGAGCAATGTTTTGTGACCTGAGTGCTTTTTTCCCCCTGGCTCTTGACTCTGTTTTAGTTGGGTGTGACAAGAATGACCCAGTCTATATGACCAGCTTTTAAATATACAAGCATATGTGTTACTTTAAATAAAAGTAGAGATAATTGTTTTACAACCTCAAGGTTGAATGCCTAAATTAATGTAGTTCATCTAAAAATGTTACTTGCATGATGCTTTGTAAGGTATGTCCATTTATCACCCCTGCTTCCCTCTAAGAGAGCCATTGTGGATTCTGACTGATTGGGAAAGCTCTGAAAAGTATCCTGGCTTCCTGTAAATTTATTAGAGTTATGATCAGTAAAGAATTGTAGCTGTTTAGTGTGTTAAAAGTTTGCTGCAGCTGGGCACGGTCCTCATGCCTGTAGTCCCAGAACTTTGGAAGGCTGAGACAGGTGGATTACCTGAGGTCAGGGGTTCGAGAACAGCCTGGCCAACATGGTGAAACCCCGTCTTTACTAAAAATACAAAAAATTAACTGGGTGTGGTGGCAGGCACCTGTAATGTGAGCTTCTCAGGAGGCTGAGGCAGGAGAATCACTTGAACTCGGGAGGGAGGAGGTTGCAGGGAGCCGAGATTGCACCATTGCACTGCAACCTGGGTGACAGGATGACATGCTATCTTAAAAAAAAAAAAAAGTTTGCTCCATTATCTGCTTAAATAATTTCTTTTCTTTTTTTTCTTTTTTTTTTTTTTTTTTTTTTTTTTTTTTTTTTTTTTTTTTTTTTTTTTTTTTTTGAGATAGAGTCTCGCTCTATAGCCCAGGCTGGAATGCAGTGGCACGATCTCAGCTCCCTACAACCTCCGCCTCTTGGGTTCAAGCAATTCTCCTGCCTCAGCCTCCCAAGTAGGTGGGAGTACAGGTGTGCACCACCACACCTGACTAATTTTTAATTTTTTGTATTTTTATCAAAGAGGGAGTTTCACCGTGTTAACCAGCCAGGATGATCTCCATCTCCTGACCTCGTGATCCATCCACCTTGGCCTCCTGGGTTCAAGTGATTCTCCTGCCTCAGCCTCCTGAGTAGCTGGGATTACAGGTGCCTGCCGTCATACCTGGCTAATTTTTTTTTTTTTTTTTTTGGTATTTTTGGTAGAGGTGGGATTTCACCATGATGGCCAGGCTGGGCTTGAACTCTTGACCTCAGGTGATCCACCCACCTTGGCCTTTCAAAGTGCTAGGATTACAGGCAAGAACCACCAGCCCTGCTTAAATAATTTCTATAAACATAGTCACTTTTAAGATCACTAAAGTTTGCCATTCCCTCCTTAGAATCCAGCAACTCCTTTGAAGTGTTGAACTTCTTAATCTAATTGTAATTTACACGTTTGAATGCTAAAACCTTAAGGGAGAGAAGCCACTAGAAGTCTACGCTTCATTTTGGGTTTTCACAATGGAAAGGACTAAATATTAAAATGTTTTCTAAGAAAAAAAATCAACAGCCAACCACTATTGTGTGAAACTAATTTTCTAATTAATTTTCTTCTTGCCCATAGGTAAATGTTATTAACTCTTTACCTATCTCACCTCCACCCCACAACAGAAACCTTGACTGTCAGCTGAGAAAACAGAGCTGAGAGAGGCATCTTACTTCTAACAGAAAGACAGAGCATTCTTTATTATTACTATTATATTGCATTTTTTATTTCCATAGGTTTTTGGGGAACAGGTGGTATTTGGTTACATGAGTAAGTTCCTTAGTGGTGATTTGTGAGATTTTGGTGCACCCATCACCTGAGCAGTATACACTGGTACGGAGCATTCTTTTGAAGCTCTGCTCCACGGTTTTGTCAAGCACATGTCAATGTGCTCGTGTGGGTGAGGCTTTTCTATAATGTGCACATGCATGTGAGGCTTTCCTGTAATGACTAGAAAAGGGTTGGTGCTTTAAAGCTCTTTTATAATGTCAAATACAAATAAAGTAAATAATTTTTTTAAAGTTTCTATTTGGCCAGATGCAGTGGCTCACACCTGTAATCCAGCACTTTGGGAGGCTGAGGAGGGCAGATTGCCCGAGGTCTGGGGCTTGAGACCAGCCTGACCAGCATGGAGAAACCCCATCTCTGCTAAAAGTACAAAGTTAGCCAGGTGTGGTGGTGCATGCCTGTAATCCCAGCTACTCAGGAGGCTGAGGAAGGAGAATTACTCAAACCTGGGAAGTGGAAGTTGCAGGGAGCCGAGATCACACACCATTGCACTCCAACCTGGGCAACAAGAGCGAAATCCATCTCAAAAAAAAATTTCCAAATTTCTATCTGTGGCAGTGTATCTGTCACTTACTGGACATTAGTTATCTGAAATGCAAAGATATCTCTTCATCTGGACTGTCATGAATAATAAATAATTTGTCAATAATTTGTTACATAGTGTTTATTATCTCAGATTTAGGATAATAATGCCAACCAGGTACCAAGGGGGATAGTTGCCTGAAGCTGGTTTTCTGTGGTGTTGGTGGATTTCTACCTTGTGACCACCTCTCACACAATCCACTGGATAACTTTCAGTGCATATTTTCACAATGGCCGACCAGAGTTAATCAAAGCCACATTCTATGGCCATGAGATAGCAGGAAGCTAAGTGACCTATACAGAAACTAATGGAGTCTTACATTTCAACATTGGCTACATTTGCTCTGTTAACAAAACACGTGAATTATCTCACTCTTTGCTACCAGGTACAAAGAAATAAGAATCATGCTACAAACTCCAGTAGATTAAGAACTTTAAGAACCCCAAGTAATGCATTCTTCTGCTACTCTTTATTACCGCCACAAAGAGAAAAGGAAAGAATGAACAAAAAGGAAGAGATGAAGTAACATTTTCTTTGCAATAATAATAATTAACAATTTAGGCAAGGAACAGACTTGCCAACAATATCACATACTATTTGTATTGCAAGAGTTAAGTCTGTAGCTCCTTTTAAGACTACTGTAGCTGCCCAATGGATTCACCTTGCCTGCTGCCTAGACAGAGCCAATTTACCAAGACAAGGGACTTGCAATTGAGAAAAAAGTAATTCACACAGAGCCAGCTGTGTGGGAGCCCAAAGTTTTATTATTACTCAAATCAGTCTCCCTGAACATTCAAGGATCAGAGCCTTTAAATTTGGTGGGTAGGGGCTTGGAAAGTAGGGAGTGCTGACTGTCCTGTTTGGAGGTGGAATCCCAGTGAGTTTTTCTTGCTGTTTTCCGTTCCTGGGTGGGACGGCAGAACTGGTTGAGCCAGATGACTGGTCTAGACGGTGTCAGCTGATCCATGGAGTGCAGGGTCTGCAAAAATCTCAAGTGCTGATCTTAAGTTTTACAATAGTGATGTTATCTCCAGGAACAATTTGGGGAAGTTCAGACTGTTGGAGCCAGAGGCCGCATGACCCCTAAAATGTAATTTCTAATCTTGTCTAATTTGTTAGTCCTACAAAGACAGACTGGTCCGCAGGCAAGAAGGGAGTCTTTTTGGGAAAGGGCAATTTTGTTTCAGAGTCAAACCATGAACTGAATTCCTTCCCAAAGTTAGTTCAGCCTATGCCCAAGAATGAACATGGACAGCTTAAAGGTTAGAAGCAAGATTTTTGACACAAATGTGATTTAGAAGTATCACATCATGGTCTTATAATGCAAGGTTTATAAGATTAACAAATGACCTTATTTCCTTTAGGACAGGGGTCCCCAACCCCTGAGCCCTGGACTGGTACAGGTCTGTGGCCTGTTAGGGACTGGGCCTCCCTCTGTTAGGAAATGGGCCACACAGCAGGAGGTGAGCAGCAGGGGAGCAAGCAAAGCTTCATCAGTATTTACAGCAACTACCCGTCATGGCATTACTGCCTGAGCTCTGTCTCCTGTCAGATCAGCAGCCGCATTACATTCTGATAGGAACAGCCAGGCGCGGTGGCTCATGCCTATAATCCCAGCACTTTGAAAGGCCAAGGCGGGTGGATCACCTGAGGTCAGGAATTCAAGACCAGCCTGGCCAACATGGTGAAACCCCATCTCTACTAAAAATACAAAAAAAACCAAAAAAACAAATTAGCTAGGCATGGTGGTAGGAGCCTGTAATCCCAGCTACTTGGGAGGCTGAGGCAGGAAAATCACTTGAACCCGGGAGACGGAGGTTGCAATGAGCTGAGATCGAGCCATTGCACTCCAGTCTGGGCAACAAGTGCAAAACTCCATCTCCAGAAAATAAAAATAAATTTTAAATAATTTTTTTAAAAAGATTCTCCTAGGAGCACAAATCCTACTGTGAACCGTGCATTCGAAGGATCTAGACTGTGTGCTCCTTATGAGAATCTAATGTCTGATGATTTATCATTGTCTCCCATCATCCCCAGATGGGACCCATTGCAGGGAAACAAGCCCAGGGCTCCCACTGATTCCACGTTATGATGAGTTGCATAATTATTTCATTATATATCACAATGTGATCGTACTAGAAATAAATTGCACAATTGCGTTTGAATTATCCCGACACCATCTCTCCCACCCTGGTTTGTGGCAAAGTTTCCCACAAAACGAATCACCTGTGCTAAAAAGACTGGGGACCACTGCTTTCCGCACTATCCCTAAAATTTGCAGCCTGTGTCACTAGGGGGCAGAGGTCTACTGCTTCAAGTAATCTAATACCCTCCTTTCTTGAGACCCAATTTTAACCAGGAATTTTCCAGAAATGTATGTGTATGCTCATTAAAATGGCTAGACATAACAGGCTTGAAAAGTACGTAAGCCACCTTAAGAGCCTGTGCCTGGAAGGAGATTTGTGCCTGTCTGTTCCCTGCTGTGCCTGGATCCTAGGGATGATCTGACACTAATTCGCTGCTTAACAAACATTGGTGGAGTGGATGGAGAATGAATAGAAGGAGTCTTCCTGAAGTGGATATAATATGGTATTCTCAATAATCACAACTTCTATCATTCTCAACAATAAATTACCGTATTCTACTCATGGACTTTTTGTCTTAGAGGAAAATCCCTCAACAGACTTGTTTTATTCCATGAACATTCAGTCTGACCTGCATTCCAGAGTCCCTCTGGGGAAAGTGAATTGGCCATGTTTGGAATATGTACTCCTTCAAGGGTATCAATGCGGATTAAAGTAAAAATGTTACCTTGTATTTCCAGCAGTCCCCAATACATTAGGGAGAGGGGCAGATAGGAAAGGGTAGGAATGGCTCTGTGGCAAGAATAACATTGTTACACTCAGTAGGCGTGGAAACCAGCAGTTTCTAGTTTCTTTTGCCAACATATGCTAAGTGCTGACTGCAGGTTTCCTTTTTATCCTGTTGGGTAGGCCTCACTTTTCTTACTTTAAAATGAGGACAATATTACCTGCGTCCTAGGGTCATTATATCAATGAGCTGCCACCTGTAAACTGCCTAGCACGGTACTTAGCAACTCTCACACAGCTTTAATGAATATTCTAGACTGGGAGTAGATACACAATACACTCTGGGAGTGTCTTAGTCAATTTCGGGTGCTGTAGCAGAACATCTTAGATGCAGTAATGAACAACAGCAAGTGCTCATTGTCCTGGAGCCTGGGAAGTCTGAGATCAAGGGACCAGCAGATTTGGTGTCTGCTTCATAGATGGTGACTTCCAGCTGTGTCTTTACATGGCTGAAGAGGGCAAACTCCCACTGGCCTCTTTAATGTGGGTACTAATCCCCTCCCTGAGGGCTCTGCCCTCATGACTTAACCACTTCCTCAAAGGCCCCACCTCTTCCAACTATCACATTGGAGATTAAGTTTCAACATATAATTTGGGGAACACAAATACTCAAACCATAGCGGGGGCACTCAGTAACTTTGCTCACATGAAAATTCTAGTTAAGTGATGGAACTGAACTTTGACCCCAGGTCCACCAATTTCAAACCCATACCTTTTAAATTGTCCTGCAATACTAGCTCTTTTTGTATTAAGAAAATCTTTTATGACTTGTTTTCCCCATCAAAATGTTACTCTTCCATCTTCTGTTTACAGTTTCATCTGCTTTGCTCCTTTTGAATTTTCTTTGAGTGCCTCTTAACTTTTCTGAGTTCGCATATTCTTTAACATCTAATAGAAGTCCTGCACCATCTCTACCTCCCCAAAAAATGCCGGATAAAAAGGTTACATACTCACCAAAATCTTGCATAGAATATAAACTATAAAAGTCTACTCTAAATCTTCTTTTTCTAAAGACTTTATTTTTATAAAAATCACTTTTCAATGTTCAATTGGTACCTCAATAAGAAATACGCCAAAAGCAAAAGTATTTAATATCTGTTTTAAATTTAAAAAAAATTTTTTTTGAAACAGAATCTCACTCTATTGCTCAGGCTGAAATGCAGTGGCACCATCGTGGCTCACTGCAGCCTTCACCTCTCGGTTCAAGTGATTTTCCTGCCTCACCGTCCCAAGTAGCTGGGATTACAGGCATGTGCCACAACGCCCAGCTATTTTTTTTTTTTTTTTTAATTTTTAGTAGAGATGGGGTTTCGTCATGCTGGCCAGGCTGGTCTCAAACTCCTGACCTCAAGTGATCCACCTGCCTCAGCCTCTCAAAGTTCTGGGATATTAGACGTGAGCCACCATCCCCAGCCTAAATTTTAAATTTTCTAAGAACTCCAGCTTGTAGAGAAATTGAAATACAGAGCAAAGCAAAATGGGTTAGCAATTACTTTTTTCCCCTAGGGATTAAAGATAACTAGTATACAAAATTAAGTATGCCTTCTGAAATATAGGTTGAATCATGTCACATATATAATTTTATACGTTTTCAAGTACCATTATATAAAAACATTTCTCAATTTTATGCATGAAAATAACTGCATTAGACACACTAAAATATGAACATTTTCCAGTTTAGGTTGTTTTTCATTTTTTTGAGATAAATTTTTGAGTATTTGATGTTGCTCTTTGAATTAGTCACAGTATGAGATCACTGAATCTAATGTATGCTTTTTAAAAGGCTTGTTGCTACACTCTGACAAACTGTCTTCCCAAATGAAAACATTGCTTTCAATTTTCTGTAGGCAATTCATGCATATGTAAATAGATGCACAGTTTTCTTACACATAAATTTCAATTTTTATAATTTTGTTAAATAACACCAGCATAACAGCTTAAATTTCAGTTTCCGTGTATGTGTAGCAAAAAAATTGACCTTGTCCTTAGAGTTACTCTCTAAAACCCTGGAATTTCTGGAATGATAGGAGTGCCTTTGTTTTTCATGTTCACCGTCCTGCAGACCAGACCTACTGGTTTATGCTAGCAAGTTGACCCATGGCAGTTCCATTGGGCCATGTGATATCAGCCCAATCTTTGTAGGGGGAGACTGAGTTCAACCATGGGGTAATCAATCAATCAATCATGCCTACAAATGAAGCCCCAGTAAAAACTGTGGACAAGCCGGGCGCAGTGGCTCAAACCTGTAATCCCAGCACTTTGGGAGGCCGAGGCGGGTGGATCAC
>NW_016107388.1:3190544-3191708 GCF_001604975.1 Cebus imitator | reverse complement strand
CCCGTCTCTACTAAAAATACAAAACATTAGCTGGGCATGGTGGCGCGTGCCTGTAATCCCAGCTACTCAGGAGGCTGAGGCAGGAGAATTGCCTGAACCCAGGAGGCGGAAGTTGTGGTGAGCCAAGATCGCGCCATTGCACTCCAGCCTGGGTAACAAGAGTGAAACTCCATCTCAAAAAAAAAAACTCTGGACATTGAAGTTAGGGACGCTTTTCTGGTTGGCAATACTGAGCATATTGTCATATCTGAATGCCAAGAGAGGAGCATGTCCTGCAGTCAATTTGCATTTGGAACCTTTCCTTAAATATTCAATACATGATAATATATCAGAATTAACCAGTCCCTATAGATGGACATATGTACAAATATGATCCTTAGAATAAGGACACAATAAAAGCACCAAAAAATGATTTATTTGTATTATGATTTTCAGTTTTCAGTATTTTTACATTCCTTGTGTTATTCACTACTGAAGACGTTCCTGAGGCTGACCTGCCTCTGGGGGCAGTCACTGTCCATTGCTTTTTCTAGAGTTTGCTTTTCTTTCTTTGTCTGAATACTCAAAAAGTAGGTCAAATCAATTTAGTGCCAGACTTAACGCTACGGGACTGTCAACCTTCAACCCTCTCGGAGAATAAGAATAAGCTGAAGAGCTTAAAAATAATACTGCAGAGGCTTGGGTCCCACCCACAGAGGTTCCAATTCAATTTGCCTGAGGTACAGCCTCGGCGTCAGTATTTTTAGGGTTCCTTACGTGATGCTAAAGTACAGTCAGAAGCAGGAGTCAGGGCTCTCACGTATGATAAATTCAAGAATTAAAATCTAAGGCTCTAAGTGAAGTAAAGTAAGTTAGCACCTACTTTTCAAAACTAACCATACCTCATATGTTTAAAATGATTATTTAATATTTAATGTAAATGCTTCATCAATGAAATTAACTAAATAAGGCTTACCTGTGTAGCCCCGGCACTTGTATGAAACAAAGCTGATGTAGACAGTAAGCCTGGGAGTTGGGCCTCGGTGGCTCACACCTGTAATCCCAGCATTGTGGGAGGCCGAAGTGGGAGGATTACTTGAAGTCAGGAGTTTAAGACCAGCCTGGCCAACATGGTGAAACCCCAATTCTACTAACAATACAAAAATTAGCCAGGTCCAGCGGCAT
>NW_016107388.1:3185836-3190426 GCF_001604975.1 Cebus imitator | reverse complement strand
AAGGCTGGGAGAAACACACTTCCAAATTGGTGGGATAAGGACCTCTGAATATCTGTTCCTCCAGATAGCAATGTGAACAGTTTCAACATGGTCAGAATCAACATCTTCACAACTCTGAAAATTAGCCAGAGGCTCACAACCATCTGAGAAATATTTATTCGAGAGCATAGCTGAATTTCAGCAGAAACTGAGTTTCGTGGTGTTGTAAGTCGCCTTATTTCCATCCCTCTCTGCCCAGCCCCATGGCAGCCTTGAAAGGCCACAGCCTAGCAGCTGTTCCTGCTTTGAAAGTCAGCAGCCTCTGAGGGAGCAGGACAATGACAGTGCTCCCAGCAAGCCTGATCTCAAGATAGAGTTGGGGAAAGCCAGAGCCTGGCCACAAATACTAAAAGGAAAATCCAGGGAATGAGATATCCATAGGAGACTTTGAAAACGTACAAGATATCTTAGGAAAAATGAAGACCCACGCATGTACAAGGCTGTGTACGTAACCAGTAAAGGCTTGAAAAGTCTCAAGTCTCTCACCTGGAGGTGACCTTGAGGACTTAGGCAAACAGGAAGTCAAGTTTAAGGCAGAGCTACAAAATGCCAGAGCATTGCCGGCGTGCCTCACTATATACTCAGAGCCCTTGTGAGAGCAGCAGACATTGGCTCAAGGCCTTCAGGGAAGCTTCTGTGGAATCATTAACTGACCCCTCAGCTAACCAGGCCCAAACTTCAGAGGCCATAGAGAACAAAGAACAGAGACTACAGAATTAGTTTAGAAAAGACTGTAAACAAACAAAACAACAACAGACCTGGGGAACTGAGGCGGAAAAACTGCTTTTAAGAGTTGCCACGTTATATTAATGTTTTCATTAATAGATTTTCTTTTGTAGAGCCATTTTACGTTTAATAAAAAATTAAGCAGCTAATAGAGAGTTCACACAGATCCCTGTTCCTTTTTTTTCTTCTTTCTTTCTTTCTCTCTCTCTCTTTCTTCTTTCTTTCTTTCTTTCTTTCTTTCTTCTTTTCTTTCTTTCTCTCTCTCTCTCTCTCCCTCCCTCTCTCTCTCTCTCTCTTTCTCTCTATTTCTTTCTTTCTTTTTTTGAGGAGTTTTGCTCTGTTGCCCAGGCTGGAATATAGTGTTGCAATCTCGGCTCACTGCAACCTCCACCTCCCAGGTTCAAGCAGTTTTCCTGCCTCAGCCTCTTGAGTAGCTGAGACTACAGGTACCTACCACCATGCCCAGCCAATTTTGGTATTTTTAGTAGAGATGGGTTTTCACCATGTTGGCCAGGATGGTCTCAAATTCCTGAGCTCAAGCGATTCTCCTGCCTCAGCCTCCCAAAGTGCTGGAATTAGAGGCATGAGCCACTACACCAGGCCAGCTCCCCTGTTCTTAACAATGAATTAGTGTGATATATGTGTTACAATTGATGAGCCAATATTGATATGTTATTATTAACTGAAGACCGTAATCTACATTAGGGTTCACTCTTTTTATTTATTTATTGTTTTCCTTTTTGGTACAGGGTCTCCAGCCATTGCTCAGGCTGATGTGCGGTGACATAATCATAGCTCACTGCAGCCTCAAACTTCTGGGTTCAAGCAATCCTCCTGCCTCAGCCTCCTGAATAGCTAGGATCACAGGTGTGTGCACTACCACACCTCGCTAACTTTCTTTTTCTTTCTAGAAATGAGGTCTCATTATGTTGCCCAGGTGTTCTTGAACTCCTGGGCTCAAGCAATCCTCCCACTTCAGCCTCCCAAAGTGTTGGGATTAAAGGCATGAACCACCACACCTGGCCCTTTTATTTATTTTTTATTTTTTTTTTTAAATTTTTTGGACTTCTGGCAAGCTGTGAAAGGTTTCCTCTTTACATTCTATGGGTTTTGACAAATGTCTAATGACATGAATCTGCCATTATCGTATTATACAGAATAGTTTCACTGCCCTAAAACTCCACTGTGCTCCACCTATTCATTCTTCTTCCCTTCACTGTGAAATACTAACAACCGCTGATTTTTTTACTGATTTTTTCTTTACTCCTCCTCCAGCAATTTGTTTGTCCATCCTCAAGAGTGCACAGCTCAGGTGGGGTCTGACCACTCTCTGTTCCAAAAAGTTCAAAACAAGGGTACTCTCGATACTGTGAAAATGACCACACTGCCCAAAGCAACCTACAGATTCAATGCAATTCCCATAAAAAAATGCCAACATTATTTTTTCACAGAATTAGAAAAAATAAACAATCCTAAATTTCACATGGAACCAAAAAAGAGCCCACATAGCCAAAGCAATCATAAGCCATAAAGAACAAATCTGGAGGCATCACATTACCAGACTTCAAGTTATACTACAAGGCTATAGTTACCAAAACAGCATGGTACTGGTATACAAACAAGCACATAGACCAATGGAACAGAATAGAGAACCCAGAAATAATGCCAAATACAACCAAACAATCTTTGACAAAGCATGCCAAAACATAAATTGGGTATTTAATCAGTGGTGCTGGGATAATGGCAAGTGACATGTAGAAGAATAAAACTGGATCCTCACCTCTCGCCTTATACAAAAAAAGTGGATCAAAGACTGAACGCTAAGTCTCAAAACCATAAAAATTCTAGAAGATAACCTTAGAAAAACTCATGCGGACATCAGCGTAGGCAAAGAATTCATGACTAAAACCCCAAAAGCAAATGCAACTAAACCAAAAATAAATAGGACGTGATTAAATTAAAAAGCTTCTGCACAGCAAAATAAATAATCATCAGATTAAACAGACAAACCACAAAATGGGAGAAAATATTTGTAAACTATGCATCCAACAAAGAACTAATATCCAGAAGCTACAAGGAACTCAAACAAATCAGCAAGAAAAAAGGCAAATAATCCCATCAAAAAGCAGGCAAATAACATGAACAAACATGTCCTCAAAGAAGATACACAATCATTGCTTCTGTGGTCGCAATGTAAAACAGAAAAAGATACACAAATGGCCAAGAAACATATGAAAAAATGTTCAACATCACTAATCAGGGAAATGTAAAGTAAAACCACAGTTAGATGCCTGCTTACCCCTGGAAGAATGGCCATTATTAAAAAGTCAAAAAAACAACCAGATGTTGGTGTGGTTAAAGGGATTGTTTACACACTGCTGGTGGGAATGTAATTAGTACAAACTCTATGGGAAACGGTATGGAGATTCCTTAAAGAACTAAAGGTAGTTCAACCACCTGATCCAGCAATCCATACACTATTAGGTCTCTACCCAAATGAAAAAGAAGTCATTATGTGAAAAATATATGGTTTTTGCAGCCCAATTCACAATTGCAAAGATGTGGAACCAACCTAATTGTTCATCAACCAATGCGTGAATAAAGAAAATATGCTATATATACACCATGTAATACGACTCAGCCATACAAAGGAATGGAATAATGTCTTTTGCAGCAACTTGGATGGAGCTGGAAGTCACTATTCTAAGTGAATTAACTCAGGAATGGAAAACCAAACACCATATGTTCTCACTTACAAGTGGGTGGGGAGCTATGAATTCATAAAGGTATGCAGAGAGATACAATGGACTTTGTAGACTCAGAAGTGGGAAAGGAAGGACGGATGCAACATAAAAAAGTACATATTAGGTACAATGCACTCTATTCTGGTGACAGTACACTAAAACCTCAGAATTTACCACTATATAATTCATCCACGTAACCAAAAACCACGTGTACTACAAAAGCTATTGAAATGAACAATAATAATAATAATAATAAAACAAGGGTTCTCTGCCCAGGGCACGAAGCTGACCTGGGCACACCAGGGGAGGAACCACCTACTCTCAGGCCTGAAGGAGGTGCTGCTGGGCTGCCAGCACTTTAGGAAGGAACCAGACCCAAGCCACACTCACTGGCATGGGGTAAGGGGCAAGGGCAGGGTGGGGGCCGGGAGTGACACAGTCCCATCTGTCCCAGCACGGTGCCATTCTCATATGCAATGAGTAGTCAGTGCACACATGTTGGCCCTCAACTCACAAAGCACATACATGGAAATGGAAATGGTTTGGGGAGGCTGGAGGGTGGCCCTCCAGTTAGCTTTGGGCCTCCTGATCACATGTGGGCTTGTTCCTGCTGTAGCCAGGAGTTGTGGGCATAGGACATGGTGTTCCAGGTGTCCATGTAGCTGTCCATTCACATCAGGATGCGCTTCTGCTCGAAATTGTCCAGCGATCCCCCACCCCACCTTCTCGATGCGCTTCCAGAAGCACCTGTCTGCAGATGACATGCAATCTGCACCTTCACTTGCTCCATGACCAGCCCCAGGTCAAACCTGCTGCTTGAGCCCCTGAAATCCAAGCAGAAGCCACCCTCCATGGCTCTGCAAAGTCAACCAGATTGAGGCTGCCTGCGCCCACCTGATCTTTTCACTGTTCCACAGTTTTGCTTTCCCTAGAATGCCATGTAGTTGGGGCCATACAGTATTTAGCCTTCTCACACTGGCTTCTTTCACTCAGCAATATGTGTTTAAGATTTCTCCTGTCTTTTCTTGGTTTAATGGCTTATTTTCTTTTTTCTTTTTTTTTTCTTTTTTTTTTTTTTTTG
>NW_016107388.1:3114667-3185666 GCF_001604975.1 Cebus imitator | reverse complement strand
GGTCTCGATCTCTTGACTTCGTGATCCACCCACCTCGGCCTCCCAAAGTGCTGGGATTACAGGCTTGAGCCACTGCGCCCGGCCTATTTTCTTTTTATTATTAAATAATATGCTATTTTATGGATGTACCATACTTTGTTTATCCATTTACCTATGGAAGAATATATTGTTTGATTCTAGTTCTTTGCAATTATGAATATAAACATTTGTGTATAAGTTGTGTAAGTAGCATAAACATGTAAACAGCAGACACTGGGGACTCCAACGAGGAGGAGAGAGAGGGGAACATGGATTGAAAAACTACTGATTGGGTATTGTGTCCATGATTTGGGTGACAGGTTCAGCAGAAGCCCAAACCTCAGCATTACACAATATATCCATATAAAAATCAGCATATATATCCCCAAATCAAAATTGTTTTAAATGCCATGGTGGGGAGCAAATTAAGAACATAAGTTTTTAACTCATTTGGGGAAATACTTCGGAACGTAATTGTTGAATTACATGGTTAGATTATGTTTTGCTTTGTAAGAAACTACTAAACTGTCTTCCAAGGTGGCTATACCATTTTGCAATCACACTAGTGAAGAATGAGAGTTCCTGTTGCTCCACATTCTTGTCAGCACTTGGTATGGTCAGATGTTTAGATTTTAGCAATTTTAGTATGTGTGTCATAATATGCCACTTGTTTTAATTTGCAATTCTCTAATGGCATGTGATGTTGAGTGTTGTTTTCTATGCTTATTTGCCATCTGTCTATATTCTTTGATGAGGTGTTCTGTTCAGATTTTGGGGGGAGCCCATTTTTAATTTGAGTTGTTTGCTTCTTTATGGTCAAGCTTAAGAGTTCTTTGAGCTGGGCATGCTGGCTCATTCCTGTAATCCCAACACTTTGGGAGGCTGAGACACGTGGACCACTTGAGCCCAGAAATTTGACACCAGCCTGGGCAACATAGTGAAACTCCACAAAACTACAAAAACTACAAAGAAATTAGTTGTACTCCCAGTTACTTGGGAGATCACTTGAGCCCAAGAGGCAGAGGTTACACTGAACCAAGATTGCACCACTACACTCCAAGCTGGGCAACAGATGAGACCCTGTCTCAAAAAAAGGGGGGTGGGTTATTTGTATATATTTTGGTTGCAAGTTCTTTATCAGATATATGTTCCATAAACATTGTCACCCACTCTGAAGCTTGTCTTTTCATTCTCTTAACAGTATTTTTCACAAACCAGACATTTTAAATTTTAACAAAGTCCAATTTATTCATTTTTTTTTCTTTCATGGATAGTGCTTTTGGTGTTGCACCAAGTCATCTCTCATTTAGATTTTCTCTGTTATCTTCTAGAAGTTATAAAAATATAAAGTTTCTATGGTTTACCTTTAGGTCTATGATCCATTTTGAGTTAATTTTTTGTGAAAGGTCTAAAGTTTGTATCTAGATTTATTCATGTATTTTACATGAGGCATCTAGTTGTTCCAGCTGTCTTTTTCTGGTTTTGATATTAAGAAAATGCTACCTCACAGAATGAATTCAGAAGAATTCCCTCTATTTCTGTTTTCTGGAAGAGAATGTAAATAATTGCTATTATTTCTCACTTAATTCTTTGGTAGAACTTACCAGTAAAACCATCTGGGCCTGATGCTGTCGTGTTGGAAGCTTATTGGTTGTTTATTTAATTCCTTTAAAAAATAAGACCTAATCATAATACCTATATTTCCCTGAATGAGTTTTGTTAGATTATGCCTTTCAAAAAAAATTGTCCATTTCATCTAGGTTATCAAATTTGTGGGCATAGAATTGTTTATAATATTCCTTTATTATTCCTTTTATGACCATGGTATCAGTAGTGATGGCTGCTCTTTTATTTCTTATATTAGTATTTTGTACTTTTTCTTTTTGTCTTGGTTAGCCTGGCTACAGTTTTATCAATTTAATTGATCTTCTCACAGAAACAGCTTTTGGTTTTGTTGATTTTCTGCTTTCAATTTCATTAATTTATGGTCTAATTTTATTTCTTTTCTTCTGCTTGCTTTAGGTTTATATTCTTCTTTCTCTAGTTTCCTACGATGAGAGCTTAGATTATTGAATTTTGATCTTCTTCTTTTTTACCATGTGTATTGAATGCTGTAAATTTTCATATAAACATTGTGTTTACTACATTCCTCAGATTTTATTAAGTTGAATTATTATTTTATTTAGTTTGAAATACATTTTAATTTCTCTTGTGACTCTTCATTTGACATATGTGTTATTTAGAATTGCATTGTTTGGTCTTCAAATACTTAGAATTTTTCAGTTATATTTCTATTGTTGACTTCTAGTTTAATTCTATTATGATGTAAGAGTATATGTTGTGTGATTTGTATTTGTTGAAATTTCTTAAGGTGTTTTATGACTCAGAATATGATCTATCATCACCATAGTCATGGTAAGTGTTCCATGTGAGACTGAAAAGAATGTACATTCAGCTGTTGTTGAATGATGTGCTCTTTAAATGTCAATTTGATCCTGTTTATTGATAGATGTCTTCAGTTGAACTATATCCTTGCTGAATTTCTGCCTGCTTAATCTGTCAGTCACAATAGAGAGATTGTAACTGACAGAAAGTCTTCAAATATAATCATAGATTTGTCTATTTTTTCTATTAGTTTCAGTCCCGTATAACGCTACACTTTGTTGTTAGGCACATACACATTAAAGGTGTTATATCAGCTTGGATAATTGATTCCTTTACCACTATGTAATTATGCTCTTTATTCTGGATAAATATCTATCCCAGCTTTCTTTTGTTTAGTGTTCGCATGACATATTTTTCTCCACCCTTTTAATATATCTGTGTCATCACAAAGTGGATTTCATGTATGCAACATATAATTGAGAGATTTTTTTTAACCCACTCCATCTGTCTCTATTTCTTAACTGGCATATTTAGACCATTCACATTTAAAGAGATTGATATAGGTGAGTTAATATCTACTCTATTTGTTACTGTTTTATATTTCTGGAATTTGTTGTTTTTTTCAGTCATGCCCTTTTTTTCTGCACTATAATATTTTACATGCTCACTTTTCAACAAAAATGGTTATGAGACATGCAAATAAACAGGAAAGTACAGCCTATGCATAGGAAAAAATGTAGTTAACAGAAACTTTTTCCAAGGAAGCTCAGATATTGTACTTTATTGCTAATATAGTACTGATATAGCACTTTACTGCTAAAAGACTTTAAATCTGCTATTATAAATACATCAAAAACCTATAGAATACAATTCCTCAAGAAATAATGTATGACAACGTTGCCTTGCCAGATGAGGAATATCAATAAACAAAGAGAAATTGTGGAAATGAACCAAATAGGAATTCTGGAGTTGAGAAGCATAGTAACCAAAAGAAAAAATTCACAGAAAAGACTCAACAGCAGATCTGAATGGCATAAGAAAGACTCAGAAAAGTTGAAGATCCTCAAAGGAGATTATTCAAACTGAGGAAGACAAAGAATAAGGATAAAGAAAATAAAGAAAGCCTCAGAAACCTGTGTAACACCATCAAACATACCAGCATACATGTAATGGAGTTCCTCAGAAAGGAGAGGAAGAAAAAAGGGAAGCAAAAATAATATTTAGAGAAATAAAGCTGAAAATTATGTTATTATTAAATTTTATTTTATTACTAAATTTTAGAAAAATTCATGTAAAAAATTTATCTAGACAACTAAGAAACTACAAATTCCAAAAGGGACAAATTTAAATAAATTTACATTATAGTCAAACTGCATCATAGTCAAACTGTTAAAAGACAAAGACAAAAATAGAACCTTGAAAGCAGCAAGAGAAAAATGATACATTATATACAAATGATTCTCAATGAGATTAACAGTTGATTTATCATCCAAAACTATAAAAGCCAGAAGACAGTGGGAGGACATATGTAAAAGTGCTGAAAGTGGACAACTGCCAACCAAAAATTCTGTATGCAACAAGGCTGTTCTTCAAAATGTAGAAGAAATGAAGATATTTCCAGACAAACAAATGAAAATTTATCACTAGCAACCCTGCTGTATAAGAAATACTAAAGGAAGCCCTTCAGGCTGAAATGAAGGACATTAGACGGTAACAAATTCACATGAAGAAATAAAAAGGGCTGATACAGGTAACCACGTAAGCAAACATAAGAGACAGTATACATATAACCCTTTTCTTCTGCAATCTGATTTAAAAGATAATTGCATATAGCAATAATTTCTAAAATGCATTGATGAGTTTGTCATGTATAAGGTAATTTGAATGCTAATCACAGCACAAAGGAGGTGGGGAGGAAAGAGTATTATTTTTGTGTGAAGTTTTTTTATGCTACTGAACTTAAGATATTTTAAATTAGGATGCTAGTTGTAATATCCAGGGCACCACTGAAAAAATAACTCCAAAATATATGTTTTTAAAAAAACAACCAAGAAGTAAAATGTAAAATAGTGAGTAAAATAGTGAAAAGTCAATCAAGAAGTTTCTAGAAGTAAAGTATATTTTTAATGATTAAAGCATCAATCAGGAAAACATAATTAGAGACAAGGAAATAATTTAATAAGGAATAGGTAAATTCATATAGACAGAAAGGTTGCCAGAGGCTGGCAGGAGAAAATGGGCATAAAGCTTCTTTTGAGTTAATTATAAAATGTCTAAAATTCAAATACACTGTTAATCTACTATATCTGTGAATACACTTAAAACTACTAAATGGTACATCTTAAAAGAGTAGATTTTGCACCATATGAGTTATATCACAATAAAGTTGTTTTTTTCTTTTAAAGCTGACTTCCAGGATGTTGCTATAGTCCTATTATTAACTTTAAGGTAAATAAGAGAGTCTGGGATAGCATATGTATAAAGTCAGCTTCATTGTTCTCAATGATTCTGGTCTTAAACACTTTGAATAAAACTGACTCCATTCATCTTTGGTAAATAATAGCTAATGGCCTAAATAATAGCTAATGGTTGCCACATGTTTTAGTTGTTGACTAGGAGTAAGAGAGCAAGACGTGGAAAACTTACACCTTCTGTAGAGAAAAACATACCGAACCAGTGATTGAAAGACCAACTGTTTGCCTGGTATTACCTTACAATCTCCCTAAGTCACCTCTCACTGAGAAGCTGATTTTCTTCCCAGTCATTTACTGGGGAAAAAGGAGGCTGAGGGTCTGCTGGGATTCTGAGAGGCCTCCAGGGCTCACCATTTTTCGTGGGCATTGCTCGTGATTGAGATTTTATCAACAGCATATTTTCAACTATGTGACAAATAGCCGGATGCCAAGTACTGCTCTATAAAAGGCACACCTACAAGAAGTAACATACTTGAAACTTACTTACCTTCATGAAAATGAATTTCTAGATTTCTAGAATATGTGGAAGTACAGAAATCCTGGACACGAATATACACATCTACATAATATGTCATGTGCATTGGAGGCTTCCTTATTTCCCTTGCTAACTGTCTCCACTGGTTTTAATACCAAAGTTGTTTAGCTATCATGTCATAAACCTGGCAGAGAAGTGAATTTATATTTGGAAAAAGGTCATGTGATGATGCTGTGTTATGGAAATATCTTCTGTTGCAAGAGTCGACTATGTACTATATCCTATTTTGCAGCTGTAATGGTAGAGGGAGCAGTATTTTGATGTCTCTCGGTTGTCTGTAAAAATCAACAATCCAAGTGGCTTCAAGGTTTCTATTAATTTTTTATGAGCACTAGTCATCCACTAAGATTTCAACTAATAGTGGAACCATCAGATTCATTGGAAATAATAGTTCTGTACTCACTAATAATTTGATAATAGAACTTTTTTACATTGCTGCATGTTTACAATCAAAGCAATGGTAAATCAAACTTTGTATACAAACTACTGTGTTTTAGGAAGTAGAATCCCTCATGAGGTAGACTTATCATCATTTAGTCTGCAATTCAGCAGAAGGTTATTGCAAAGAGCAACATTCCAGATCTAAAATGTGAATCTCTGGCTTCCATCATGCTCTGCCCAAATGCAGCCTCTCACGAGCTCATACAATCCCTCTATCTAAACCCTTCCCCTTTCCTAAATCTCTACTATGCTTTTGTTTCTTCACAGCATTATTCCCAAAACAATATTACTACCATTTTGCTTAAGTTTGTATTCCTTTCCATCTCCACTACGAAACTTTATATGCAGACATTTTCTTGTTCACTAACACTGAGGAGACTGGCACCTGCACACAGTGAGCACACAGAACATTATTTGCTGCGTGAATAAATAAAAGTTCACTTGAGGCTGTGAACACAAAAAGTAGTAACCTTTCGTAACTCCCTAGCAATGAGGAAATGTGAAAATAAGTGAATCATAGTTCTTCACCAGGTTGGAATTTGGTCTGGCTTCCGGCCTCAGGCAAAATTTTGTCTTCTCTCAGGGCTTGCTTGTGGACACCCCTGACTCTAGTCTAGAGGGTTCTGCTTGTCAGGTTCAGGTTTTCTGAAACCCAAACATGTGACATGGATTGCAGAAAGTCTCAGATTCTAATAAAAGATTTAATGCAAGTTGATTTGTTTCAGCTCAGAGAGGAACAGAAACAGACAGAGGTGCAATTGGCAGCAGTTCATATTTGGTAAAGAGAGTGACGGATTCTATCTAAATGCTTGTGTTATTTTAAACCTCTCTCAAAACTGCACACTATTTTAAAACCTAGTGGTAAGTGACGCTTGCCTGGTACAATCCCATCTGCTTCTTTCTGCCTTTCAGAGCAGCTGTGTGTTGCTACAGGAAATTACAAACTGAGTTGAATGGTTTCACTTTAAATTCATGACCACAAAACTGAAATGGGCCCTCATTGCTGCCCAGGAATCCTACTGTTTCTTTAGTAAGATGATGTTCCCATTTCCGCAGGCAACAGTTTCCAACTTTTTTTCTTTTCTAATTTCTTACCCAGAGTTGTCTCATTGAGACTCTAAAAGCCATGAAATTAAGCACCTTTCTGCCTTTCACCACCATTCTAAACACCTAGCCCTGCCTTCCCCAACCCTTTCTCATTCAGTTATAGGAGAAGAAATATTTTTCATTGTTACAGGCTGTTAAGTTCCAGCCCACAACCCCCAACACCCCCAACTACCAAATTCATATGTTGAAATTCTAACCGCTCAGAATGGGGCTGTATTTGGAGACAGGGTGTTTAAAGAGGTAAAGTTAAAATGAGGTCATGAGGGTAGGCTCTACTCCAATAGGCTTGGTGCCTTATAAGGAGGAAATTTGAGCACAGACGCACACAAAGGGGAGGTGATGTGAAGACCTGGGAGAAGACACCACCTGCAAGCCGAGGGATGAAGTCTGCATAGATGCTTCCCTTGCAGCCCTCAGAAAGAACCAACCCCACCAACACCTTGATCTTGGACCTTCAGCCTCTAGAACTGTGACACAGTTCATGCTTGCTGTCCATGTTACCCAGTTTGGGTACCTGATTACGACAGCCCCAGCAAACTGACACACCCCTAGTATCAACGGACAATCTCATTATCTGCAGTTTGGTGCATCTCTGTAACCTGTCTCCCCTAGGCAGCGCCTTCTTCTGTCTACTGTCTCTTGAATCACCAATCTCTTCCTGTTTTCCAGATTACTCCTCGCCATTGTAGAAACCATCTCTTGATCCAGTCACCACTGAAATGTTTTCTGTCTACACATGTGCTGACTTGGCCTCCTCGGTTCACCTTTCCCCCGAGGAAATCCAGTCTAGCTCCAGCCTTGATCACACCACCCAGCCTTGCCAAGCCCATTGGCTTCCCTGCCTCTCTGTGCAGTGGGAACGTCTCTCCCTCATCTTGGGCAATCTCTCAGTAGCATCCAACACAGCTGCCCCATCCCACTCCAGAGGCACTCTCTCCCTTAGCTCCTGGGTACCACCTTCTGTTATTCTCCTCCTACCTGGTTGATCTTCCTTAATCTTTGCCAGCTTTCTTCAGGAATAGACCCTTGATGCTGTTTTCTCTCTACACATTCCTCATAGGTGGTTTCATCTTATATTATGTCTTAAATATCAACTATATCAGATGCCTGTTAAATTTATCATTTTAGCCCAGAACACTCCTCTGAAGTCCAGACTCATATGTTTGACTGCTTTCTTGCCTCTTCTATTTAAATATCTCCGTAAACATTCAAACTGGAATGATTCATTTTTTCCCCCTAAGCATACCCCTCTTCCCCAATCTTTCCCACCGTCCTTCTAATATCTCAGATCAAAGCCTCGTGATCTATCTTGATCCCTATCTGTTATTACCCACTATATCCAATCAATCAGTAAATTCTGTCGATTTTGCCCCTAAAACATTTCTGGAATCATCTACCACCCTCTCTCCCACTACCATTCACTGGCGTAGGTCACCGGTTCTTCTCATTACAGAGTTTGTAATTATGTCAACAACTTACTAACAGGTCTCTCCCCTACTCAGATCAGTTTGCACACAGAAACCAGAGTAAAATTCTTAGTACCTAAATTGGATCGTGTCATTTCCCTCCTTCAAATCCTCAAGCAGCTTCTCGGTGCACATAAATTAAAACCCTAACTCACAGAACGCAATGCCAATGCCCACCTGGATGGCCTCTTTCCTGCCCCTCTGTCTGTCTCAGGCTCCAGATGGGTTCCTTGGTCCCTTTCAGCAGTCCGTGGTCACTCTGCACACTGCCAGCTTCTTTGCTTCCTGCAAGGCTGGGTTTATATGTTGCCTTCTCAGAGAGGACTTTCCTGGCCATCCTCCATGGCAGGTTTCCCTCTGTTTCTCTTTCCCAATGCCCTGATTTGGTTTTCTCTTCATTGCATGTGTCACCATTTTTAGTCATTTTGTTTATGCCATTATGGTTTTCATCATCTCCTCCACCAGACTGTAAGTTACACAAAGGTACGGACCACGTTTATCCAGCTTATCATTTTAACCCTGGTCCGTGTCACAGAGTCTAGTGAGTAACACATCATGAGTCACAAAGGGCACATATTATAGAAAATGCGAGAATAATGTAGTCTCACTTCTCAGTTATTCTTAACGATGAAAACAACAAACAAACAAACAAAAACTGGGATTTTAGCACCTGACACTGAAGCTTCAAAGCTACATGTAAAATGGTGACTCCAGTCTTAGCTTCAACAAAGCAGCACACCCTTACTATTTCCTGACTACCAGTGGGAGCAGTCACACTGTACTAGGGTATAACAAAGTAGCAGAAAAGGCAAAAAGTCTCCATATGCTATTTTTTCAAGAATGACCAATATCACATATCACACTTTGTATGAAAGAAGAAGCCACTTGGCCCCAAAGGTATTATGTAAATGCCTAATATGATGAAAACATGATTCATTGATTTCAAAGAGGTAGAGAAATCCTAGGCAAATCAGCTGATTTGGCATCCTGTCTAATAAGACAAAAGTCAAAGGTTAGCTTTACAATGAAAGCAGAGCTTAGGCTTCAACGAAACACCTGTGTTAGTCTAGATCTTTTATTTTATTTTTTATTTTTTTATTTCTTTTGAGATGGAGTCTCAGTCTGTCACTCAGTCTAGAGTGTAGCAGCCAATCTCAGCTCACTGCAACCTCCACCTCCCAGGTTCAAGCAATTCTCCTGCCTCAGCCTCCAGAATAGCTAGAATCACAGGCACGTGCCACCACACCCGGCCAATTTTTTGTATTTTTTAGTAGAGATGGAGTTTCACCATGTTGGCCAGGCTGGTTTTGAACTCAGGACCTCAAGTGATCTGCTTGCCTCGGCCTCCCAAAATGCTAGGATTACAAGTGTGAGCTACCGTGCCCAGCCTTTTTAATTTTTTAATTTAATTTTTTGAAGATGAGCCAGACTCAAGGTTTAAGTTTAGAAAGCTTATCTGAGAGGTGCACAGCCAGAATGGTGAGGTGAGAAAAAGACAAAGTGAGGCAAAGGATCACGAGACAATACACTGCTTGGTACCACACTCCACAATCAGCTGCGGACTACAGGCAGCCTTTTACCAACCTCTCCTCATGCAGGACTCTGGAATAGTCTACAGCAGAATGAAAGGAGGAAGAAGTATATTTGCCCAGCTTCTTCTGAGGCAGGAGGTGGGACCTGACTTTGGAGAAAGGGCTCAGACACTAGACCAGATTGAGAACTAGTTAAAAAAGGGAAAAGGTGAAAGCACCTACTCTTGTGTGTGTGTGTGTTGGGGGGGGTTAATTTTTTATTTTTTATTTTTTTTAATTGCATTTTAGGTTTTGGGGTGCATGTGAAGAACATGCAAGACTGTTGCATAGGTACACACATGGCAGTGTGATTTGCTGCCTTCCTCCCCTTCACCTATATCTGGCATTTCTCCTCATGCTACCTCTCCCCAAATCCCCACCCCACACTGTCCCTCCCCTATTTCCCCCCAACTGACCCCAGTGTGTGATGCTCCCCTCCCTGTGTCCATGTGTTCTCATTGTGCAACACCTGCCTATGAGTGAGAACATGCGGTGTTTGATTTTCTGTTCATGTGTCAGTTTGCTGAGAATGATGGTTTCCAGGTTCATCCATGTCCCTACAAAGAACACGAACTCATCGTTTTTGATGGCTGCATAGTATTCCATGGTGTATATGTGCCACATTTTCCCTGTCCAGTCTATCATCGATGGGCATTTGGGTTGGTTCCAGGTCTTTGCTATTGTAAACAGTGCTGCAATGAACATTTGTGTGCATGTGTCCTTATAGTAGAATGATTTATAATCCTTTGGATTGCTGGGTCAAATGGAATTTCTATGCCTAGGTCCTTGAGGAATCGCCACACTGTCTTCCACAATCACCTACTCTTAACACATATACACCTGCGTGCCATGTCAGTTTACCATTGCCATGGCAACACCCAGAAGTTACTGCCTCTTTCCATAGCAAAGACCTGATGACCCAGAAAGTACCACCCTTTTTCCAGAAATTTCTGCATAATTCTCCTCTTGGTTTACATAGCATTAAAAGTTGGTGTAAATATGCCTGCAGAATTGCCTCTGAGCTGCTACTCTGGCCTGTGGGGGAGCCATGCTCTGCAAGGAGCAGGCCCTCTGCTACTGCTGTACACTGCCACTTCAATAAAAGGTACCATCTAACGCCACTGGCTTGTCCTTGAATTCCTTCCTGGGTGAAGCTAAAAACCCTCCCAGGCTAAGCCCCAATCTGGGGGCTCATCTGGATTCCATTTCTCATTGTTCAAAGGTTACTCCAAAGAGGACTATCTCCTACACTTCTGGATCTTGTCCTCTGGCCTCACGGTGGCCAGGTGAGAAACTAACACCCACATCACAACGTTTCATCATCTGGTCTGAAAGCAGAGCGGTGACTCAGCCCGAGCGAGCCTCCAGCTGACAGATAAAGGAGACGAGGGTCAGGGGAACTGAAATGCAGCAAGCCCATCTGCAATCTTGAATTTTCTCTTCTAATTTCCTTAACAGGAGACAATCCCAGCTAAATTTCAGCAGTTCCAGAATAAGTTACCTTTTTTTTTTTAGGAAGTTCTAACATCTCAAGCCACAGTCTGACTCCCAATGACTGTATTGTTGTTACTACCACTTATATTGCTTTTATGTCACGCCAGGCAATGGACTGAGCACACTACAAATATTATCTCATATTTTCCTTCCAATAAACCTATAAGGTTAGTGTGAGTTTCCTTAGAACAGACATGAGGAAACGGAGCTTAAAGAAATTGACTACCATGTCCAAGTTCCCATAACTATTGAGGAGTGAGCTGGCATGTGAGTCTCAGCTGCTGGATTCCAGGTTTGGGCTTAACCACCTTGGTGGACTGACCCCTTCACATCCCATTCGTCAGGATTGCTCCTCCAGGTGACACAGAAACTTAATCTCTAATTCTTCAAGTACTAGAAGCCACTTTCACACCCTAAGTCATGACTCCACTGTCCATTCTTTATTTACAGTCACCTTGGTCAAGCCACATCAGTTATGCCCATAAAGGTTCTTGGAGATCATTTCTTTATACAGTCATTTCCTAACTTGCAGTGCAAATGAGAAGAATATAAAAAGTCCTCCTCCATTTTCCATTTAAATTTGATCTTTCTCCAAGTAACAGCACACACACACACACACACACACACACACACACACACCACACACACATCTTTTCTCACAGCATCTGGTACTATAATCTGTTATGAAGGAATTTACAGCTGCATTCCACAGCTTGTTTTTCACAACATTTAGAAGTGTTTTTGTTTTCCGGCAGAATTATCAAGTGTTACTATATTGAATGTATTTACAGTGTTTCTACTTTGTTTCCAGAAAACTCTAATTTCTCAAGGACTTCCTGAAAACTAATCACCAAAGCCTTGAAAAAGAAAATTAAGGCCAGGCATGGTGGCTCACACATGTAATAACAGCACTTTGGGAGGCTGAGGCAAGTGGATCACCTGCGGTCAGGAGTTTGAGCTGAGCCTGGCCAACATGGCGAAGCCCCTTCTCTACTAAAAATGCAAAAAAAAAAAAAAACCAAAATGGCTGGGCATGGTGGCGGCCACCTGTAATCCCAGCTACTTGGGAAGCTGAGGCAGGAGAATTGCTTGAACCCAGGAAGTGGAGGTTGCAGTGAGGTGAGATCACACCATTGCATTCCAGCCTGGGAGATAGAGCAAAACTCTGTTTCAAAAAAAAAAAAAAGAAAAGAAAGTAAAATACCAGAATAATATGTGCTGCTCTGTAATCTTTATTTCAAAATTTCTAAATTCTATATGGTAATAATCCTTATCAATCAAATATCTGATAGTTATAGAATATTAAGTCACTTGAAGTAAGGTTACATTTTAGAATAGAGAAGCACAGGGAGTAGCTGGGATACAGATTTGTCTAAACTTTGCTTTGGATCATAGCTTTGCAACTTTTACTAGCTGAACAATCTTGGGAAAATCACTTCAATTATTTAAGCCTTGTTTCTGGTAACTTAAGGGTAATGGGTTCTATCTTAGAGGATACAGGGAGGATTGACATAGGATAACAATAGTTTCTGACTCATCTTTAATAGTCAATAAATGGTCTGAGTATTTTTGATGATGGCTATTCTCACCATAAATTCATAACGTGGAGGTAAGCAAGCTTTGCAATCTTCAAGATTACTGATTAATGTCTTATGCTTTATCACATTCAACCCTCAAACATTTTCCACCATACTTAGTGGCTGTATGCATATTTTTTCCAGGCAAATTAATGTCAATATCTTAATACAGCTGCACATTCAAAGATGGGAATACAAGGGCCGGGTGTGGTGGCTCATGCCTGTAACCCCAGTACTTTGGGAGGTTGAGGTGGGAGGATCACCCAGGGTCAGGAGTTTGAGACCAGTCTGGCAAACCTGGTAAAACCTCATTTCTACTAAAAATAAAAAAATTAGCTGAGCATGATGGTGGGTGCCTGTAGCCAGCTACTTAGGAGGCTAAGGCAGGAGAATCACTTGAAGCTGGGAGGCAGAGGTTGCAATGAGCCGAGATTGTGCCATTGTACCCCAGCCTGGGTGACAGAATAAGACTCCGTCTCAAAAAAAAAGATGAGAATACAAGTCCAAAGAGAATACCTTGCAATATATTAATATGTTTTTTAAAAACTCACAATATATTAATTTGCAAAAAAATTTCTGAAATGAATATATTTGGGAAACAATGAATATGCTAGTCTCTCTTGACAGTCCACATGTCCACTGGCATAATAAAGACTCAGAAAAGGCCGGGCGCGGTGGCTCATGCCTCTAATCCCAGCACTTTGGGAGGCTAAGGTGGGCAGATCACCTGAGGTCGAGGGTTCAAGACCAACCTGACCAACATGAAGAAACTCCGTCTCCACTAAAAATACAACAACAACAAAAAATTGGCCTGGCATGGTGGCGCATGCCTGTAATCCCAGCTACTTAGGAGGCTGAGGCAGGAGAACCACTTGAAGGCAGGAGGCAGAGGTTGTGATGAACCGAGATCACGCCATTGCACTCCAGCCTGGGCAAAAAGAGCGAGACTCTGTCTAAAACAAACAAACAAAAAGAATCAGAAAATCCTTATAACAAAGAATCGGTTTAAATTTGTTTCAACTTATGTTTTCTGAAATTATTTGGACATATACTGTTTTTGTTTTTTTTTTACAGAACATCTAGTACTCTCTTGCTGAACTCTAGTGTTACAGAGAACATGGTCTGGGAACACTTACTAGAAAATGTAAGATGATATTACTAAGGTACAAATGAGAAAGCTGCAAGCATGACCACAAGGGAGAAATTCTGGAAGAATTGAGAATCATGATCTGGAGTGTGTTTCCCTGCTGCTAAGAAACTCTGAGGTATACAGTCATTATAAGGCAGGAGCGCAGTTGCACTTAGCAAGAAAGTCATTTTCATTCAGATCATTGGCGTGAAGTGAAACAGCACATTTGTGTATAAGGCGAAACAAAAAAGCGTACCTTTCTATTGGCTCAGGCACTGTGAAAACAGTCTGTTAATTTTGGTAGTGCCTATATTAGTAAGGCTTTATTTTTACTAATATTGATTTGATTTGTGATTCTGTATTTCAACTACTGTATTGCCTTTAAAAAAGTAAGTAGTTCACCGGGTAATTTGGTGAGTCTCCTGAAGACAAGTTCTGCTGGCTGGACTCACGCCTGTAATTCCAGCACTTTGGGAGGCCGAGGCGGGTGGATCACCTGAGGTCAGGAGTTTGAGACCCATCTGGCCAACACGGCAAAACCCATCTCTACTAAAAATACAAAACTTAGCCAGGCATGGTGGCACAAGCCTGTAATCCCAGCTACTTGGGAGAATCACTTGAATTTGAAAGGGGGAGGTTGCAGTGGGCCGAGATCATACCACTGCACTCCCACCTGGGTAGCAGAGCAAGACTTCATCAGGAAAAAACAAAGACCTGGAACCAACCCAAATGCCCATCGAAGATAGACTGGACAGGGAAAATGTGGCACATATACACCATGGAATATTATGCAGCCATCAAAAATGATGAGTTCGTGTCCTTTGTAGGGACATGGATGAACCTGGAAACCATCATTCTCAGCAAACTGACACAAGAACAGAAAATCAAACACCACATGTTCTCACTCATAGGCGGGCATTGAACAATGAGAACACATGGCCACAGGGAGGGGAGTACTACACACTGGGGTCTGTTGGGGGGAAATCGGGGAGGGACAGTGGGGGTTGGGGAGTTGGGGAGGGATAACATGGGGAGAATGCCAGATATAGGTGAAGGGGAGGAAGGCAGCAAATCACACTGCCACGTCTGTATCTATGCAACAATCTTGCATGTTCTTCACATGTACCCCAAAACCTAAAATGCAATAAAAAAAAAATAGGTTCTGCTTCGAGGCTGAGCAGTGAGCATGCGCCGGCAGGGTGCACACCTGCAGCCGCAGACACTCAGCTTGAGCTCCGCTCCTCGGCTTGCTTTGCTACTCGCCAGCTGCTGCAGCCTTCAGAGATCAGCGTCCTCCGTAAGCCTGGAGCAAGATAACTCACGCAGCGGCGTTTTCTACAGCACAGCACTCAATTCTGTGTACACACAGGTATAGTATCGACGTGAATGTGGTTAGAAAGTGGGGAAGAAAGGTTTACAAATGTGTATGAGCAAAAAATGTCACGACCACGAACTTGGGGGTGATTCTTTTCCTCTTTGCTGATGTAAGTGGGGATTGCTGCGCCACTCCCCAAAAGAGAAGCTAACTGAAGAACAATTTCAGTCTTCTGCACTGCTCTCCATGTATGAGTTTATTTCTGTGAGCAGGGAGCAGCCGGCCTTTGACTTTCATCTCTTCCCTGGTATCTACTGATCTATGGTTATGATGCTCACCTGGACCTCGGGGCCTGGCTCTTTGCTGCCCGCTGTCATGGCCTCCTGCTCATCTCTGCCTCAAAAATACGACTGAATATCAAAAATATTAGGCTATATGGAAGAAATCAATAAAAAAGTCCACATCTTATATGTCATCATTGTTATAAAATGTTCGGAAAAGGCAAATACTTACAGATGAAAAGCATATCAATGATTGCAAAAGGGTGAGAGCAGGGGTGGAGATTATCTTTTTGGGGAGATGGTAATGTTCTAAAATTGGATTCTGGGCCAGGTGCAGTGGCTGACACCTATAATCGCTGCACTTTGGGAGGCTGAAGCTGGCAGATCACATGAGGTCAGGAATTTGAGACCAGTCTGGCCAATATAGTGAAACCCCATCTCTACTAAAAATACAAAAATTAGCTGGGCCTGGTGGTGGGTGCCTGTAATCCCAGCTACTTGGGAGGCAGAGGCAGAAGAATTGCTTGAACCCAGGAGGTGAAGGTTGTAGTGCGCCAAGATCATGCGACTGCACTCCAGCCTGGGCGACAAGGCAAGACTCCATCTCTAAATAAATAAAGAAATAAATAAAAATAAAATTGGATTGTGGTGATAATTGTACAACTCTGTATTTACGAAAAATCACTGAACTGCACTTTCGCAGAGGAGAAAGGGAGGGGAGCCTGTAGGCCCCAGTGAATAATTTTTGTTCACGTTATTAGCAACCTTATTTACTTGCCCCAAATGTAAGCCACATTCTCCAGTCTAGCTCCGCCTCAATAAAGATATCCTTGATATCCTTGCCTCCTCCTCCTCCCCAACTGTGAGGAATGTGAATGGCCTTTCAGAGAGACACCCAACAACCAAGAGTATCACTTATCATGAAAACTAAGTGACAAGCCTATAAAGAAAACAGCAGTCTGTACCAAGGGATGGCAAGGATGTGGAAAACACGAGATCCTTGCACACAACGTTGGGAATGCAAAACGGGGCACCTGCTTTGGAAAAGAGTTCGACGCTTTCTTAAAATGTTAAACATGAACTTACCATACAACCCAACAATTTCACTGCTAGGAATCTATTCAACAAAAATAAAAGGATATGTCCATACAAAGATATATATGTGAGGGCTGGGTGCGGTGGATCACACCTATAATCA
Source organism: Cebus imitator (assembly GCF_001604975.1). Taxonomy (NCBI): domain Eukaryota; kingdom Metazoa; phylum Chordata; class Mammalia; order Primates; family Cebidae; genus Cebus; species Cebus imitator. The sequence continues at coordinate 3,168,675 of NW_016107388.1, read as the reverse complement.
CAGCACTCTGGGAGGCAGAAGCAGGCAGATCACTTGAAGTCAGGCGTTCGAGACCAACCTGGCCAATATGGTGAAAACCTGTCTCTACTAAAAATTAGCCAGGTGTGGTGGCACAAGCCTGTAGTCCCAGCTACTCCGGAGGCTGAGGCAGGAGAATTGCTTGAACCTGGGAGGTAGAGGTTGCAGTGAGCAGAGATTGTGCCACTGCACTCCAGCCTGGACAACAGAGTGAGACTCCATCTCAAAAAAAAAAAAGTACAAAGCAAAGATACTTAGTGAAAGTTAATAGCATTCTTATTCATGATAGGCCCAAACTGGAAACAATTTAAATGTCTATCAAGTGGTGAGTGCATTACAAATGTGGAAGGCTGGGTACAGTGGCTCACACCTGTAATGTCAACACTTTGAGAGGACAAGGCAGGAAGGCTGCTGGAGTCCAGGAGTTCGAGATCAACCTATGCAACGTAGTGAGACCCCATCTCTAGAAAGAAAAAAAAAATTAGCTGGGTGTGGTGGCAAGCACCTGTAGTCACAGCTACTTTAGAGGCTGAGTGGGAGGATTGCATGAGCTTGGGAGGTCAAGACTGCAGTGAGCCGTGATTGTGCCACGGCACTCCAGTTTGGGCAACAGAGTAAGATACCATCTTTAAAAAAAAGTTTTATACCCATACAATGGAATACTATCAAGCAACAGAAAGCAATGGACTACTGATATATGCAAAAATATGGCGGAACTTCAAAAATATTAGGCTACTTGGAAGAAACCAATAATAAATCCTATATATTATATGTCACAATTGACATAAAATGTTCAGAAAAGGCAACTCGCTAGAGCTGAAAAGCATATCAATAGTAGCCAAAGGGTGACAGCAGGGGTGGGGATTATCTTTTTGGGATGGCAATGTTGTAAAATTGGATTGTGGTGATAATTGCACGATTCTATAATATTTATGAAAAATCATTGAATTGTACTTTTACAGTGAGTGATGTTTTTTGCATGTTAATTAAAATCTCAATAAAGGTGTTGAAAATTGACCAAAGTACATGATAGTTTCAAGATTGGTGTGCTTTATGTAACTACTGAAAATAGGAATTTTGTTTGAAAAAATGTTTTTCACAATATTATAGGTCTTTGGGGGGTAATGACTGCCCTCTGCCATATGTTAATAACCCTGCTGGGGTGTGCACAACTGAAAATCCTGCTGCAGTGAAGACTTTCAGTTGGGCCGCTACCCTACCTGAGAAGGCCCAGTGCACTTAACTTGGGAGCTCTTCCAACAGCAATGCTTCTGGAAGGGTATTAAGTGTGGTAAATATGTTTAAAGAGTCTCTTAATTTTTAAATTTATTTAAAATTTTTATTTATTTATGTTTTTGAGACAAGGTGTCACTCTGTTACCCAGACTGGAGCACAGTGGCACAATCACAGTTCACGGCAGCCTTGACTGCCTGGAATCAAGGCATCCTCCCACCTCAGCCTCTCAAGTAGCTGGGACTACAGACACTCGCCATGACACCTGGCTACTTGTTTAATTTTTATGTAGAGACAGGGTCTCAACATGTTGTCCATGCTGGTCTCAAACTCCTGGACTCAAGCAATCCCTCTGTGTCCACCTCCCAAAGTGCTGAGATTACAGGCATGAGCCACTGCATCTGGCCAGGATTCTCTTCATTTGGATAAGATTCTTACAACTACTTAATATAGTCTCCATTACAGAGGGTTGTTCCTTGATTTTCTGAGAGGCTGTATGTAAATTGTTGACTAATCCCTATTGCCCTAACGCCCCTAATATTGGCTACATGAACTCCAACTGTAAATATTTCCTTAAAATAACAGTTTTACTTCCTACAATGCCTTCAAGAGTGGTGCATTACATTTTCCACGGTAGGTTTTTGTTTATAAAACCAAGTAAATGTTTATAAAGCTATACAGATGGTCTGGTTCAGAATACCATTAATTTATTAAATAATACTCTTACAGTTTAAGGGCCATGCCCAACAAACTCATTTTCTCTGGGAGGCTTATGGATAGGTTTAGGAACATTAATCATGACAGAATTATTTTAACATTCTGTAGGCTGCAATAGTTAATTATTAATTAAATTAAATTCCACAGTGCTATAAAATAGATGATAGCTGGATGGATGGATAGACAGACAGACAGACAGATGGACGGATGGATGGACGGATGGACGGACAGATAGATAGATAGATAGATAGATAGATAGATAGATAGATAGATAGATAATTTGAATTAGACAGCTAGAACAAAATCTGGAAAGCAGTTATTTAGGTTCAATTGTTATTTCTCTCACGCTCTGCGGCTGCAAGTTCAGATGGAAACCAGTATTGTAATTGCTACAATGAGTATGAAAATGGCCACGATAATCAAGAGGTGGAACACTGACATTTTTTATAAGCTGCTGATAAAATATTATAGAACCAAACACCATGGAAAGGGAAATTCTATAATTTTTTAAACTATGAAGGAATGGGAGAGCATTCCAACGTGGCCAAGTAAATTCTATAGCTCTGTAACTGGAGGTCTAGTAAAGTCTTAAAACACTACCCCAGATGATCAGAAAAGTGAAACATTATCCAGCAAGAGATTCTACTGTCAATCAATAATTGAGTTCCATAAAAAACTCTGGTGAATTGAGGCAGAGCAAGGTGACTCTTGCCCTCTTTTTTTCCTACAATATTCCAAAAGATTTTATTTTTCCTCATGGCAAAATAAGGCCCAAGACTTCCTCACTTAGAAATCCTTGTAGCTGATGTTTTCTTTTAAATTTTTAATTGTGGTAAAATACATCTAACATAAAATTTCCCCTCTTAATCATTTCTAAACGTGCAATGCCGTGGTGTTAACTATACTCATATTGTTGTGCAATCAATCTCCAGAGCTTAGTTATCATCTCCAAACTGAAACTCTGATCTCATTTAAACAGCTGCCCATTTTCCCTTCCCCCACCCCCTCGCAACCACCATTCCACCTTGTGTCTCCATGAATTCAACCACTCTGGGCACCTTATGTAAGTGGAATCGTACAATCTTACTTTTGGCTTCTGACTTATTTCACTTAGCATACTCTCCTCAAGGTCCATTCATGTTATAGCACATGTCAGACTTTCATTTCTTTTCAAGGCTGAATCATTTTCCATGGCTATGTATACGTCATATTTTGTTCATCTATGTATCTGTCAATGGACATTGGATTGTTCCCACTTTTTGGCAACCGTGAATAATGCTATTATGAACGTGGGTGTGCAAATGTCTCTTTGAGATACCGATTTCACTTCCTTTGGATATATATGCCCAGAAGTGGGACTGCTGGGTTACCTGAGAATTTCTATTTTTAACTTTTGGAGAAACGTTCATACCATTTTCCACAGTAGCTGCACCATTTTACATTCCTGCCAACAGTGCACAAGTGTGACTGAAATAGGTTCACTGCCCAATGCACACAGCTAATCAATAAGCCGAAGCACCAGGTTGTAGCAGGCAAAGAGGTGGAATCATGGGGTCACCAAATAAGGAGATGAGAGGAAGCTCAAATCTGTCTGCCTGAGGAGTTTGGGGGTAGGGATTTTTAAGGGTTTTGGAATGGGCTGCAATGTGGAGATCATGGATTGGTTGGAAGAGTGCGGGGTGAAGTCACAGGACAGGGACATGAAGAGGCTGTATTCTCATGCTGACCCCATTACTCTGTGGGAGTCTTCAAACTGGCTGTTGGAATTTGGGCTCTGAAAAACATCACAAGTGATCCTTAAACAAAAACCTTATGATTCTAATGTCAGAGATCCTGACTATAGGAACAGCTGGGAGGTACACGGTCAGCATCTAGGGCTATGTGACTTTTGCCAACGAGGAAATGGGCCCAAGTGCAAACTGATTAGGACTGAATTAGAACTATTTCTGTCCAGAACCCAGCATGCAATTCTTGTCAACACTGTGGGATGGCTTCACAAGGCTTCCAATTTCTCCACATCCTTGCCGACAGTTGCTATTTTCTGTTTTGTTTTGCTTTTTTTAAATAGTAGCTACCCTAATAAATGTGAGGTGATTTAATTGTGGTTTTAATTTAAAGCATGATATTGAACATTCTTTCATGTGCACGTTGGATTTTGAAGCTGATTTCAACTTGCACAAACATCACAAATCCAATTAGGGCCAATTATTTTGTCACTACATCCCCATTAATCATGCTGCTTGTTCAGGAGATTTCCCTTTCTTTGAAAGCATTTTCCAAAAATTATGGCTCAGAACATCTATGTATCTGCAACAAAAAGACATTTCAAAGTCCTATGCTTTTAACAAGAAATACCATGAGAATCTCAATGTGTAGATCCTTTGAAAAAAGAATCTATCACAAATAAGCTTGGCCTAACAGCTTATTTGAGTTGGGAAAGTTCCATTTCACCCCGGGTTGGTGACTGCATTAGTTTGCTAGGGTTGCCATAACGAAGTAGTACAGATTGGGTGGCCTGAACAAGAAAAATGTATTTTCCAGTAATTGTGGAGGCTGGAAATCCAAAACCAAGTGTCATTGGGCTGGTTTCTCTGAGCCCTCTGTCCTTGGCCCTCATCTCTCTGTGTTGTCAAATGATTTCTTCCTCTGTGAGTATCAGTGCCCAAATTTCCTCTTCTTATAAGGACATTAGTCATTTTGGATAAGGGCTCACACAAGTGATTTCATTTAACCTTAACTACCTCTTTAAAACCCTATTTCCAAATACAGTCCCATTCTGAAGCACAAGAGGTTAGGGCTTCAAAGTATGCATTTTGGAGGACTCAACTGGCTCCGAAACAAGAGCTGGGGCAGACGAGGATGAGGTGATGGCAGCACTGCTGGCAGGGACCAGCCAAGGCCAGACTCCAGTTCTAGCGGGGTAGAAGGCTGCATGGCAAGGCCTGTTATGGAAAGTCACGCTACACGTACCCAGGCTTACTCTCACTCCTTGAGGATGTGTTGGATCATGAGCATAGTGACCTTGAAAGTGCCTTTGCAAAATTATGACAGTCAGATAAATCGGGCATAGTTGACTCCATCTTGCTTCTGCCCTCCCAGCTGTCCTTGTCATTCCTGGCTGCAGACCGAGCTAACTTTGGGAGAAACCTAGTTTATAGTTTAACCCGAAATAAAGGATGATAATAGTCCCTCCCAAAAAGAAACGCTCTTCTTGCTCAGGGACTGAAAACTGCCTCTGTAAGATTAATGAAATGATACAAGGTAAGAACCATGGGAAGGGAGTGAACTCTGCTACAATGCAGGCATAGAAATCCCTTATTACTCAGGCGTCGTGTGTCCAGGGGTCACAAGGTTTGTGACTTCCCCAATTGTTCCTACACAGAACATCACTATTACAGAACCTAAGACTGATTTTTTGAGATGTTCTTCAGACTGGCTCCACCTGGATTCATGATTCAGCTGGTCCTGTGGCCCCACCGAGAGGCAGACTCAGAACATGAGGACTGTTTTTCACACCTGTATGATTTCACCCCCTACCAATCAGCAACACCCATTCCCTAGCTCCTTGCCCACCAAATTGTCCACAAAAACCCTGACCTTCAAGCTTTTGGGGAGACTGCTTTGTGTGATAACTCCATTTCTTCCATGTGGGTGGCCTCACATCAAACTCTTTCTTTACTACAATTCTGTAATCTCTGTAGATTAATGTTATCTGTGCAGTGGGCAAGAAGCACTCATCACGTGATTACAACCTAAGTTCTATTTTTGTCCCAAAAATAGGGGCTAAAAATGAGTTAATTAGCTTCAGTGAAAAATCACAGCAGGCTAGGCATGGTGGCTCATACCTGTAATCCCACTACTTTGGGAGGCCAAGGCAGGCGGATCACTTGAGGTCAGGAATTTCAGACCAGCCTGGTCAACATGGCAAAACCCCATCTCTACTAAAAATACAAAAATCAGCCAGGCATGGTGGCACACACCTGTAATCCCAGCTACTTGGGAGGCTGAGGCAGGAGAACTGCTTGAACTAGGGGGCAGAGTTTGCAGTGAGCTGAGATGGTGCCACTGTACTCCAGCCAGAGTGACAGAGAGAGTGACAGAGCGAGACTCCATAAAAAAAAAAAAAAAAATCACAGCAGAGAGTTTGGCATTTCTCTTGGCAGACTTGATGCTGCTAATGTTCTTGCTGCACAATTCTTATCTCCCTCTTCAGTCTCTCGACCAGAAAAAGAACACAACAGGCTTAGTCCTGCAGTCTGGAAGTCTTTGTGCCCTCGGAAGCCGCCTCTAAAGACAAAGTGCGCGCAGTTTGTAGGGATTTTCAGCTGGATCGTATGTGATACCAATGAGCTCTTCCCATCCTAGAGCTCCAGCGTGCAGAACAAGCACATCTTCTTTCAGGCACATTCTAGTCTGTGATTGGGAAAAAGAAGCCCAGAGCCTGTGTGTGCAGACTGGGGCTCGTTGTTGGTAGTGGCGGCCGCTGTAGTAACCCTTTTTCTCTGGCTCTCCAGCACCATGGGTAGTTTAGAGCTGGGAAGGGGAAAGCAGCAACACAAGAAGGAAGGTGGTAAGGAAATGAGAGGAGGTGGGCACCAGCCAGCTCCTGGGACGTCTCCAGGCGACACACAGAGCTTCCTCATCAAGCCCTGGACACTACCTTCACTACGATGCAACTGCCTCCCTCGGGGACCACGCAGGCAGTGCTCTATGTGGACGGGCCATTCAGGAATGAGGCAGGGTGCTGGGGGGAAGGGGGATGTCCTAGGAAAGGCCAGCTTTGCTAGGAGGACTTCGTCTGGATTGGAAATTAGAAAGTGGTCCACAAAATCAAGAGTGTAATCTCTTGACAAACACATTTTGAGGTATTTTTGTGAGTGATTTTGTCATCTTCCAGGACATGAAAACGTTTAATTCTGAGAATCTGGGTTTGGAAGGTCTGACTTCGCTGTGGACGGCATGACGACCCCCGTGACCCACATGTACACCTCTGGAGGGCCTTCTGGAATTAGAAAACCGGAAGTAGCTAGAAATCATGAAAAATGGAAGGACAACCAACCCCTGCAGTGCCTAACTAGCCTGAGACATTCTTCTATTGTTTCTTATTCCAGCCTCAATTGACAAGGCCACTGGACTTTGTAACCAACCTTGGCCAACCTCGTGACTCCACACCCTATGACCCCTTTTCAGCTTGCAAAAAATCACACTAAACTGTAACTCCTGTAACTTGCCACTGCCTTCCCCACAAGCTATAAAACCAACTCCTCTCCCACACCCCTTCGCTGACTCTTTTCAGACTCAGCCTGCCCGCACCCAGATGTATAAACAGCCATGTTGCTCACACAAAGCCTGTTGGGGGGGGTCTCTTCATTCAGAGTGCATTTTTTAACATTTGGTGCTGAAACCTAGGACAGGAGTACTCCCCTGGGGAGACCAGCCCCCTCTCCCTGCTCCCCCTCTGGAAGAGACCCACCTGAGACCTCAACACATCAGCCCAGCCCAGCCCAGCAGCTGACGCTCTGCATGCCGAACAGCTCTCTCGCCACCTTCAGATCAGGGACACGGTCTCTCCCTCTCTCTCTCACTTTTCCTTTAAATCCCAAGGAGATAAGTCTCTCCCTCTTTCTATTTTCCTTTAAATCTTTCTCCTTCTAGTAGAGACAAAGAGACACTCTTTACCCGTGTAGAGCCAGAGGAGACAAGTCTCTCCCTCTCACGCAAAAACTCCGACATCGGTCACAGACTGGGGAAGACACTCTTCCCTTGGTGTCTGGTCAATTGCGGGATGCCTGACTTGATCCTTCACCCACGTTACAGCCCAGGAATCAGGCAGGGACACCTACTGAAAACCCTAGCAGCTGCTCGCTCCTTCTCCTCGTCTCTGCTCTGCTTCTTTCCTTAAAACCTATCTCTTTTGCCAGGGGCAATATTCCGCCCTCTATTCCCCTGTCTTCGCCTCTAGCCTCTGTCCTCAAAAACCTAAAACCTCTTCAACTGCTGCCCGATCTGAAACCTAAATGTCTCATTTTTTCAGTAACAAGGCCTGGCCTCCATACAAATTAGACAATAATTACAAATGGCCAGAAGATGGCACTTTCAATTTTTCTATTCTGTGAGACCGAAACAATTATTGTCAAGAAATGAGTAATGGTCTAAGGTGCCAGACGTCCAGGCGGTTTTTTATACTCGAATCCCTCCCTAATCTCTGCTCCTTCTCGCCCTTCTGTCCGCCTCCCTGCTTCCACCAGTAACCCAGAGTCGCCCTTGTCCATCGACCCTTCAGACCTTTCTCCTCCCCGCCTGTCCGAACCAGGCCCCAGTCCAGGCCCAATCTCATGCCCTCAGAGCTTCCCTCCTCTTCCTCTGCCCCCTACCCTCCGTATGCCCCTCCTGTCACCTCCCCACCTCATACCCTGTCCGGCTTACAGTTTAGTCCTGTGACTGACCCCTCCGCCCCTCCCCAACCATGCCCCGTTTGAGAGGTGGCTGGAGCTGAAGGCACAGTCGGGGTGCACGTTCCCTCCTCTTTATCCAACCTTTCCCAAATTGGCCAACAGTTAGGCTCCTTTTCATCAGATCCTCCAATACTTATCCCAGTCCTGTAATCTCACCTGAAGAGACTTAAATGTCATCCTTACTTCTACTCTCACCCCTAAAGAATGCTTAATATGCATTTTATAACTCCATCAGCCCCTAACATTAAAAAAGCTACAGAAATTAAAATCTGGCCCTCAAACCCCACAACAGGAATTCATCAACCACACTTTCAAGGTGTTCAATAACAGGGAAGGCGCTGCCACTACAGATGCTTGCCTCTGCCGTAGGCAGACCCCAGCCACACCGCTGGCTCACAAAGACTTCAAAGCACCTAGACTGCAGTGTCCAGCTGCCTCTTCCCGACCTTGCTTCAAGTGTCAGAAACCTGGTCGCTGGGCCAAGGAATGCCCACAGCCCGGGATTCCTCCTAAGCCCCGCCCCATCTGTGCCAGGGCAAGGGAGGGGGTGGCATGGAAAGTCGGACTATCCGATTCGCATCGTTGCTCCTCGGCTTGGTGGCTGAAGACTGATGCTGCCCGAACATCTCGGAGGCCCCTGGGACCATCACGGATGCCAAGCTTTGGGTAATGCTTATGGTGGGGAGTAAGTCCATCCCCTTCTTAATCAACACGGGGCCACCCACCCCATCCTGCCTTCTTTTCAAGGACCTGTCTCCTTGGCCTCCATAACTGTTGTGGGACTTGCTGGCAAGGCCTCCAGGCCTCTCACAATCTCCAAAGTTTAGTTTCCTCTTCACACCTCACACATTTACTTTCAGCCCCTTGCCTTCTCCAGCTTTATGCCTCTTTATTGAAACACCCACATATAGCCCCTTTGAACTCCTATATGGCTGCACCTTCCTGCTTGGGCCTAACCTTATTCTGGACACCAGTCCTCTTGGTGACTATCTTCCAGTCCTCTCACAGGCCAGACTGCTAATTTTTTCTTATTCCAGATACCCAGCCATATGAAGACACCCTAGCCGGAAGGTCAGTCCTAGTTAAAAGCCTAACCCCTTGGTCTCTGCAGCCTTGGCGGACAGGACCCTTCCTGGTCATCTATAGCACCCCAACTGCTGTCTGTCTACAAGACCCTCCCCAGTGGGTCCATTATTCCAGGATAAAGCTGTGTCCATCAGACAATCGGCCTGACTCCTCTACCTCCTCTTGGAAGTCGCAAGTAGTCTCCCCGACTTCTCTTAAACTCACTCGTAACCCCAAAGTGGAAGAGTAATCCTACATAAACCTAACATACCTTTGACTTTCATTAGGCATCTTTTTCCTAACAGCACTACTTAACACAGTCACCCCTGCTACCTAAACCACACCTCAGAAAGTCTCTGCTTCGATTATTTTCTGTCTAACTGTGCTCATATTCACTGCACTCATTTCCTTTTCATGCCCTGTTTTTGTTTACAGTGCCGGTTTACACTTTTCCTTCAGGCAATCTTGGCCAACGTCAGGCAAATGGTTGTTCTGGACCTGTCTGGACTGGCTGGACACTCTAACTGGAGTCATGGCTTCTTCCAACCCTTAGCCCTCTGATACCTATCTTTCTCCTTCTCTTATCTGGACCCTATGTTTTCTGATTAATCTCTCAATTCCTACAAAATCGTATACAGGTGATAACCAATCATTCAATACAGAAAATGCTCCTAACAACCCCACACTATCACCCTTGCCCCGAGACCTCCCAGCAGTCTAAATTCTTTACTATCTTTAGATTTCTGCACCACGCCCAATCCTGCTCAAAGAAGCCCTGAGAGACATCGCCCCAACACCCCTCTGTGCCAGCCTTCCTAATATTCCACTGCCTTCCACTCTTCATTTCTTTTTCCTTTATATTACTAATATAAAAAGACAGGAATGTAAGGTCTCATCACTCCGTGGACGGCAATGGCAACCCCCGTGACCCGCACGTACACCTCTAGAGGGCCTTCTGGAATTAGAAAACCTGAAGTAGCTAGAAATCATGAAAAATGGAAGGATGATCAACCCCTGCAGTGCCTAACCTGAAACATTCTTCTAATGTTTCTTATTCCGGCCTTAATTGACAAGGCCGCTGGACTTTGTAACCGACCTTGGCCAACCTCGTGACTCCACACCCTATGACCCCCTCCCAGCTTGCAAAAAAACTGCCCTAAACTGTAACTCCTGTAACTTGCCACTGCCTTCCCCACAACCTATAAAAGCAACTCCTATCCCAGCCCCTTCGCTGACTCCCTTTTCAGACTCAGCCTGCCCATACCCAGGTGAATAAACTGCCATGTTGTTCACACAAAGCCTATTTGGGGGTCTCTTCATTCAGAGTGTGAATTTTAACAGTGTTGACCTAAAAAAAAAAAGAGAGAGAGAGAGAGAGAGAGAAACAGAGAAAAAATTAACAGAAATAGTTTATTTGGACCAAACTTGAAGACTGCAACCCGAGCATTATTCAAGTTGTTCCAAATATATACTCTGAGTAGCAGTTACAAGTAGATTTTTAAAGGCAGAAAACAGGGATGGAGAGTGTTTGTTAGGAGTTCACACTCGTTCACAGAAATGGCATTAACAAGTGGTTGGCTACACCTTGTTAAGCTATTGGGTATGGGTTATAGTGTCCAGTGTCCAGTGAGGCATTATTAAGTTAATTGCTAGCTACTTGTTGCAATAGCAAGCAGTTGTTTTTCTTTTAATTTTTAAAATTTTATCTCTTGTAGCAACAAGGTTCTCACTTTGTTGCCCAGGCTGGTCTTGAACTCCTGGTCTCAAGTGATCCTCCTGCCCTGGCCTCCCAACATGTTGGGATTACAGGCATGAGCCACTGCACCCAGCCAAAAGCAGTTTGAAGACACGAATACGTAGCTCAAGGCAGAAGTAGGACATGATGGCTGTCTCATTATGTCTCTCTGGGCCTGATTATTTAAAAGGACTCATAGAGTTCTCAAATAAAAGTTCTTATCTTTTCTCACCTGGTGTAGGGAGAGAGGGAATGAGAAGGGGTTTTAAAAGCATGTCATTTTAAAACCCTTTCTCATTTCCTATCTCTCTGATACCAGGTGAGATTTTAACGGACGTGCTTGGCTGGGTGTGGTGGCTCACGTCTGTAATCCCAACACTTTGTGAGGCTGAGGTGGGTGGATCACCTGAGGTCAGGAGTTTGAGAGCACCCTGGCCAACATGGTGAAACCGTCTCTACTAACAATACAAAAATTAGGCAGGCGTGGTGGTGCACGTCTATATTCCCAGCTACCTGGGAAGCTGAGGCAGGAGAATCACTTGAACCTGAGAGGTGGAGGTTGCAGTGAACTGAGATTGCACCGTGTCACTCCAGCCTGGGTGACAGAGCAACACCCTGTTAAAAAAAAAAAAAAAAAAAGCGATACCAATCAGAACTGTGATCTTATAGTATACATCACAATTGAGGGAGGGAGCTCTGAAACGCAGACCTGCTTCCAATGGCATTTCCTGCCTTTTAATCTCCAGGATTTGGCACTGTTACAGCCTTTGTGCTATCAATTTCCTTCTCTACTCAGGAGTTCCCTCAGATAACCTGCCTTCTGTCTTATCCTCTCAGGCCTTCACCCTCTTGGAGTTAGAAGGGGGTCTTTACAAGTTAGTAAATAGACTTCACAGGTTAAGAGAAGGAAGATTTTTGTTTATAGGGGACCCTTGACCAAAACCTCCTTTGAGGTAAGATTGGGATACAATGTTTCACACCCATGATACTGATGTTACATCAAGTCAGCATTTTATTTATTCACTAACTTAACAACTATTGGTTGAGCTCCTAGAATCGCAAGCACTACTCTAGATCCTGAATCTACACCAGCAAATGAGAGCTCAACTGGTGCCTCCTCTTGTGCAGTTTATTTTCTTGTGGGGAGACAATAGTCAATTGACAAGTAAGCAAATCAAAAAATATGTAATATGATCGACCTAAAAGGAAGACCCTGAGGCAAAATTAATATAAGAGAGTTTATCTGGGCCAAGCTTGAAGGTTGTGTAATTACCAGGTGAATTTTTCCTACTTGGTGCACTGACAAAACCAATTCACTGAGACCATGCTATTGCAGGAAAGAAAGTGTAATTGACAAGAGACTGCCACATGGGAGACAGTGCTATTACTCAAATCAGACACTCCAAGGACTCAGAGGCTAGGGTTTTTACGGACAATTTGGTGAGCAGGGACCTAGGGAATGGGTGGTGCTGATTGGTTGGGAAGGAAATCATAGGGATGTGGAATATGGTCCTCTGGGGCCACGGGACTGGTTGAGTCATGAGTCACAGTCTGGGTACAGTCAGTTTGAAAAACATTTCAAAAAAAAAAACAACGTTAGCTTCCACAGTCATGATGTTATCTATAGGAGCAAATGGGGAAGTCATGAATCCTGTGCTTTCTGCCACATGGCTCTGGAACAGAAAGAGATTACAGAAACTACACCTGCGTCTTAGCAGAGTTCAGGCTCCTCTCATAATCCCGTTCTTGTGGCCTTTCATTAGTTTTACAAATACGGTTTATTTTTGTGAAGAGCTAGTATCATCTTTGTTTTAAGGTTAAACTAGAAACAAAATATCTCCCAAAGTTAGCTTGTCCTCTGCCAGGAATAAACCAGGACAGCTAAGAGGTCAGAGGCAAGAAATCTAAGCCCTCTTAGATTTCTCTCACTGTTGTAATTGTAATCTCTGCAAAGGTGGTTTCAGTTGTAATTCCATAGGTTGGATTTGCCCTCAATATACATCCAATTAGCAACAGTTACAGTAGGTTTTCAAAGTAAAAGAAAGAGGCAGTTCCTACGTTGTTTAGCAAGAAATTACATTAAAATTACATAAGCAGTTGATGGATTACACACTGTTCTTTGTATGACAAACTCCCTCACATGTAGATAATGGGTGAGGTAGTCAGGAACCAAATGGCTTTAAGCCACAGCGGGAGCAGGGTGGAATGACTGGGCCCTGCTCGTGTCTCTCTGCACCTGCATACTTCACATAGTGCAGACTGCACTAAGCTATTTCTCTTTTCTCAACATCAACAATAAGTGCTATGAAGAGTGTCTTAAAGAGGGATATGACATGAATGTTGCTCCACATTGGATGACTGGAGAAGCACTCTGATGAGATGACATTTGCGTGGACCCTGAATGACAGGAGGAAGCCCCTGATGCAGAAGTCTGCAGGCAGAAACGTGCCAGCAGTTTTCAAGGGGCAGAAACAATCAGTCCTTGTGGCTGGGAGGTCATGAGACCTGGTGGGCAGGTCTGAGCAGTCCTGCATGCTGTCTTCTTTTACCCAGGACCTCAAAGATTCACAGTGAGTGGAAAGGGGACCATGACGGTGCAATTTAAGGCACAGCAGGGGCAGTGTAAGCAGAGAAGGAAGTGCATCCTAGAAGGGGAGGTGCTGGCTGTTGGGGTTCAGAAGTTAATACCCCAACAATATGGTACCTTGACATGCTGAACTGAAGAAGCCTCAAGGTCTCTTTCCGTGGCTCACCTCCTACCATTTCTCCCAAATCACAGAAGGAAGTTGAGATTTCTTCATCTGCCTAACAGCTGAACCAACTAAGAAGAGCAGTTGTTTCTTCTTCCTCTCCCTAAAAGACCAGGAATGTAATGATGCCTGAACAGACCCATTCACAAGATAATGTATAAATTAATCTCCATTCCCTGATCCATTCATTCTTCCTAGTAATACCCTCAACAGAATTCTGCTTCTCTCCCTCCCATAACCTGTTTTCCCAGGATGGCATACAAGCGTGTGAACCCCACTGGCGGGGGGTGAGTGCTCTGTGGTTCTCTTTGTGTGCATTTAGGACTTTACTCCAGCTAATCTGCCTTTTGCAAGTTCATTTTTTAATGAACCTCCCGAGGGTGAAGGGAAAGTTTTCTCCCACGGCCCCTACATGGCCAAGCATCATGCCCAATCAGGCATGCACAGTGCCTCAGAGGGTCTTGCAGCAGTGGTTCAGGATGCCACACTCTGAGAAGAGCCTCCAAGGATCCTACCCTGCAACACTTCAACCCACCACTTTCCTCTGCCTCTGGGGAACTTAGAGATCAACTTATCATCATTTCTAGGTGCTAACCTGAGTTCGACAATCACAGGATGACTTTTGTTGCTGGTTGACTTCCTTCTCTTACTCATTTTCATTTCTAGATAACATTCTCTTCATTATATGGATGGGCTTGCCTTTCCTCTCTCCTCATCCACCAGTTTTCTTCACTGGGTGTTATTCATTCCCAACAGACAAGGTTCGGGTTTGTCTCAGAGTCACAGAAAAGGAAAAAGTGTCCCTTAAGAACATTTTTAAGGAAAAATATGTCTTCTAATTTCTTAAGCTTAGAATAAGTTAAAAGCAAAGGAAAGGATTGTAACTGAAGTGAACTTACATTATCAGGGTCAGTTTAGTTTAAAAAAATATTGATTTAATTTCTAACGTATACTAGCATTACATATACAATGAGTTCATATCTGGGAAGGTAAATGAGATGAGATTGAAAAATATATATAGTCAGACATGGTGGTGCCCTCCTATAGCCCTATCTACTTGACAAGCTGAGGTGGGAGGGTCACTTGAACCCAGGAGTTCAAGGGTGCAGTAAGCTATGACCGCAGAATTACACTTTAGCCTGGATGACAGAGCAGGACCCTGCCTCTAAAAGAAAAAAAAAAAAAAAATATATATATATATATATATATATGCATGTGTGTGTATATATACATGCATATATACACATTAAATATATATAAGTTTATATAAAGAAGAATGAGTTTGGGGAAACATCATGAGTTTGTTTGCTTGTTTCGTTTTTCCAAGAGACAGCTGGATATATGAACGTGGAGCTTAGGGAAGAAGTCAAGGGTGGAAATACCATGTCAAAATCCTCTTTAATTTCAGGTGATTATCTTCGGGTCAATCTTCCTCTACAAATTAGCAAGGACATATACGCAGAAGCTAGTAGTTATGAGATTTCCACAGATTTCATTAGTGCTGCTGCATGCACTCATCCAGGAACAGCACCAGGTATAAAATACTTTACTGATCTTAGTGAGTTCAACTCAGGACCACTCTTCCTCCACAGTAGTTCTCATGGTGGTTTGACGGACAACAGTCAGTTGTTTTTTTCTCGTATTGGGACTGTTTCTGTTGTCTGTTTTGATTTGGTTTTGTCATCAATGCCTTTGGCTGGAATCATCTACAGGGCACCTCTTGCTCTAGGAAGTGGTCAGACAGGTGGGGCTGAGGCATGGAAATGCACAGGTGCCCTTTGGGCCTAACCAGAAGCAGAACTTGGTCACTTGTGTCTACCGTATATAGGTACATATATGAACCTATATGTAGGTTCATATCCTGAACCTACAACTTGAGACAAGCAGCACCAAATCGTAAAGGTCCTGTAACCGCCCAGTGGGCTCCTCTTGCCTGCTGCCCAGATGCAGTCAATGTATCAAGACGGGGATTGCAATAGGGAGAGTTTACTGCACAGAGTTGTTTAGATGAGAGACTGGACTTTTAATCAAATCAGTTCGTTTTTTGAGTTATAAAGAATTAGGGTTTTTAAAGAATAATTTGGCAGGCAGGAGGCTGAGAAATGGGGAATGCTGATGGATCAGGTCGGGAATGATATCTTAGGGATTTGAAACCATCTTCTTACACTGAGCCAGTCTGTGGGTGGGGGCAGGGGCACACGACCAGTTGAGCCACTTTACTGGTCTGGGTGGTGCCAGCTGAGCTATCAGAATGCAGGGGTAGAAAAACACCTCAAACACCAACCTGAGAATTTATAATAGTGACGTTATGCATAGAAGCAATTGGGGAGGTTGGGAATCTTGAGGTCGTTGGCTCAAAGAGGGTTTTATTTTTTTCCTGTAAAAGGTTATTACTATCTTTGTTTCAAAGTTAAACTATAGGTCTGGGTGTGGTCGCTCATGCCCATGATCCCAGCATTTAGGGAGGCAGAGGAGGATGAATCATTTGAGGTCAAGAGTTTGAGACCAGCCTGGCCAACATAGTGAAACTTCATCTCTACAAAAAATACACAAATTAGCTGAGTGTGGTGGTAGACACCTGTGACCAGCGACTGTGGAGGCTGAGATGGGAGAATTGCCTGAACCCGGGACAATATCAAGCTACTGTACTCTTGCCTGGGCAACAGAGTGAAACTCTTTCTCAGAAAAAAAAACAACAAAGTTAAACTATAAATTCCTCCCAAAGTTAGTTTGTTCTGTGCCCAGGAATGAACATGGGTACCTTGGAGGTTAGAGGCAAGCAGATTTTTTACTGTGATAATTTTCCAATGTCACATTTTCTTACTGTCATAATTTTGGAAAACCTGTTTCAGTCCTGATGTCTGCTGATACTAGGAAATGTTTTGCCTTTAAGTTCTCTCAAAGAGATTTGACATTTTAAATTGGGTGATTGAAATGGAAAAGTGGAAAACAGAGGAATAAATTTTAAACTATTCATACAATATACAGAAGTATTGTAATCCTATGGAAATATCCGCAAGATTTACATTTGACTGATGTATCCTATAATCATTGCACACTAAATAAATAAACAAGCAAGCAAATGAACATACAACCCAGAGAAAAGGTGCAAAGTTTCACATTCTCACTCAAGTAGAAAATGACAATGAAAGGTTAGACTGTTATTTTAGTTGTTTTGGCAGCTCTCAGTGGCCAGAGAAGCCATATGGGATCAGGAGTCATATGGAATATGGTTCTTCTCACCATTAAAGCATGGACCAGAAGAGATCAAAGATCCAGGGTTGCTCACAGACAGGTGCTGACAGCTACAAGCACCTGTGAATGTGCTCAGACCTCTCATGCATGAAGCCCTTTGGCCAAACTAGCTTCCTGGGCAGACGCTCTTCTCACCTTCTAAAGAAGTCCTGTAAGAATAAATAGTGACAGCTTTCCACCATCCATTTATCTCTCCATAGCAAGAGAAGCTGACTACAGAGTCTGGGATCTTAAAGAGGGAAAACTAGCAACACAGGAGACTGGAGTTCTGTGTACAAACTCCATGCTCTGAACGTGCTGCCCCTCAGCAAAACAGGAATAACAAACTGTAGTATTCCACTAACAGTGATCAGCCCTAAGATGAATCAGTGCCAAGCGCACTGATGTCTACAACTTGAATCCACACGTCTTATCCTAAATTTGCCATCATTTGTGTACCATAATATGAAATTTCTAGTGTTGTAAGATAGTATTGGTGGGCACTGAAAAGTAATTTAAGCAAGGGGAAATTACACTTCAACTATGGGCATCATAATGTTGAATATTAAATGCTTATTAATTAAAACTGAAAATTATTAGCAATAAAATTTTAATGACATACAATAATAATATTGAGTGAAATTAATTTGCTAATAAAGTTAGTACACTAAGTGACCTTACATGAAGGAATGTAAAAAACTTAGTTACAAAATATATTTATGGCACCGCATAATATTTTAAATTATAAGCAAAATATGAGTATGGGGAAAGAAATACAGAAGGTAAATGGAGTAATGACTCTGGGTTGTATTCTAAAAGTATAATTTGAACTACTGCAAGTCCTTGTCTCCTCTGCAAATTAGATTCTCTTAGTAAAGTGGGTTTCTAGGAATAGCCTTTTCAATGTGAAGAATAAAAACATGAGTCCTAGTCCTATAATCTATCTAAATAGAAATTAGAATTAAATGAGAGTTTAGAGATGAAAAAAATAAGGTCCAAAGAATCTGAGTGACTTTCTGGAGGTCACAAAGGGAATCGTGCTGAGCAGGGAATTGAAAACAAATCTTCAGACAGGTGTCAGTTTAACTTTTGGTGGTGCCAGACCGCCTATAATGACCTAAATCATTCCATCTCCTCTCCATTTGGAGAATGCCTGCTTTACAGAGCTAGGTTTCAGCCTTACCTTTAAGATGATAATTGCCTATTCTGAATGCCCTAGGACAAGATGGGAGCCACTTACAGGAAAAAAAGTCCTCACCAGGAACCAAATCAACCAGATTTTCCAGACTCTGGAACTGTGAGAAAAGGAATGTCTATTGCTTAAGCCATGCGGTCTATGGTATTTTGTTACGGCTGTCCTAGCTAAGACAGCCATCTACTGAATGGGAGAAAATATTTGCAAATTATTTATCTGATAAAGGACTAATATTGAAAAAAAATATATTTTAAAACCCTGACAACAACAAAAAAACAAACAATCCAATTCAAAATGGGGAAAGGATTTGAATAGACATTTTTCCAAAGAAGATATTCAAACAACCAATGACCATATGAGAAGATGCTCACCATCACCAATATTAGGGAAATACAAATCAAAACCACATTGAGATACTACTTTACACCTCACTAAAAAATCTGTTATTAAAAAAATAATAATAATAATAACTAGTGTTGGTGATACAGGAGTTAAAAAGAAATTATTTAGGTAGTTAGTAATGGTAAGAGAGTCCCTGGTAAGGCTTCCCTTTTAACAAAAAGCAGCCCCCAAATCACTTCTTTTCTAGCAAAAAACAGACTGTGAAATCAAGCTGCAGACATAAATAAGCAATCTGGAAGCTTGCATTGGTAAATGCTGGCAGCTGTGCCAATAGAAAATGGCTACCTAGGTGCCAGGCATGCTCAACACAGAGGTTCCCGCTTCCCTTTTCTTTATTGCCACATGTGTAGTAAAAAGGCAGGTAACATGGCATTGGCCAGGTAGAGACCCCATCTGCATAGATTAGGGTGGGATGGCCAGCTTCTTTGTGTGCTATGCAAGTGACACACCTGTTCCAACCCATCCCTCGGGCACTGTGTAAATTAGACACCACCTCCTCAAGACTGTCTATAAAAACCCAGGTATTTCACCATGAAACCAGAAGACCCGCTTGGGAGCCCCTCTCTCTCTGCAGGAGAGAAAGCTATTCTCTTTTCTCTTTCACCTATTAAACCTCTGCTCTTAAACTCACTTTGCATGTCTGTTTCCTTGATTTCCCTGGAGTGAGACAAGAAACCTCGGGTATTTACCCCAGACAGTGATACCACTTCATTAGCAAGGATGTGGATAAATAGGAACCCTTGTTCGTTGCTGGTAAGAAAGTAACATGGTACAGCTCAGAAAAAAAAAAACAGTATGGTAGTTCCCCCCCAAAATTAAACATAGAATTGTTACACGAAAGGGGTCTTGATCCAGACCCAAGAGAGGGTTCTTGATCTCACGCAACAATTTACAGCGAGTCTGCAGGGTAAAGTGAAAGCAAATTTATTAAGGAAGTAAAGGAATAAAAGAATGGCTACTCCATAGACAGAGCAGTCCTGAGGGCTGCTGGTGGTCCAGCTTTTGGCTATTTCTTGATGACATGCTAAACAAGGGGAGAGTTATTCATGCCTCCCCTTTTCCGACCACATAGGGTAACTTCCTGACATTTCTGTGCCATCTGTCAAGTGCCATGGTGCCGTTGGGACTGTAGTAGTGAGGATGACCAGAGGTCACTCTTGTGGCCATCTTGGTTTTGGTGGGTCTTGGCTAGCTCCTTTACTGCAGCCTGTTTCATCGGCCAGGTCTTTATGACCTGTATTTTGTGCTGACCTCCAACCTCATCCTGTGACTTAGAATGCCTGAAGCATCTGGGAATGCAGCCCAGTAGGTTTCAGCCTCATTTTATCCAGCTCCTGTTTAGATGAAGTTGTTCTGGTTCACACACCTCTGAAAGAATCACTAAAGGATCCATAAATTATACTTCTGAGTAAATACCCAAAAGAACCGAAAGCATCAGGGTCTCAAACAAATATGTGTATACCCATGTTCACAATAGTCTTATTCACATTAGCCAAAAGGTGGGAACAACCCAAATGTCCACCAATGGATGAATGGATAAACAAAATGTGTTATATACATACAATAAAATACTGTTGAGCCTTAAAAAGGAATGAAAGTCTGTCGTATGCTATAACAGAGAAGAACCATGAAGACATTATACTGATAAGTCAGACACAAAAGGACAAATACCATGTGATTCCACTTATATGAAGTAACTGGAGTAGTCAAATTCACAGAGACAGAAAACAATGTCAGTTAGCAAGGGCTGGGGAAAAGAAGGAATGAGGAGTTAATTGTTTAATGGATAAAGAGTTTCAGCACTGATAAAGAATGAAAATGAACTCTTACATAATATCAGTTTATTAATAATGAAGGATAAAGATGAGTTCTAAAAATGTTTGACACCCACAATTATTTGAATAGAAGACTGCTTAACTTCTCAAAAACATTCATTTCTTTAACCTCTGAAACACCTCAGTCATTTCAAAACTGGCTTAATGCCATATTATTACAGATGAGGTAACAACTATCTCTTAGGATCCTTATGTCTAGATAGTTTTTCTGTTACAAAGGTCTCTCTTCTGCTTAAACCAAATCTCTTACAATGAAATTAAATCTCATTTCTCCTTTTTTGATGTCTGGTGGATTAGTTATATTTGATTTATTAAAGATTGCTTTGCCAAAATTAAAATAGGCGGTAATTAAGCAATCCTTAGGAAAGCAATCACTTTATGCTACATTTCTGCATACCTTCATCTTCTTCACAGGGCAAGTTGCCAAACTGAATTCCTGAAATTGAAGGTTTTCCATCAGGAGCTTTGGTTGGATTGGCATCACAGGGGTTTGGGTAAATCCCTGTGATATTACTGAAACAATGAGGACCATCTGCTGCGTGCCAACACTCACACCCTGGTGAGGGGCTGGATTTATTGGTTAAATTTGATTAAGTACAAGTTTCAATTTCTGTGAATATAAACAGAATAGAAATCTGTTTATATTTAAGTATAACTTGCTTCTTGATGTGCTATTTAATGAAGAATTCAGAACTGTGGAGTTATGAAATTTTACAGATATATTTTTAAATAAGTTTCCCTTTCAGAATACTCAACCAGAAAATATAACTAATAGAAGCCATTAATCTCATTGTAACTAAAATAACTTTCTACAGTGCAGTTTCCTTCTATTCAAATATTTGCATGATCTGGAAGCTAAAATAAATATTCAGTGGGGAACCAGGGGACAACTGTTTTCTGTTCTTTTGTAGTTTACTTTGCCGTGTTTGTATTATGCTAACATTTACAAAAGAAAAGTATCTTTTATAGCCAATTACACATTTTGATTCATGAATAATAGTATTCAAGGTATATGCAGGCTTATTATACGGATATTTTACACAATGGTGAGGTTTGGGCTTCTGGTGTGTCTGTTGCTCAATACTGAATATTGTACCCATTAGGTAATATTTTAGCCCTCACCTCCCTATTCTCCCTGCTTTTGAAGTCCCCAGTGTTTGTTACTTTCCTCTGTGTGTCTGTATGTACCCAACAAATATATAATTTAGCAAGGAGATAATTCTAGTTAGTACATGGGGTGTCAGCATCTGTTTTTCTTAGTGTAAGTCATTTTTTGGCTGCCATTTATAATTTAAAAAATGACTTAAGAACATAGAATTAACTGGCCAAATTTTGTGAAAAATAAGCTTATGACCCTGATGAGTGGAATGGCATCCTTGCCTCCTGGCTTCAAATTCACATAGCATGCTGCATGGTGTTTGAGAATTTGCCTGGAGCCTGGGATCTGAATGAAACTTTCCACATCATGAAGGGACAGACACAGAGGCAGAGACACCAGGAGGGGACATGGTTGGCTGAGGGTTGTCACCTTCCAGCTTTGTCATTTTGGATGTCAGCTGTACTGCTAGATGTTACATCTTTAAAACAAGCCACAGGTATGTTTATAACACTTGGGAAAGTTATGCTGGCTAAAGGAGAAAAAAGAAATTAGAGAATTAACTGAGGACTACTACAATTTAGTCATCCCTTCAGCCAGGCTCTAGACAAAGTGCTGGGGTTAACAGAATGCATAGTCGAGTCAGGGTAGCCCCTACCCATAGCTCTCCAGGGGCCTCCAAATCCTGGGGTGCAAGACTCATCCTAGGCTCACCTATCTTGAGCGGCCCTCATGGAAACACAGAGTCCAGGTCTTTCTGGGGAGGAGGTAAGAGGAAAGGCTTCTCAGACAAGTGACGTCTGAGACGGATCTTGAAGATTAGAGACTGGTGCCAAGCAGCAAAGGAGAAAAGGTCATCCCATTGCAGGAAGAAACCCAAGTGCACAAAGGCACAGAATTAAAACACTGTTAGGGTCAAGGAAAGGTAGGAAGTTTGGTGAGAATGGAACATAAAGTGGGAGTGCACTGTAAATGCTTCCTACACTACGTGTCAGCAAGTGGAGAAATTACAACTCCCACAGCATCAGGCACCAGATCCCTCACAGGGACTCAGGGTCCTGGCACATTCAACCTGGGTAATTTGAGGAGCATTAACAAGTTATCTGCAAAGGTGGGTCTGAGTTTATAGATACCAAGAAGGAATAATGTCACCCCCTAGAGAGACTTTGCCAGCCGTAGGCCTGAAGGAGCAATGGAAGGAAGATCAGAACCCGGAGAGGGCAACCAGAAGCAGCACGGCCCACCCTCGGGATTTGGTGCAGAGGAAGGGCCAGGGGAGCTCCCTGCCCCACCTTGCCTTCCCCAGGCCCCTGCCATCTCTTGCTGCCTCCCATTGGCTAAACCTACCTGGAGGCCTAAGATAAGAGGTTTTTGCTGGTGCAGTTCCCACCCTTCCTGGACCACAGAGCAGAACAGCAAGAAAATTCTGAGGGACGAGAAGATACCCATCACTGGAGAACTCTCTTTAGTGGGAAGAATGCTTTAGCACCTTGAGATAGTTGGTGAGACACAAAAGTCATGTCCAGGCAGCCGAAAGCATTACTAAAAGCCTCACATGCAACAGTGAGAGAAGTTTGTTTTGCTCCGAAGAAGGAGATGAGGGAAGAATGTGAGGAGAGAGAAGAGAAACGGGAGAAGCGAACCACTGTGTCTAGACTGTACACAGTGTACGTTCTGCCAAAGAGAGAACTACAGGCATTCGGTGACTGTATGCCCCCGGTAGACACATTGTTTGTGTGACCATATCATTGGTTTATTTTCTTCTGGAAACTGATCAAGGAACTAGGTTTCCTTGGAGCTAGGTTTCCAAAGAACCAGAACAACTTGGTGGTACCCAAGGACAGCCTTTGTACAGAAGTGTGGAGGCAGAACAGGTCCTAAAATTCCTATAACTCTTTCAGGGTTATTGGTCTTCCACAGACTATAAAGTTGCCAGGGTGTGCTCAATTTTACATGGACCTTGCAATTCTAAAGAATTATGGGTTAAATTTTTTATTTTTTGAGACAGAGTTTTGCTCTCGTCGCCCAGGCTGGAGTGCAATGGCGCAATCTTGACTCATTGCAACCTCCGCTTCCGGGTTTAAGCGATTCTCCTGCCTCAGCCTCCTGAGTAGCTAGGATTACAGGCACCCAGCACCACATCCAGCTATTTTTTTTTTTTTTTTTTTGTATTTTGGTAGAGATGGGATTTCACCATATTGGCCAGTCTGGTCTCGAACTCCCAACCTCAGGTGATCCTCCTGCCTTGGCCTCCCAAAGTGCTGGGATTACAGACGTGAGCCGCCATGCCTGGCTGGGTTACTATTATTAAGAAGTTTGGAACCTGTTCTCCAAGTAATGGTCAAAATACAAAGGCCTTAATAACGTAGAGGGTTGTCATGTGGTCATGTGAAAGTTGGGCTGGAGTTGGGAGAGACTGAGAACGGAGTGGTCACTTAACAGGCTGTAGAAATAGCTCAGGCCAGAAAGATGATTCCCTCACCTACGATGAGGCCAGGGAGTTTACTCTTGAGTCTTCTTCATGTATTGTTCCAAACATAAGTCATAAATATCATCCTTAATAAAATCATTCAAAGTCTGTATGATTTCACTTAGCCTTAGTCCTGATGCTGTTTCATTTAACATGTGCCATTTGTTCAGTTGCCACTAATCACTTCCTGTGTGCATTTTGTGAGTTTCTATCTGTTTCACCTTGTTTTAAATAGGGTAACAACTTCTCTTTCTCTCCCAAAATAGTGTGACACTGTAGCTCCTCTACCCCTTACCATCTGTTGTTTTTGTTTTTGTAAATTAATCATTTTAACCAGGGAATGATGGTTTTACCTTCCAAGATATAAATCCTTCAAGGTTCTGTTATGTCATGTTGGAAGACAGAAGACAATTTTTTTTAGCTAAATCGATTCTTTTTCTTTAAGAGATACTTGAAGAAAACAAATGCTGATTTTTCACTGGTTATCCTCCTTTTTATTTTCAACAAAGACTAGCTGGGCTATAACATAGTAAACTTGAGCATTTTGAAAAGACAAGAGATTTCATAACAGCATAAACATAACCAAAATTCACTGTAGATAACCCACAATGTTCCACATGCTTATCTGAAAAGACGTGACTTAAAAGGAATGTCAAGATTTAAAATGCCATTGTCTTGGGTGTAGACAATTTCCTAGAATTCAACAGTTGTATTTCCTGCAATTTTCATCTTGGGGAAAACCATGAATTCTATGATATGTGATATTTATTTATGGCTCTGTTTTTTGAAAATTGTTGGACATGAGCCATTTTCTAATGTTTATATAAGGACAAAGTTACAAATTAAATCTTGGATAAAATTTACCTGCAAATATTCTCATGTTTATCAACTAAAAACAAAAACAAAACAAAAAAAACCCACATGCTTTCATGTACCTAAATATATCCCACGGCTAAAAGAGTACTTATTTTAATAGCATGATCTATCTTGAATTTTTCCTTATTTCAGATAAAGCTAGTTAAAACATGGTTGGACTTTCTTCCATGGTACATTACAGGCACAGTGAGCAAAATCCCATAGACAAAATTACACGCATTGCTTAGATGCTGTGTTCACACCTAGACAAATGGTATGTTTTTAAAGCTACATGCACCGGAGTTGCTTGAATCTCTTAATTGCTCATCAGTAGTTTATAAACAGTAAAAGAATTAAGACTCTAATGTGGTTTAATGTCAAGGATTAAATTAGAAATGCTAAATAAAGAAACCTGCTCTTATTCAAAGAACATGCATTTGCATGTAAGATTCCAGCATAACTATTACTAAGTCTAATTTTCATCTCATCTAAAATGACAAAGAATGGAAATCTCAGGCAATTTGTCCAATTAAATTATAATATGGGCAAGATATGGTGGCTCACGCCTGTAATTCCATTTTGGGAGGTCAAGGTGAGATGATTCTTTGAGGCTAATAGTTTGAGACCAGCCTGGGCAACATGGCAAAGCCCATCTCTATGAAAAAAAAAAAAAAAAAAAGATTTAAAAATTAGCCAAGCATGGTGGCATGTCTTTAGTCCCAGCTATGCAAGAGGCTGAGGCAGGAGGATCATCTAAGCCTGAGAGGTTGAGGCTGTAGTGAGCTATGATCATGCCACTATACTCCAGCCTGGCTGACGGAGTCAGACCCTGTCACTAATCAATAAATAAAGTATAATACATATTCAAAAGTTACAAGTTTGATTGAAATTTAATAAGGGCAACTTGTGTTTCTCAAAGTGCAATCCTCAGACTGAGATAGAATAGGAGTGGGACTTGATTTCTTCATAGATGTTTTTTTTCTTCTCTTCACAAAAGCCACACCACTACCTCATGGGTGCTATACCCACTAACCCTGAGGCTTCTGTCACACAAGGAAAATAGCTATTCTTCTGTGTTCTCATAAAGTTTAATTGTTTCTTTTACTTAGAGAATTCCTAGCCTTAGGAGAGCTAAACACTAAACCAAGGTGGCAAGTGTCCTCCCTTGGGAAGGAAAGCTGAACAATTGATTACAACTTCACTGCCCCCACCAGACCACCAGGTGGTCCATTACTCAAGAGAATCACCACAGCCAGACATGTCAGCCTGCATCCCCCACCCCTCAGATGCTCTGCCCAGTCCAGCCTGCATACACTAGTCTTGAAATCAATTCCCATGCTTTGTTTTAAAAAAAAAATCCCTGCCGGGCACGGTGGCTCAAGCCTGTAATCCCAGCACTTTGGGAGGCCGAGGCGGGTGGATCACGAGGTCAAGAGATCGAGACCATCCCGGTCAACATGGTGAAACCCCGTCTCTACTAAAAATACAAAACATTAGCTGGGCATGGTGGCACGTGCCTGTAGTCCCAGCTACTCAGGAGGCTGAGGCAGGAGAATTGCCTGAACCCAGGAGGCGGAGGTTGCGGTGAGCCGAGATCGCGCCATTGCACTCCAGCCTGGGTAACATGAGTGAAACTCCGTCTCAAAAAAAAAAAAAAAAAAAATCCCTACCGGTTTTTTTGGTGAGCTAGACAGAGGACCTTTACACCTCACCTCTGCTATCTCCCTTGCACTTTAGCATAAGCCCCAAAATAAAAGTCTTATCTGGAAAATCCCCTTGGCCCTGAGTTAATTTCCATTATATGGGTAGCCAAAGAGCCCGTGGTCTGCAACAAAGCCACTTCTATCAGAATTATCTGAGATGTGTATCGTTTCCTAAATGTAGCAAGAAAAGTCTTTGATACTCTTGGGCCCCACAGTTTGTGCTCCTGGGTCACTGCCATGTGGCAATGCTTCCTTCACCTCTGCAAAGCTAGCTTTGATAAACTGTCTTAAGGAACATCTGGCACTGCTATTCCAGGTCCAGATAAATGCCCACATGGGGACAGAACAAAAGCATGAGATGATAATATGGTTTGGATCTGTGTCCACACCCAAATCTCATGTTGAATTGTAATCCCCAATACTGAGGGAGGGATCTGATTGGAGGTGAATGGATCATGGGGTCAATTTACCCCCTTGCGGTTCACATGATAGTGAGTGAGTTTTCACTATTTCTGGTTGTTTAAAAGTATATAGCACTTCCCCTTCTCTCTTTCTCTCTCTCTCTCTCTATCTGTCTCTCTCTCTCTCTCTCTCTCTCTCTTGCTGGCCATGTGAATATGTGCTTGCTTCCCCTTTACCTTCTGCCATGATTGTAAGTTTCCTGAAGTGTCCCCAGCCATGCTTCCTGTACAGCCTGTGGAACCTGTGAGCCAAGTGACCCTCTTTTATTTATAAATCACCCAGTCTCAGGTAGTTCTTTATAGCAATGTGAGAACACACTAATAAAGATGTTCTTTTGGTTTTTACACCTTGCTGAGCACTTCTGTATGCTTAAGATTTTGTTTTATTTTTCTAGCAAAGTAAAATTTCCCCCTTAGTCGCCCTAAATAAGAAAGGTAAGCTGCAATTTAACACTACCAACAGTTTTATAAAAGAGAGGAATGGTATCCCTTGCCTAGGGCAAAGCAGCCACTACAAAACTTGACTATGGGTTTACTTCACAAACTGATAATTGGCACTCCTTATGTGCCAGGCAGTGATCTGAGTGCTTTACAAGCAGTGTTGACTTACAGAATTCTCTAGATGAGTCTATGAGGTAGGTACTATTGTTAGCCTCATGATAAATAATGGAAGAACATTTCTGTGGTCACCTCTCTGTGAGCTTTGGGGCTCAAGTTCTTGGAACTTTGAAACGTATCAGCCAATAACAAAACACTACCAACAAAAAGTTTGCTCCAGTAGAAGACGTTAAACAATTGGTGCATGAAATACCTTGTTATTTTTAAGTGTTACTCTGGGTGGCAAATAAAAAGACTATTAAAAAAACTCTTCTGTCAGGGGTCCCTTGGAGCTCTGGAGTAAATTGGAAACATAACAATGAAAAAGGAGCCTCCTTTCACACTTGGAAAAGAAGTCCCCAAAACGCTGGGTGCTGTCTGAGACCTTGCAACTACAAATCACTGGGGGTGGAACCCAGGACACTAGGATGGAGGCTGTCACTCCCCACACCACTGGGACTTAGAGACTCGGAGCCAGCTTTTGGTCCCCTCTGTATCCTCAAAGCCAAGCAAAGAATAGGTAAGAAATAATTTAATTTTCAATAAAAGAAGAATTGTTTTTCAATGTGGCCATCTGCAGAAACTACAGTCCACCTTTATAGTAGTAAAATATAGTTATGGTCTTGAGGATTTTCCTAAAGGATTTTGCATGGAGGAAACTTGGACTTCAAATCAGCAAAAGGAAGACAGGACACAGCTTCTGTGAAAGCTCCTCAAAGGAGGATGCAGCTTCAAGCGGGTAACCTCGTGATACCTTTTCATTCTGGATGGATAGAAAAACTTATTTGAAAATAAAACCTAAATTTGTGTGGGACTTTTTTTTTTTAACTCCTTGCAATATCCAAATTGATTGTTGATTTATTGATTGATCGATGGATGGATTGAGGCTCAATCCTGGGTCTCACTCTGTCACCCAGGCTGGAGTGCAGTGGCACAGTCAAGGCTCACTGCAACCTCAACCTCTCAGGCTATGGGGATTTATTGCAAGTGAGAAGTACACATTCAAGAAAGGGGAGTGCAGACAGAGTTGTACCCAGGGGGGTTTGAGGCTTCTACCTTTATAAGTTTCTTTAACCAAGGAATATTCACACAGATTCCTGGAAAAAGGTGAAGATTCCTTGGAACTGTAGTACCACCCATTTTTACCCAAATTCCTATCTAAGGGGTCTGGGGGGTCATGCCCTACAAACCATAGATTCTTATCAGACAGGTTTTATTTAACTCTATATATTGTCACTTATTTTCCAAGCTTGATTCTGGCATAATTGTAAGAGTTAAAGAAAGAGGAAAGAAACACAAAAAGTGGCTCAACAGTCAAAGACAGGTTTATTTTGGAGAATAAATCTGAGGGGGGTTTCTGGCTGATTTTTGCTCAGGAGCACTCTCTCTTATAGACTAAGAGTATTTATTGGTTTTAGGGGTGAGAGATCTTATCACAAGCTTGAAATGTTTCTGTGTTAGGGAGAAGTTTATGGTGGGGTTGAAATGTCTCTGGTCAGAGGGGAGGTTATCTTGAGGATAACATCTTTCCAGCAGGTGGGGGGTTATCTCAGGGCTGACATCTCTCCAGCTAGAGGGGAGGTTATCTTGGGGCTGGCATGTCTCTGGTAGGGTAGGGTTTTATCTTATGGTTGGAACGTTTGTGGTCAGGAATGTCATTTGTGGCTTACGGTCATGCTGACCTTAGCTGTTAGGCTGATGCCCTTTGGATTTAGGCAGTTTTTGATCGAGGTGAACTTTAAAATGGCGGTGCTTGTCCAAGATAGCGATGCTCTTGCTCTCTCAATAACATTATGAGACAAGGAAGAAAATAAAAATATTTTACCCGCAAAACATGTTTTCTGTCACATTTTGAAATGGCTCTGCAAGCTGTCCTCTGTGAGGAAAAATTCACATCTCTAAAGAGTCCCTATTAGCACAGCTGGACCTTTTCCTTCCAGACCCCTCCAATTCTGAATAGATTAACTGAGAGTCTAGCACCCTTTAAAGGGTCTTAATAGGAAATAGTTGTCATCTATTGTTTCTAAGAGCAGCTGCAATGAGACTTCAAGAGAACCTTGGTTTCCACAGTCTTTTATCTTAACCTGAACATTTGCTTTCTATTGATCTCAGGTCCTTAGACAAAACTCGATCAATTGTCAACCAGGAAATGTTTAAA
Organism: Cebus imitator; assembly: GCF_001604975.1. Lineage (NCBI taxonomy): Eukaryota > Metazoa > Chordata > Mammalia > Primates > Cebidae > Cebus > Cebus imitator. The sequence continues at coordinate 3,138,696 of NW_016107388.1, read as the reverse complement.
TTTACCTATAGCCTGGAAGCTCCACTCCCTTCACACCAATGGATTCCTTATAAGTATTTGATATCTCATGCTTCCCTAAAATCTGTAAAACTAACCTGAACCCCAACCACCTTGGGCACATGTTCTCAGGACCTCCTGAGGGCTGTGTCATGGGCCATGGTCACTCATATTTGGCTCAGAGTAAATCTCTTCAAATATTTTACAGAGTTTGACTCTTCCCACTACCATTGAAAAGAGCCTCAACAATACAAAAACTCAAACAAAAAACCTACCTCTTTTCACATTAACAGCTGCAAGCTGTAAGCTGTCTTTTTGGTGGGACAGCCATTCATATTCAGGAACCTCATTCCTTCCCTTAGTGCATTGGTGACGTTTGCCTGGCTCAAGCTGGGTCATTGGGAGAAAGGGAGGAAGACCCTGGAAAACGCACGACACCATTGTAAACCTAAGTCCCCAAGGGCACAAATCACCACTGCTCACATTTCATCCATGAACATTTAGTCATTTGGCCAATCACTGTGCAGTTTGCTGGGAAACACAGCCTCGTTCTGTACCAGGAAGAAGAGAGATTTTGTCTCTTCTAACAATCTTCACTAAGCCACTCCCTGCTGGCCACTGTTGGCTTTCGGGATACAGCACTGAAAGAGAAAAGGAACAAAGTGCCTGCTAGCATGGAACTCACACTCTAGTGGGGTGAGACTCACAAACACAACCGTGGCATCACTGCACATAGCTATGAGAGCTATGATGAAATCAAAAAGGGGACCTGGGATGGAGAGTGACTGGGCCTGGGACAAGAAGGAAAACTTCTCTGAGGAACTGATGTTTCAGATGAGATAGAATAAAGCACAGTAAAACATAAACTGCATAGTATGTAATATGCTGTATGTCTACCAGAACTCTGAGTATTAAATTTCAGGAGAGCATATACACACACCCTTCTTAGATTATATAAAACCAAAATCAAGTATTTTATCCATCTTTTATGGAAGCAAGATTCTCTTAGAGATCAAATGGAAGCTATTAATATAAATTGAAATCTGGAGCCATAAGAAGTGCAGAGATAGAGAATGGCTTTAGGTAAGCACTTGAGATTGATGCTATAATTTCCTCCTAAGAGAGCATAGCATATTGTATTCTGCTGTCAAGATATGTGAAACAATTGTACCCAAGACTAGGTCAAAGGATGTTTGAGTAACAAAGTCCACCTTGTCCATTGCCATAGATTCTTTGCTTGGCTAAACTTTAGTCAGGCTTCTGAATCTTCTGCTAAGCCCATGTGTGTGTTTTCTTATAAAATCCAGTTTCAGCAAACAGTCCTGCTTAGGTGGTTTAACAAGAAGCCCCCATCCTCAATGTTGGATCATCCTCAGTATCTGATCAGGTTTCTGATCCCTACCAGCCCCCAGGTGATGCCTGATCACCCTGCCTGCCTTCAGCAAGAATCCTGTTAGGTCAGTTTAGCCAGAATTCCCTTTGCCCTTGATGCTATCTCTTACTAATTTTCTATCCACTGACCCCAACCCTACTCCTTGGCTATCAACTCCCACCTGCCCATGCTGTATTTAGAATTAAGCCCAATCTCTCTCCCCACTCTAAGACCTTGTTGCAATGGTCTCTATACCTATGGAGATGGTCCTGAATACAGACTTCTTTAACTGTATTTCAACAAGCATCATTGAATAACTCCTTATTTTTCTTTTATTTCTCTCTTTTTTCTTTTTTTAGAGACAGGTTCTCTCCCTGTCACCCAGGCTGTAGTACAGTGGCATAATCACAGCCCATTGCCACCTCAAATTCCTGGGTTCAAGTGATCCTCCTGCCTCAGCCTCCTGAGTAGCTGGGGCAACAGGTGTGTGCCACCACATCCAGCTAATTTTTTAAAAATCATTTTGTCAAGACAGGGTCTCACCGTGTGTCCCAGGCTGGTCTCTAACTCCTGGGTTCAAGTGATCCTCCAGGCTAGGACTCCCATATTGTTGGGATTATAGGCATAAGCCACCATGCCTAGCTAGCAATTTTTTTTAAGAACATTCAGCTACAAGTAAGCAGCAAGCATTTGGTGCAGATAAATAGGAAGCAAAAACTGCAGAGAGGGTTGATGGAACCCAAGCAACAAGAAAAGAAGGAAAGTATACAACAGATAAAGCTAGCTGGCTAAAGTTTTTATCAGTTGTAAATGATGAAAGACTGAAAGGTAATCTAAGAATACCATTTAAGCACATTAATATATGTTAGGCATGATTGTTGCATAAAATTATGCTACTTGAACTGCAAACTATATGATTCTCATTCCATAGTAAACTTTATCATTAAATCCTTATCATCTATATTCATAAAGTCCCAGGTGGAAGAACACTTCTAATTTAATTATAATTTTATTATAAATAGTAAAAATGACATTGACCTTGAGCACTTACATAGATTGGAAGATGGGGTAGGAAGAAGAAATGGAGAGAAAGTGTGGAAGTGAATGTTACTCTCCTGTAAAGTAGGGACTCAAGAGATTACCTATGCTTAATGGAACAGGAAATGTAGGCTTATGTAGATTTTTTTAAAGACAGAAGATACAGTCAAAGAAATAAAAAATAGGAGCGCAGCAATGAGTGTACTAAGCGAAGAATCTCTGCATCCATCATTGCAAGAGGATGACAGTGTCTGAAAATAAATAATTAACGGTACTTAACAAAATTTTGAGTAAAGAAAATGAGCACCACAACAAAATTATAGTGGAATGATTAAAAGTGGGTTTACCTGGGATGGGTGGGCCAGGGGATGAGGAAGGACTGGTAAAGGAACTGTAGATTTTGTTTTAAGTCCAACAACAATATATGATTTATATTAACCAGGACATACGTGTCACTTTGTTATAATCAAAAAATATAAATTTTAAAAATTTAATTGTTAATTTCCATAAATCATTAGAAATAAATATGTGAATCAGGTGGAACCTCAGGTGGAGGGTAAGCACTGTTGTGATGCTTGGAATCCTTGCAACAGGCAAACAATGATGACAGTAGTTCTCAGTGTGCTGCTTGGGCCCACGTGGCCTGCATCAGCATCCCCTAAGGCATCTGTCACAAACCACAACTCCTGGGCCCAATGCAGAACTAGGACTCTGATTCTAAGAAAGAGAGAATGGTGAGAATTCACATTTTTAACACAACAAGGCTCAAGTATTCAGGTTGCAGAGCATTTGAATAATATATTCCATAAAAGCCTGAGGTCTCAAAGCCACCTCTGTTTGAGATACAATGATACCTCTTAAAGTAACAAATGTTTTAAAATGTAGGGGATAGAGTGAATGCCTGAATCCATTTGCAGTAGAATGAATGCTTGCATCCCCCCAAACTTCCTGTGTCACAATCCTACTTCCCAGTGGGATGATATTAGGAGGTGGGGCCTTTGGGAGGTGATTAGGTCATGAGGTGGACCTCTCATGAATGAGGTTAGTGCCCTTACAAAAGAGAACCCAGAGAGCTCCTTTGTCCCTTCAACTATATGAGGACAAAATGAGAATACAGCTGTCTATGAACTAGGAAGAGGTCCCTCGTCAGTCACCAAATCTGCCAGTGCCTTGCTTTTGGACTTCGCAGTCTCTAGAACGGTGATAAATAAATTTCTGTTGATTTTAAGTCATGCAGTCTGTGGTATTCTGTCATAGTGGCCTGAATGGACTAAGACATTGTAGCTATTAGATGTACTGACTGAAGCCATAGCTACCAGAGCCCATGGGCTGGCAGTGAAATGGGAAGCATGGACACTTGGGATGACATGGACAGTTACAGAAAGAAGTGGCACATCCCTAATCTGTAAGACCCAGAGGAGCAGCAGCTGTTAAGGACAAGAGCAGAATAGAGCCTGGCCCCAGGGCTGCAGCAAGTAGACGCAGGAGGCACCCATCCCTGCACATTTCCAAGGGAAGGAATGCATTTGGAAATGAGGTAGCACCTCCACTTATTAAACTGGTGAGATCTGAGACTAAGAACTATTTCTCTTACTGCAGTTATTTTTGTTCATACCTTTTTGTTATCCTTACTGGGGCTGCTGTTGCCTGAGACAGAAAATGATGTTCCAAACAGAAAGCAAAATACTGTGAGTGTTTGTTTCTCTTTTGACTAAGACCCAGAAAACATTTTAAACTGATGTATGTATTTTTAGCAAGCACTTATTACACACAGTTTGTGGTTCACTTAATGTATCTTGACTATGGGTCTGATGTTATGGTATGAAAGATGATTAAGAAAGAGTGTTTGCCCTCAAAGAGTCAATTCAGTTGAGAAGGCAAACAAGTATACAATTATAAAGGTGGTAAAGAGGTTGTACGGTTCTCCCTGGCAGAGTCAGTGAAGATAGAATACTTTGCATTGAAAGTTCAAAGAGTAACAAATGGAGGAGCAGACCCCACAGGAAGCTGTGTGCTATAACTAGAGGTATAGTGGCAATACATTTCAGTTAGGAAGGAGGCAGTGGCTTCAGTGGCTCTTACCTAGGCTCCTTACTAGAGTCAGCCAAGGAACCTTTAAAGAAATAATAAGCGATCAGCACAAACGGCAGAGATTGCAGCTTCAAGCACCCTTTCCTCCACAGAAACAACACACAAATCCAGCAGAAACTCTCAGAATTAGCTTTGCCAGAACACAAAAACAACACAAAAAATCAAGCAGAAACTCTCAAAATTCACTTTGCCAGAAATGTGGGAAACAAGATCCAAGTGAACACTGAACGAAGGAAAAGCCAACTTACATACTGATGAATTATCTTGATTATTACTTTGTTAATAACGCATATTTTTTCAAGATTGATGTTGGTCTGAAGTTTTCTTTTTTTCTGATGTCTTTGGTTTTATTATTAGGGCAACATTAACCTCACAGAATGTTTTACAATGTGTTTCTTCCTCTTCCAATTTCGGAAGAGATTATGTATAACTGGTGTTATATCTTTAAACCAATGTTCAGTTTGTATATCTTCTATTGGTTCTGAAGATCTCTGACTGACACAATGAACAAATTAAACCCAAAGTGAACAGAAGAAAAAAATTATAGCAACAATAAATAAAATTAAAAAGCTTAATCAACAAAACCCAAAGTTGGTACTTTGAAAAGATCAATGTAATTGACTTGTATTTTCCTGCTTTTTTAAAAAATCGGTCCAGGTTAGATGATTTTTTTAAAAAAAGCAAGAAGATGCAAAAATCAGAAATAAAATTGGTGACATTTGATGATCTTACAAAAATAAAAAATAGTATAAGATGATACTATGAACCGTTATACACCAATAAATTAGATAACCTAGGTGAAATGGACAATTTTCCAGAAACATACAAATTACTCAAGAAGAAACTGATTCAAGAAGAAATAAAAAAATCTGAATAGACCCATAACAAGTAAAGACATTGAATCAGTAACCAGAAATCTCCCAACAAAGAAAAGCCCAAGAGTAAACAGCTTCACTGTTGAATTCTACCAAATGTTTAAAGAATTAACACTAACACTTCTCAAAGTCTTCCAAAAACATAGAATATAAGGAGACAATTCCTAACTCATTTTATGAAGCCCATATTACACTGGTACCAAAGCCAGGCAGGGACACCACACTACATGAAAATAAAACTACCAACAAATACTCCTTATAAATATAAATGTAAAAATCCTCAACAAAAAAATTAGCAAACAAAATTAGGCAGCATATTAAAAGGAGAATATCCTCAGTTTTATAAAGAACATCTGCAAAAACACCCTATAAATAACATATATTCATTTATGAAAGGCTGTTAATTGCCCCTCAGATCAGGAACAAGGAAGGATATGCACTCTAACCATGTGTAATCAACACAGTGCTGGAAGTTTTAGGCATCACAAAAAGATGAGAAAAGGAAATAAAGACATAGAGATTAGAAAGGATGAAATAAACTGTCTCTATTCGCAGATAACATGATAATTGATATAGGAAACCCTAAGAAATACACTCACACAGACACAAAAAATTTCTAGAAATACTGAGTTTGGCAAGGTGGCAGGATACCAGATCAATATACAAACATCAATTGTATTTGTATATTCTAGCAATAAACATTTTGAAATTGAACTTAAAAATTCAATAGCACTTACAATTACTCAAGAAAGGTGAAATACTCAAGTATAAATTTCAGAAAATATGTACAGGACTTATATGCTGAAACCTAAAAAATGCAGACAAAAGAATCAATGGTATTATAAACTGAGAGATGTTCTGTGGCCATGAATGGGAAAACGCAACATAGTATGCCAATTCTCTCCAAATTGAGATACAAATTCAATTCTCTCCAAATTGAGATACAAATTCAATTCTCTCCAAATTGAGATACAAATTTAACACAATTTCTATTAAAATCCCAGACTAATACATTTGTAGATATAGACAAGATTACTCTAAAATTTATATAGGAAAGGCAAAATAATTAGAACAGCTATAACAATTCTGAGAACAACAAAGTAGACAGCATCTCTATTCATTTTTAAACCTTTTACCTAGAGTAACGAAGACTGGGTGGCACTGGTGCAAGGATAAATTCATAAATCAATGAAACACAATAAATAGCCCAAAAATAACTTCACATATGGACTGCCACTGATTATTAACAAAATAATAGCAAAACAGCTAAAATAACGAAAGCTACATAAGAGAGGAAAAATAGTCTTTTCAATAAATGGTCCCAGGGCAATTAAATATTATAGGATAAAAACGAGACCCAACCTAAACTTCAAATCCTATATAAAACATTAATTCAAAATGAATCATATGCATTTAAATATAAAACTTTAAAACTTTTAGAAGATAATATAAAACTCCTGTGAGTTTAAGTTGGGTGAATTCTTAGACATGACTCCAAAATATTAATTCATAAAAGACAAAATTAATAAACTGAACTGCATCAAAATTAAAAACTTTTACTCTATGAAAACTCCTGTTAAAAGATGAAGACAAGTGCAGACAGAGAAAAAATGTTTGCAAACATTTGACAAAAGATCTAGAACAGATAAAGAACTCTTTCTTGGCATGGGAGCTCATGCCTGCACTTTGGGAGGCTGAGGTGGGAGGACTGCTTGAGTCTAGGAGTTTAAGACCAGCCTGAGCAACATAGTGGGACTCCATCTCCACAAAAGAACAAGAAAAAAGTTAGTTGGGCATGGTAGTGCATGCCTGTGGTCCCAGCTACTTGCGGAGGCTGAGGTGGGGGATTGCTATTGTATTTCATTTTAAGGCCTGTTCTATATGCTTGACTTACTACAATTACTACAATGAAAAAAGAAAAAGATGAATGCTTCCAATTCCTTTGTACAGCTCTGTGTCCATTTTTGACTGCTAAATATTTAAGCTTTGGAAGTAGGGTAAGCAGACTCCAGTTATCCATCTCTCATAATAAGGAACATCTGCACGTTGTTGATTTCTGACAGGGGTGAGCCATGGCCTCCTCTGTTTCCCCAAGTGGATACTCAATGATCTTGGACATAGGCTTAAGTATTTCAAAAATTAAATTAAGTGTATCTAAGCACTGGAAGATCACGACCTATGATTTTATTTAGCTTTTGTTTTCTGTTGCATTTAAGGGGCACAAAATTATGCCATGTCAGGCAAAAGGATGGTCTTTTATTTCCTGGTTGTAAAAAAATTTCACAAATACTCTAATATTACTCTTGCAATCTAGGCTTTTTAAATTTTTTTTTCACGAATAGGCACCACACATTCCACCATTTTATATCCCAGTTTTATTTATTTGGGGACATTTACTCCTGTGGATAACTGAATACCAGTCACAAGATCCTTCTTCTGTATTACAAATTCTGCCACTCTGTTTCAGAACTAGTTATCAGGATTCTTCCTTTGCCTGGGTTTCTGCTGTTCCCCCAAAAGAAAGACATGTAGTGGGTGTAGTGGTGCACATCTGTGGTCCCAGCTACTCAGAAGGCTGAGGCGGGAGGATTCCTTGATCCCAGGTGTTTAAAGTTGCAGTGGTCTGTGAATGCTCCACTTTACTACAGCGTGAGCAGCAGAGGAAGAACAGAGCAAGACTCTGTCTAAAAAAAAAAAAAGAAAAAGAAAGACTTGTAATCCAGTGGATAGAGGTAAAAGATGGTGGGCTCTTTAACCCCAGGTTGACCAGTCCATAAATATAATACTGTCTGTGGCAAGATTTCTTTGGAATTTCCTTGTCACCATGAATATTAATCTCCTTCCAAGTCCAGCTAGTCTGGTTTTATGTGATTAACATAACACTGCTCCTATTACTTATAATTAATCCTGGCTTAAAAGATGCACTCGCTTCTTCAAGTCTGGTTTTCATTACAAAAAGCATTTGCTGCATGGCATGAGATAAATGATGCCACCATTCTGACACAACTCCTTTGGCTCCGCATACTTTTCTTAATAGTGAGGTAGAAAATTTTCAAATCCTTTTGATACACCAATAAGATTTTGTTATATTATTTTACTTTACCATATACAGATGGAAAAATTTTATACATGTATCTTCAGGCACTCTCAAGTGCATTTGAGGGTAGGGCCTTTGTCTTATATATATATGCCCTTGCCTTCTTCCTAGCACCGAATATTACTGCAATACGCAATAACTATTTGGTGTGAGAGTTGGCTAGATTATTTTTTCTTTTGTTGCATCATAGCAGATGGCCGGTGACATCTAGCTGGGCAATACTTTTCCCTGAGTTTTTATATCACAGGTATGTTACAATTTCAAGCATGCTGAATTTCATACCAGAGTAAAAAGCTTCAATCATATTTTTTATATATTAATATCTTAGGCATATCTTTCATAAGCCAAGAAATGGTTTATTTTCACAGAAGGTGCTAATAGACCATTAATGCAAGTATATGTATTAGCTTATGGTTTTTATTCCTAGCTACTGTTTTTTTTTTTGTTACAGGGTCTCACTCTGTTGCCCAGGCTGGAATGCTGTCATATGATCATAGCTCACCGTAGCCTTGAACCTCTGGGCTCAAGCAATCTCTCTCCTGCCTCTACCTCCTGAGTAGCTGAGACTAGATGCATGTGACACCACATCCAGCTAATTTTTAAATTTTTAGTAAAGATGGGGTCTTGCTATGTCACCCAGGCTTGTCTCAAACTCCTGGCCTCGAGTGACCTCCTGCCTCAGCCTTCCAATGTGCTGGGATTACAGGTTTGAGCCATCACACCTGGCCTTGGCTACTGTTTAAGCTCAGGATTATCCAAGAAAAAAATGCACTAGACAAGTTAAAACAAGCAAGAAAGACTTTACTGAAGACTACTGTAATGAGAGAGAGAGACTGAACTCAACTTGAATAAAGGGACAGCTGGGTATTTATAGCCAGTGGGCAAGGTGAAGTGTTAGTGGATGAAAAATTTACTAAGGGGAGCTTGGTTCATTGTTATGGAGTCGACGTCTGTGTCCTCCCTCCCCACCCAGATTCATTTGTTGAAGCCCTAATTCCTACTGCGGCTATATCTGGAGTAGGAAAACAATCAAAATTAAAAGGAGGTCATAAGAATAGGGTCCTGATTTACTAGGATTAGTGTCCTTATGAGAAGAGACATACTCTCTCTCCCTGCTGGTGCACAGAATAGAGGCCATGTAAGGAGAACACAGTAAGAAGGCAACCAAAATGGGAGCTCTCACCAGAAATCATCCTGCTGGTAAACTGTCCTTGGCCTCCAGAAGTGTGTAAAAATGCCTGTTGTTTAAGCCACCCAGTCTATGGTATTTTGCTATAAGGCAGCCTGAGCAGACCAATACAAGTACCAAGGGTGTGGGAATTCTTACAAAATCAGGCCCAGCAGGCCAAGCATGAGGCCTAGCCAAGAAGAGGGTTCAGAGTAGCATGACAGAATTTGGTCAGGCAGGATGCAGTGGCTCACACCTACAATACCAATGCTGTGGGAGGTCAAGGCAGGACGATCACTTAGACCCAGGAGTTTGAGACCAGCCTGGGCAACAAAATGAGACCCCCAATCTGTATATTTAAAAAAAAAATATTAGCCAGGCTCAGTGGAGTATGCCTGTAGTCACAGCTACACAGGAGACTGAGGTGGGAGTTCGAGGTTGCAGTGAGAGGGCTGATTGTACCACCATACTCCAGCCTGGGTGACAAAGTGAGACCTAGTCCCTAAAACAAAACAAAACAAAACAAATCATACACATATGCACATACATACACACACACACAAAGTCTGGTCAGTCTTTTCTCTTGTTCAAGGAAAGAACAGACATTTTTCTTTCCTCTGTATAAGTCCATTTTTAATTTGGTTGCCTTTTGTTCATTAAGGACAAACTAAACTATTCTCTTGAGACTTGTAGTAAAGACTTTTTGCTGGATGGCGAGAGCATTTAATGAAGGGTATTCCTATGAAAATGAAAGAAAAACAAAAATTGTTGGAGCAAACTATGAATCCAGCTGGTGATTCCAGACTTTAGACTTGAAGCATCTATAGAAGATGGAATAAGGATGGCAGTGGCAATCCAACTGTCACCGCAAATTCCTGGTTTGCAGTTTGAATGTTCTGGTGATGACATAGACCTCAGGGAGGTTTTGGTGAGATTGTCACGATCATGGTTACTTCCTGAAGCAGAGTATGGCAGATGCAGGAGTTCCAGTGAACTTCCTGAGCGGCCTACACAGCAGTGGCTCTGGGCATGAAGGATGCCCAGACATGATCTTTTGTGATGATGAGCCCTTTGAAATTTATCTTGCAGGGCTTCTGCAGATCTAGGAGAAAAGGCTGGCTACAAGACAACCTAGAGTCCCACAGAGGATCTGGACAGGCAGGTTTTAGTTAAGTCGGAAAGATAGAAGAAAAATGAGAAACGTTGGAAAGCTGTAACCAGATATTAAAGGACACTAGAAGAACTGAAAATTTGTTAAAGACTGATGCTATGCGTGAATGAGCAGAGTCCAGTCCAATTTACAGGTAAGCAACAAAACCAGGTAGGTTACAGAGAGGTGAAAAACAGCTCAAAGTGTACAGGACTAGAACCTGGTAACCCACAGGGCGGTGGTATAGTTTTCTACTGAAACACAGAATTCCTCTCTACAGTCAGAAACAGTTAATTTTCCCAGTAGACATATAAGAGATTCTTCTTCTTCTTATTTTTTGAGACGGAGTTTCGCTCTTGTTACCCAGGCTGGAGTGCAGTGGCACGATCTCGGCTCACCGCATCCTCCGCCTCCTGGGTTCAGGCAATTCTCCTGCCTCAGCCTCCTGAGTAGCAGGGATTACAGGCATGCGCCACCATGCCCAGCTAATTTTTTGTATTTTTAGTAGAGACAGGGTTTCACCATGTTGACCAGGATGGTCTCGATCTCTTGACCTCGTGATCCACCCGCCTTGGCCTCCCAAAGTATTGGGATTACAGGCATAAGCCACTGCACCCGGCCCATATAATAGATTATTAATCCATGTGCACAAATTTACAAGTTTTGACCAGGCACAGTGGCTCATGCCTATAATCCCAACACTTGGGGAGGCTAAGGTGGGTGGATCACCTGAGGTCAGGAGTTTAAGACCAGCCTGGCCAATAAGGGAAAATCCTGTCTCTAGTAAAAATGCAAAAATTAGCCAGGGATGGTGGCAGGGTCCTGTAATTCCAGCTACTCAGGAGGCTAAGGAGGAGAATTGCTTGAACCCAGGAGGTGGAGATTGCAGTGAGCTGAGATTGTGGCACTGCACTCCAGCTTGGGTGACAGAATGAAATTCTGTCCCAAAAATAAATTAAAAAAAAAACAAACAACCTTAAACTACTATTAAACTGACTACTATTTAAGTTAGGGGACTATAAAATGCACATATTAATGAAGTATGCATTTCTGTTTTACAGCTTTTATTTTTTATTATTCCTGTTATCTAAAAGGATCTTGAATCACGTTTTGGATTTTACTGTCTTCTTTGCTAGTGCTCCTCTTGTTTAGTGACAAAACTTTAAACTCTCTCTTGACCATAACTGTTTTAAGTTAGGGCCCTCAAAGATTTATCATTACCAAGATTGTGACTAAGACAGTGGCAAAGGAACTTATCTACCCATATAAGAATACATTTTTCGGTTTCGTAATCCCAATAATAAATAATCTCATTGGCATGTAACTTCTTGTTTGAATATGTAACACTGGGACTTCTCACACATATTCTGCTCTTCTTGGAAAATGGGAAAAGCACATGTCCCTTTGCAGGTAGTCTGAACCATGTGGATGTGGGCAGAAGTGAAGTGTGCCATTTCCAACAGGATCATTTATTTGCTGGCCTAAGGCACTGCAAGAGCTCTCTTTCTGTTGTAACAACAGTAGAAAGCACATTTCAATATGATGGTGCAGTAGTGCTGAGCCAACTCATGGAGGACAGCTGCCCTGGAATACTTTCTGATATGTAAACTTTTGCTACAACAAGCCACTGCAATTTTGTCATTTGTTAGAGCAGCATAATCTAGACTATCCAGACTGATACAGTTAAATGAGTCCTGTATTAGGAGTATCCAGGTTTGGATGATAAATTATATATATATATCTCCATATATTTTATATAAATATATATATCATATATAAATACATATCTCTATATAAGATATATAACATATATAAATTATATATGGAAATATATATATCATCCAAACCTGGACACTTCTGAGAGTGACATGGGACACCATTAGTAATTACATCACAATAACAGTCATAAGCTGGGACTGACTGTGAGCAAACCAGGCTGTGTGGTCACCTGAAGTATGTGGCAAGCAAAAGTAGAGGTGTTGAGAACACCTGACCACCAGACAGCTTTCTAAGAATATTTTCTGATGGCAGGTTGGAATGTCATTGAACAACCACAACAAGATTGCATAAGTTTTAGATCATAAAGTAATGTAGCCTGGTCATAGAGGATAGTTCAGTTTAGAAAATCTGGTGAGCTAAGTATACTCTAATTATTCAGTTTCTATAATAAATTAATTTTCACCTTGAGCTCATTTATTTTTAAGCAAATGAGAAATTTTCCTTTGAGTTATACTCTCAGGTCTCCAATCTCCAGGATGATTAAGATATTCTGGAATCTCACGTATGGTTAAATCATTGAGGAGGCTCTGTGGGTCATGAGCCATTGGTTGTGAGGGGCTTGTTGTCCCAGGTGGGATAGACCCTTCAGTTCTGGAGGTTCTACAGATTCGATTCTTTATGTGGGGCATGAGGAAATGAGGAAAAGTTGGAAACCCCAAGTGGAAAACTCCTGCCTCCCTAGGTGCAGGATGCATCCATTTCCCCTGAGGTTTTGCCACCTGCTATGGTGCTGTTCAGTAGACAAATTTTGCCTTGTTTTGCTGCTCAATGGATCAATAGTACTCTTTTCCATTTATAGTCTGGGGAGAAACTAGGGGTTACTGCTGTATAAGCAAAGTCTGTTTTCTGCCCTGCCAAAAACTTCATTATGTCACCAAGGAAGGAATTGCACAATTGGCTATCTGACTAGTTGGTTCTAGACAACTCTTCATAATTGCACATTAGGGGAAAAGGTATAGAATAAAAATAGTTGCCCCTCAGTATCCACAGGGGGTTGGTTCCAGGACTGTCTGTCTACCCTTGGATACCAAAATTTAGATGCTCAAATCCATGACATAAAATATTATTTCCATATAACCTATAAAAACCCTCCCATATATGTTAAATAATCTCTAGATTACTAATAACACCTAATACAGTGTACGTGTTATATAAAGTCTGCCTTTTCTGTTTACCTTGTCTGGTGGTTTTTTTGTTTGATATTCCTGAACTTAAACAGTAGCTAGGGCCAAGCATGGTGGCTGACACTTGTAATCCAAGTACTCTGGGCGGCTGAGGCAGGAAGACCACTTGAGGCCAGGAGTTTGAGACCAGCCTGGGCAACATTATGAGACTTCCATCTCTACTAAGAATTTAAAAATTAGCTCCATGATGTGGCGCATACATGTAGTTCCAGCTGCTCAGGAGGCAGAGGCAGGAGGATTCCTTAAATCCAGGAGTTCAAGGCAGCAGTGAGCTACAATCATATTGCTGCATTACATCCTGGGCAACAGAGTGAGACTCTGTCTCCAAAATATACAACAACAAAAAAACTGTAGCTGGGAATAAAAACCATAAGGTAATTCATGCACTTACCTTAATATGTTAATATATTAACATATATTTTGTGAAAATTAACCATTGCTTGGTTTATTAAAGTATTGCCTAAGATATCAGTATGTAAAAAACATGACTGAAGCTTTTGTCTCTGGTACGAAATTCAGCATGTATTGTTTGTGGAATAATGACACACACACAAAAGTCTACACGTTTAGTATATAGATCTAACCATCCATTTGTGGGGGGAATATTTGCAATCTGTGGTAGGTTGACTCTTTGGTGTGGAACCCACGGATATGGAAGGCCAACTAAATAAATTAATGTCAGAGAGGTATCCCATCTTTCAACCCTTTAATTAGAAACAGAGAGAAGCTAAGATCATGGAAAGTCCTCCTGCCTAAAACAATCTAGCGATACCGTACTCCCGAGGCCTCAAATTTCCTATAAGTAATAGAACATCATTATTTAATTCCTTTGTAAAAACTGTAGATTGAGTTTTTAAGAGTTATTTAAGTAAAAATATTCCTGGAGGGAAATAAAGCTGATTTCATATATGAAGAATCTTGTCATTAATTATCTTTATCACATGGTCTTTCTGACATGGTTCTGAGTCCTGGGTCCAGCAGGACACACTGCAGATAAGATGAACAAATGTGGGCCTAGGACAGCACAGATGGAGACGGCATGGATGACACCACAGAGGGGGCACCCGCACAGCTGCAGGCAGCATGACAGCACTGCTTACTGAGGTTACCGAAAAGAAATGAGGGGGGATAGCTGCAAGATATGTCGCTCGTGTTACACACTGATTTATAGCTGAGGCTTGGCAGCAGGGGTACTGGGAATAGTGTGATCCAACCACTTGTATTTTTGAGACTGCCTTTATTACTCAGCCATGACCTTCAAGTTGGGTAACACTGAACACTTTTCCAGAGAGTTTGGTGTGGACCAGTCTCTGTAAATACATCCTTGAAAGAACACAGAAATTAAATGACACTTTGATGTATTTTTGCTAAAAAAAAAAAAAAAAAAATCATGTTCATTATTTGGGCTAGCTAAGGTTTTGTTTTAGGGTTTTTCATTTAAAAGTCTCTGTTCTGCCCTAATAATGAATTTGTTGTCACAACTCCTGTTTTTACTATTATTTTTAGCAAAATAATAAAACAAAAAATTAAAAATAAAAAAATTTTTATTTGGGGGAATTAAAAAAAATCAGTTGGTTCTAGTCAAGTCTTCATAATTGCTGTGTTCAATTCATCAACTTATTTAGAGCCAAGAAGAATCTATACATATGCATTATCATTTCAGTTCCTGGACTTATTACTGTGGTTCAGTATCTGACCAAGAAAGACAGGCTTACTGACCAAAGACTTTTTCATCTTCATATCAGAATTCAAAAGCCATACTTAAAAAAATACATACATATATAGGTATACACATATACAAATACAATTTTATTTATACTATGAATCACTAAAGGAGACTCTGAAATGGTTTTACCTAACTACAGTAATAGTTATATACAGCATAATTTTTAGTTCTAATCTAAAGTACTCGAGTCAGCTACATTTACATAAAAGTGAACACTAAGTTTTGGCTTCTTATTGCCTGCTGTATCCAATCTAATGACCACCAAAATCTGGCTGCAGTCTACCTTTCTAGGCTCAGCTCCTATTATCCTTTACGCATTCTATGTTCAAGCTAAATCAGATTAAACTCTGCTCTTTGAAAACAAATTATCTACGGAAGCATTATTCTTTTATATTCCAGGTCCCTAAAATAACTGTTCTCTTTATCTCCATAATTCAAAAATTTTATTCAAATTTCAAAGCTTGATTTAAATTAGACTTCTGCCATGGAACACTACTATGGAGCAACAGTATTTTATTTGTACCCCTACTATTACGTCAAGGGTCACTTTCCTCCTATTATATGAATGTAAGTTTATTGAGACAGGAACTATATATTATTGCAATATCCTCAGTATCTATCAGTGTCAGAAAACGTTCATTGAATTTTTCATAGATTCTTTAAAAAGATTAATTTAAAATTTACAAATTAAAAAGATGTTTATCTACAGTTTTGATGCACTTAGTTTACAAGCAGATTTTTTTCTTTTTCTCCACGCCATGATTTTTTTAAGCAGAATTTTTAATAAAAGATATCTATATAGATTGAACACGATATGAGTAATTTTGAGTTAAAGTCACTTTTTGTCTACTGTAGATATTATAAATGCTTATTTTTCTAAAAGAAATTCATTTTGTTGATAATTTATATTTCCTTTTATTGGAAGACTATCCTAGCATTAAAATCTATGTAATTAAGGGATTGTACATGCAATTTAAAATAAAATTATGCTTTCCCAAAGTCATTTAATTCTATTATTCATCAAGTGAATACTTCAGAAATTACTGACCTTTTAATTGAAAATGAAATCTGCCTGTGCAGATTACATTCAATTAGAAACAAACTCCTGGGCTTAAGCAATCCTCCCATCTCAGCTTTTGGAATAGCTGGGACTACAGGAACGCATCACAACACTCAGCTAATTTTTAAATTATTTATAGAAATGAGGTCTCATTATGTTGCTCAGGCTAATCTTGAAAGCTTGAACTTCTGAGCTCAAATGATTCTCCCACCTCTGCTTCCTAAAGGGCTGTGACTACAGTAGTTAGTCACTGTGCCTGGAGAGAGACAATTCTCTTTCAGAGAGGAAATATTTGTTTTAGCTGTTTTTTTTTTTTTTTTTTTTTTTTTTTTTTTTTTTTTTTGGCAAGAGGAGGGGGATGGTGAGGTGAGGGAGGTGATGAATTAAACTGTACTGAAAATGGTACAGGGAAATCAAACTGCAGAAAAAAAACAGCTCTCTATTTAGTCAGATTTTAGTTTTGGGTTTTCCTCAGACATTAGAGGCCAAATTAAGAGTTATAAGGAGGAAATCCATTCAGGCTTCACAGACCAGACTTGGCGCTATAAAACATAATGAAGTCCCATTATACAACCGAGGAGTTAGGAAGCAACTAGAGGTTTTAAGGTAGATCTGGGCAACCTGCAGACATCTCCATTTCTGAGGCTGAAGGAAACATGCACCAATGCTGACTATCACACACGTGAAAAATGTGAGATAGCAGAGTAAGAGTAGCTGTATGCTAAATACCATTTAGTTTCATAAACATTCATTTGTAGAATGTCTTATGCATTCAAATAACAGAGCACTTCTGATGTAACAATGCTTCTACCTATGCAGTATTCTGAAAAGAGTCTGAAATAGCTCAGTTTTACTTTAGGTATTTTCTGCTTAATAATAAAAGTGAAGCAATCTGGTATGAAGAATTATTATAGCAAGTGTTACTGCTGTTGCCAGGACCAAACTTGCTGCAACAATGTATCAAGAACTCTAGGAATAAATTGTGTGTAGGCTATCTAAATTTGTCAAAGTCGAAATAAATCTCTAAATGATTCTAGATGATAATTTAAAATTTAAATTACTCATTCAACAAATACAGAGTATCAGTGTTGTAGCAGACACTGTACCAGGCCCTGGAGAGAAATACTGAGCTTACTGGGCATGTGCCCAACTTTCATGATTACAAACAAATTAGTAGGAAGACACATATAAGAAGTGAATTATAACGGGTGTGGCGGCTCACGTCTATAAATCTCAACATTTTGGGAGGCTGAAGCGCGCGCGGATCACTTGAGGTCAGGAGTTTGAGACCAGCCTGGCCAACATGGGGAAACCCCATCTCTACTAAAAATACAAAAATTAGCAGGGCGTGGTGGTGCCCTCCTGTGATCCCAGCTACTCGGGGAGCCGAGGCAGGAGAACTGCTTGAACCTGGCATGTGGAGGCTGCAGTGAGCAGAGATCATACCAGTGTACTCCAGCCTGGGTGACAGAACCAGACTCCGTCTCAAAAAAAAAAAAAAGTAAAAAAGTAAAAAAGTTGGGTGCGGTGGCTCAATCCCAGGGCTTTGGGAAGCCCAGGCAGGTGGATCACGCGGTCACCCCATCTCTACCAAAAATAGAAAAAATTACCTGGGCGTGGTGGCTTGTGCCTGTAATCCCAGCTATTCCGGAGGCTGGGGCAGGAGAACTGCTTAAACTTGGGAGGCAGAGGTTGTTGCAGTGAGCCAAGACCGCGCCACTGCACTCCAGTGTGGGCGACAGAGCGAGACTTCGGTTCAAAAAAAAAAAAAAAATTGAATTATACTGTATGTGTAAGGTATGGAGGCATAATCAGAAATGATGTGAAGGTGGAGATGGGGGAAAATTAGAGTTGATAGCTTGATTACTTGCTGTTCAACTAATCACCCACAAGAGTAACACTTGGTCTTGTTTATTAACAAGGTACTCACTAGTGCTCTTATTTAAAAAATGCCCTGTGTTTAACTTTATAGCCGCAGAAGAGAAAACTCTGAAAATTCCCGTAGCAGAAAGAAGAAAGTAAAGAAATAGGTGTCTTTGAAAAAATGGAGAAGAAACAAGAGAAAGGCTATAAGAATTGTTTAATGATTTTAGCTATTTCCTAACTTAGATTATCACTTGTACTTTTCTTGTTTATGGTAAGATGTTTTCATGAGCCAAAATTTCTGCTTGGACTAGCAGAAAACTAATCCTGTAAGACTGTTACATGATCCCATCACGGTTAGGAGTGCCCTGGGCCCAGGCAGAACTCCAAAGATGGAGCTAATATGTGTGGCCTGCAGCTCTACTCCACAATGCAAATGAATAGAGATTTCGAACAGTTCTGATCTCAATGTCCATTGAATAGGAACTCATACTTTAAACCTAAATAAAGTGAAGCTTTTGAGTTAAATGGCAGACCACTGCAGTAGCAAACTTGTTCTTGTTTTCAAGTTCTTATATCGTGATTTGAAGCTTTTGAACTTGCTAGTATGTTCTTTCTGAACGCTTTTGCAGAAGGTTGGTCATGGTGGGAAGCAGTAACCCTAGCATAAAGGGGTTCTAATTTACCTTGGGTAACCTGCAAGGGTAGCTGACACACACTTGAAAATCAAAATCGAACAGAATTCACACGATGCAACCAAATTATGCTGCAACCTGCTATTAGGGGCTGGAGGGAAAGGCACAAAATGAATGAACAACACTTCAAAAATTACAGTATTTGGAAAAGACATGTCTTCATGTACACTAAAACTAATTTAAAAAAACGCAGTTCGCTAGGAGTCTTAGAAGTATGAATAGCATGTTCACTGCTTAGGAGCCTTAGTGGCAGTATTTTTTTTTTCCTCTGAGACGGGGTTTCGAATTAGTCGCTCAGGTGGAATGCAGTGGCATGATCTCGGCTCACTGCAACCTCCGACTGACTCCCAGGTTCAAGCGATTCTCCTGCCTCAGCCTCCCAAGTAGCTGGGATTACAGGCGCGTGCCACGGTGCCCGGCTAATTTTTGTATTATTAGTAGAGACGGGGGTTTCACCATATTGCCCAGGCTGGTCCTGAACTCCTGACCTCAGGTGATCAGCCCGCCTCGGCCTCCCAGTGTTGGGATTACAGGCGTAAGCCACCGCGCCCAGCCCTGTTCTCGACTTTCTATCCCTCCTCCTCAACACCGTTTCCTTCCAGCAATGGTCTTTGGGGTGGTTCACCAAGCCCGGGGAAACTTGCGTGGCCCAGCTGCGTCCATGGCTGCAGGAGGAGCGCACGCCCCCGTCCCGGGTCGGCAGGGCGCTAGGAGGCGCCTCCGCGGGGTGTCCTGAGGCTGGGCGCGGAGTGCGAAGTGGCCGGCAGGGCGGGACCCAGGCGGCGGGGGCGCTAACGACCGGCGCTGGGGGAAACTTCCGGACGCCACGGGGCCGCTGTCACGCGGCGCAGTCTTGAGCCCCGGCCCTCCGCGAAGCCTCTGTGGAAGCAACCACTGCGGGCTCGCCTCCAAACCCAGGAATGCATCTCCAAAATGCTCCGACACCGGAAGACCTTGCCTCCAGCGCGAAGGGGACCCTGCGGCGGCGCCCCGACCCTCCTTAGTTGTGAGACCACTGAAAGCAGGCAGCCCCACGCCACTGCGCTCGCCGGCACCCTAACGTGGACGGGACGCGAGGGGAAGTGGACGCCATGCTCTCGCGGGATCTCCCCCACCGCCGTGGTCCTCTGGCCTGTCAAGCCCTCGCGTTGTTTGGGCTTGGGGGCGGAGCGAGCCAGAGGGGGCGTGGCCAGATGGGGGCGTACCCCAGCCTTGTTGACTTTGGCGTCCGAAGGGGCGGCTCCCGTGTCAGCGCCTCTCTGCGCATGCCTGGCCCGTGAGGCTCCGGAGGCCGGGACCGTCTAGCTGCTCCAGTGGCTGATCCGGGCCCCGCCTCCGGTGGTGCAGCCGTGTTGTTGTTATTGTGGTGTTGGCGCGTCCGGCTGCTGCGGACCCCGCCGAGTCCTAGCGCCTGGCCTGGGCGCAGCTGCGGCGGGCCTGACCCACTGCTGCGCCGTAGGTAACGCCGCCGCCGGCGGGCTTGGGGCCGTGGGGTGTGCGGGTCCTGCATGCTGGGGCCGGGCGGGCGACGGGGATGCGCTCCGAGGCCGGTGAGCCTGGGGGTCGGCAGCCGAGAGTCGGGGGCAGGGGGACTGAAGGGCGAGCAAGTCGGGGGCAGGAGGACAGAAGGGCGGGCAGGTCCGGGGCCGGGAGACTGAGGCACTGCGGGGCAGGTTGGGGTAGGATGGGCCGGGGGCGGAGGGCTCGGCAGTCCGGGAGTCGAAAGGGACCCCGCGGAGCGTGGAGGGCGGGAGCTGGGAGCCCGAGGGAGGCCGGGGCACCGCGTCCTCGGGCCTGTCCTTCGGCGCTGACCTGGGCTTGGGGACCAGAGCCCCAGCGCTGGCGTCTGGAGATGCCCGCGGGCCCCCTGGGGCCGGTTTGGATTCGCCCAGTGACTTCTGTTGTTTTGGTTTTGGAGGAAGAGAATCCTACCTACGTAGGCTCGGGGGAGCCCGGGGGCTGGGAGGGGACTGAGAGGGTAGAGCAGGCGCCCAGGGCTCTTTCTGTGTGTTTGAGCGTCTGCTACCGTTCGTGGGAAGTGTGGTACCCGCGTTTTGCTGGGGAGATTTCAGACACTGGCGGGGAAAGGACCCACGGGCAGAACCCGAGAGAGTAATTTTGCAAATTCCGGATTTTTTGGAACTTTTATAGTTTTGGTTTCGTGTGTCCTCTTTTTAGAATCGAGAAACCATAGCTATATTTTTAACATTACAAATCATGAGACTTTGCTACGGAGGAAAAAGTGTGGTTTTACAATAGTTACTTTTCCCCCATTGATTTTTTTAATTATGGAAGCACTACATGCTCTTTAAGAAAAACTGAAGCAGCCAGACAATGAAGAAACCTGCCCTCTTTCGCGCCCTCCCCACCATATTTCCCCTTCTTACTACCCAGGGTAGCCAGTATCCAAGTGTGGGTAGTTATTCAAGTTTTTTTTTTTTTTTTTCTGTGCATTTATTGAGTGTGCTTTAGAAACAGAATTTGGGATCATACAGTATATCGTTTTGTTAGCCAACAATGCATCACGGATAGTCCTCCATTTTATTACACCCCTCATTCTTTTTAAAAGCATCATTACTGTGTATTTATTTCATTATTGTTAAACATGGTTGCCAAGTTTTCAGTAATAGGGTAGCTTTGAAAAGGGTTACTAGCCAATACTTGAAGCAGTGTCGCAAAACTTTCAGAATGTCTGAGGTCAGACGAGATACTTTCGTATGAAGCAGATTGAATAATATGCTTACACATTGCTTAATGGTAGTTTTCATGAGGCTGAAGTACTTCATAAAACACATTGCTAAATTAGTTTGGTTTTTGTTTTTTTTGGTTCATTTTTCAAAGTAAATTTTAATTCCATATGGTCGGTTGAGCACTTGTAATTCGTTTAACATAAAGTAGCTAATATGTGAAGAAGAGGTTAAGGTAGGAAAGATAGAAAGCTAGTAGCCCTAGCCTGAGACAAGACAAAAAATAAAAGCGACAGGGATGAAATGTTTTGGTAAGTAAGCCATAGGAAGCATACTGGAAGTAGAAGGGTGATACTACACTACCCACTATGAAGTAAGACAGAAAGCTAGGAAATTCCCATTGTATACTGTATTTCTGTGTGCAGAAGAGCTGGAGGCTTTGTTGATTTAATCACTAGGATGGATTTATTAAAAAATGTACTGTGTGTTCATTTTTGGGTGCTAGCTTCAAGGGAAAGAACAACTGAGGAAGATAATCATGAACAGTAGTTTGGTTCTAAACATGCATAGCCTGAAATTTTAGGCCAAATTGTGTAGGTATTTTATTATTTGTGAACTGTGCTTGAAACGAATGAAAATATCCGTGGCATTTTAGTTATTTTTGGTAATAATATGCTCGTCTATTTCTCATAACAGGAACTTAAGTGACTTTCTTCTCATTCTGTAGGGTAACAAACAGAGGCTTTGAGAGAGAGAACGGTTCAAGATCCCATTGCTTTTTGTGTGTGTGTGTGATATAGTGCATGCTTATATTCAGGAGTGCATAATCCAAGAATCTGAGTCTTCTGCTCGTTTGCTACGTCCTGTGAATGAAAACTGCCTTACAAAACTGTTGACCTTACAGTTTTTTCTGCTTTCTTTGAAATACTTCTTACAAAATAACTACATAAATATAATCACATGCATTTAAAATAGTCTAAAAAATATAGTGTGAAACTCTAATGATATTTTCTTAGATGAGGTTTCTGGTGGCGTTTTATTAAAATATTAAACTCCTTGATCTTATGCTGTTAACCAAGATGGGGAATTGTGTTACTTTAGTCACTACTGGGTGCCGTGGTAAATTTGGATATTACTGTAAATTGTAGCTCTCACAGCTGCGTATTCCTCTACAAACTCTGAGGGATAATCTCATATCAGTAAACATTTTTATGAACCTAGTTGAACTTTTTGTAAACTAATGTGCTGGAAAGAATACAAAGAGGGTCCTAAAAAAGTCTAAAAATATTAAAATTTACTTATATCATTCTTGATATTTTTAGATATTTGGTAGTCTCTTAAAAATGCCTGATGACACACAATAGAGTATCATAATTTTATGGTTTATTAATCTTTTTTTTCATTTTCCACTATATGTGGCAACTATGTAGTTTAAAGAAATGTGGCGGCCGGGCGCAGTGCCTCATGCCTGCAATCTTAGAACTTTGGGAGGCCAAGGCTGAGGTCACGAGTTTGAGACCAGCCTGGCCAACATGGTGAAACCCTGTTTCTACTAAAAATACGAAAATTAGCGGAGTGTGGGCGTGTGCGCCTGTAATCCCAGTTATTCAGGAGGCTGAGGCAGGAGAATTGCTGGAACCCGGGAGTCAGAGGTTGTGGGGAGCTGAGATTGCGCCACAGCACTCCAGCTTGGGTGAAAGAGTGAGACTCTGTCTCAAAAAAAAAAAAAAGAAAGAAGGGCAAACACAAAAATTAATAAAGTATGGTCAGCTGTAATCTGTATTTGAGAAGAATCCAAAATATAGGAAAAGCTTTGACATTTTACTGGCAATTGTTAAGGATGATAATTGGGTGCATACCTAAGTGGTATATCTGCCATTGATTATCTCTTGGTCAACTTGACATTGGGTGTTGGATGTGAGTGGGTTTTATAGTTAGGTGACACAGAAGTATTTCAGCCCCCTAAAGACCTTTTTAGAATATGGAAATCTAACACTGTGTATACATAGTCTCAAAAATTAGTGAGCGATATTGCTGATGGGAAGAAATAGCGTATTTTCGTTTAACCTGAAAATCCTTTTTGGGACATATATGCATGGATAGCCAGAAATAAATAAACTATGTCTTAATGATACAAGACATGAATCAGGGATGATTTCTAGAGTTTAAAATATTCTTGGGGTTTAAAAACTAATTTGCATAAAACACTTCTGTGTTTTCTACTGAACACTCTTCAGTAAATTACAG
>NW_016107388.1:3097516-3114642 GCF_001604975.1 Cebus imitator | reverse complement strand
CCAGCACTTTGGGAGGCCGAGGCAGGTGGATCACGAGGTCAAGAGATGGAGACCATCCTGGTCAACATGGTGAAACCCGTCTCTACTAAAAATACAAAAAATCAGCTGGGCATGGTGGCACATGCCTGTAATCCCAGCTACTCAGGAGGCTGAGGCCGGAGAATTGCCTGAACCCAGGAGGCGGAGGTTGCAGTGAGCTGAGATCGTGCCATTGCACTCCAGCCTGGGCAACAAGAGCGAAACTCTGTCTCAAAAAAAAAAAAACCTTTTATGATAATCATATTAATTGACGAAATCAGGTTTATAATCTAAAGCTATAGTGAGCATTGAAAGAGCTGTGGAATGTGAAATGCTGCGAAGGTCTGTCTTGGTGACTTTCACAAACTGGCACCTCCAACTCACCCTTCTTAGGGCCTTTGTTCACTTTTTTTCTCTCACTTCCTTTAAGGATAGTTAGGTGTTGCCTTTAGGTGTTACTTTAGGTTCAGTTATTTTTAGTTTGTTCTCTCCTTGGATAATCCCACATAGATCCATGGTTTCAAATGCTCATTCCCCACAACCCCTTTGCTGAGGCTCCCAATTCTGTATCATAAGCCTTATTTTCATTCCTAATCTTCAGATTTGCCATTGTTGTTCTGCCTGATCAATTTAGTAGCTGTCATTTTGTAATTCTGAATCATTTGATTCAGAATTAACCTTTTTTTGCAAGCCTGATTCTTCTTCCTTGTTTATATTCATAACCTTAGCATCATCAGAATCATCTAGACTCAAAATCAAAAGGTCATTCTTGGTTCTTCTCTCTCTCTTTTTCTTAGATTTTTTTTTTTTTTTTTTTTTTTTTTTTTCCTGATTTCTCCTATTTTTTTTTTTTTCTTCCAGCAGCCATATACACAGCAAGAG
The DNA here is from genome assembly GCF_001604975.1 of Cebus imitator. Classification (NCBI taxonomy): domain Eukaryota; kingdom Metazoa; phylum Chordata; class Mammalia; order Primates; family Cebidae; genus Cebus; species Cebus imitator. Next base: position 3,113,742 of record NW_016107388.1, on the reverse strand, counting down.
ACATTCACCTCTTGGTTTGCCATTCATTGTGAGTACTGCCTACTAATTGTCCTAAATGTAGTCCTGATTATGTTTGCTGCCTGATGACAAGCAAACAAAACAAAACAAACCTTAAGTAAGCACTTAGGTGTTTTTATGTCAATAATGTGCTGAATCCTTTGTTCTCATGTGGTCCTTATAACTTATATTATCCCCATTCTACAGGTAAAGAAATCGGAACTTCATGATCTTAAAGGAGTTTGTAGGCAGAAGAGCTGGTATTTGAATCCCAGTCATGTTTTCTTGAAAGTCTGTGTTCTTGACCACTGTGCGTGTGCTGAGTGGCTCCTGATCCACTCTGGAAGAAAGCCGAGTTCCTCAGTGTTGCCTTTTAAAACTTCATTGACCCCAGTGCCTCTTCTTGTTTTAGTTAAACTTTAACTTACATTCTTTCTGTCCCAGAATCTGTTCCAAAAAGAATGTAAACTTCAGTTTTAGTTTGCTCTTTTGGTTTCTTGTGCATTTCCATTTCTTGGATTTTTTTTTCTTTCTACCACCCCTGCCTTTAGGAGTCCTCCATGTGAAAGCCCCGTTTGTACAGCATGCACCGTATTTCCCGATAGTCCCCTGCCTCCAATCTGTGTAGTTAGTAGTAAGATCTCCTGCACATTCATACAGCTGTTTAACCTGTGATGATACTTTTTACTCTAAGTTTGTTTTGAATACTCTAACAGTTGTAACTGGATTATATCTAAGTTGTAATTGGATATATAAGGTGCTTGAAGAACAAACTGTTCCTGTTCTTTGTGTCTTCCAATGGGTGCTCAGGAAATATGGATTAATAAGTATGAAAATGATCCCTGGTAAACTACCCCTTTCATTGGTATTTAAGCAGTATGTTTGATTTTCATTTCTCTCTCTGTCTCATACACACACACACACACACACACATATACACGCATGCACATACATACACAAATACAATAGTTTGAGTTTTTAACGTGTGTGTCCATAACAGAACTAAATTTCTTGTTGGTGGGCTATGATATGAATTGTTTGTTTTTAGATTATAAGATAATTATGTTGTTTATTTAAGACAAATGAGTTTTGTTTTTCTATGTGCACATATTTTTCTTGGTACTGTGTATAAAATTTTTTAAAATTAATGATTTAACATTTGAATTATTTTCCATGCTCTTGAGTCAGACAAGTTATCTAATAATAAGCTGCAGTATTCTCAGAAACACTCTGACCTCACAGTTTCTTTTTGCTTACATAGCTGTGAAAGATGGTACAACTCTGTCTATACTTTAGTGTTGTTTTATTCCTTTTGGTGGTATCAGGAAGCTCCAGTTGGCTGAAATGCCCTCACACAGATTATACATAATTCTTACGTTGCTGAAGAGTTCATATGAAATTTCAGACTTTCTTAAAATAATCTATCCATGTTAATGGTTATCATGCAGAAGTTACAGCGTTTTCTTATATCTGCCGTTGTGCCCTGTGTTGTTTATAGTTCAGCTACCTAATAAGTAATTCTTACCTTATTAAGTAGAAATATAATTCTGTTAAGAATTGTGAACGTAGGATAGCTTCGTGACAGGAAGAGACATTTTCTTTTTGGAATGTTAAAATGCATGCTGTTAAAGGAACAAAACTGATCTCAAGCTAATCAGTTTGTAGTCTACCTGCCTTTAGCTTTATAAAATTAATCACAAGTATTTCTTTGAAGATACAAGTTGTAAGCAATTTTGAAATAATTCACTGACTTTAAAAATAGATAATATAGTCACACGTTTCAGATTTTAAGTGATAACAAAAAATACATAAACTGAAAATGTGTCTCCCTCAGCCTGCCATTTACTCTGCTGGTAAGTAGTCACTCATTTCTGGAATGTTATAACAGAAACTAACACTTTGAAGGAAGAGAAGTAAAAAGTAGGTGACCATTCCTTGTGGGAGAAGATAAAGTTTGAAAGCTGAAATGGGCGTTTTAGGTCCTTTTCTGACCTGAGGATTAGTAGGTAAGTGAATAGAGAGAACTGTGGGGTTATGTGAAGATATTTGCTAGCATCCATAGTTGATAATCGAGTTGGAAGAGTTGGGATGGTAGTGGTGATGGGTAGTAGCTACCATGAGCAACTCTCCGTTCTGGGCAGAGGTCAGCTCTGCATGTTCAGTGTTTAGAAATGATACTGGTATCTGGAACTATGGCCTATGCTAGTATATTTGACAAAGGAAACCTACTTGGGATTAATTTAGATCCCTTTTCCCACACAATGTTTTATGTTGTCATTAATGTTTTTATTGTAAAATTATTGTATATTCAGAGATAAGATTAAATTACTAAATCAAATGAAGTTAAACAAGCAGGTCCCTGTCATCCATGTCTGTTCCTCATGGATTCCTGGGGTAATGGTTTTTTAACAGTTTGGTGCGAATCTTTTGAGACTTACGTATAAACCAAAACAATATACTTGTGCATCTTAAAAATGTCAGTCAGAATTCTGTTGAATAACAAGTAAATGGAATGAAAGGTCAAAGTCAGAATCTTTAACAAGAGAAGAAGGTGATGGTAGGATACCAGGTAAATATATAGTGAATGTTCTTTGATTCCTTTAGACCCGGGGGGCTGTAAATACACACATTATTGTGTAAACTGTACTACCTATTTAGCTTCTGTAGCTAGTTTCTCAGGTTACTTCTACAGATCATTTAAGGTTTCTCCAGCTATCTATATATTTTAACGAGGGGCATATAATTTACTTTTTCTTTACTTTCCAGGCATTCTATGCTAAATTTTGGATTTGAGTGTTCTTTTTTCTTTTTTTTTGAGACACGGTCTTACTGTGTCGCCCAGCCTGGAGTGCCTTAGTGCAATCTCAGCCTACTGCAACCTCCACCTCCTGGTCTTAAGCGGTCCTCCCACCTCAGCCTCCCCAATAGCTGGAATTACAGGCGTGCACCACCACGCTAGCCTAATTTAATTTGTGTGTATGTGTGTGTGTGTGTGTGTGTTTGTACAGACAGGGAGGGCTCTCACTATGTTGCTGAGGCTTCTCTCAAACTGTGGGCTCAAGCCTCCTCCTGCCTTGTCCTCCCAAAGTGGATTACTGGAGTGAACCACCTTGCCTGGCCTCATGTCATTTGTTTTTAGGGTGGTATGTATATGCTGCCTAGGTTCATATGGTTTAGATTTATTTTTAACAGTGGTTCATTTGCACTGACCCATTTCTGAGCTCCTGTGATACTCTTTGGTCAATTATACTTTACTAGATAATTGTGAACATAATAAGTGAAAGCTCATTTATTTGATTTTGCTTTTTTCTCTGTATAATAGCAGTAGGAATTTATTGCAGAAAGACTAGAAAACATGGATAAAGAAAAGGAGAAACAGGTTAAGGGGGATGTTATCACCTGGGACTGGTATGCTTTTTAATTCTGAGAGACCTCTGTGTTAGTGAAAACACCACTAGAAATGTCCAGCTTTATAAGTCTTGCTACCATATAAGGCAGATGCATTATATAGTAAATATACCATATATATGAGAGTGCTTGCATTTTCTCTGACCTGGATGCATCTGTGCTAGGAAGTGGTGCTTTTGGTAACTGAGGTTGTGATTCGGCCTTGACTTAACATATTAGGGGATTTCTACATTTGTGCAGCTAAGCTAAGCTGTACAAGTGGGGGTTTAGCTATAGCTTATGGGAGCCACAGGTGTGCTGGTGGGCGGATCAGTCGGTGTCTCTGTCGCTGCCGCTGCTGCATAAGTTGTGCAGAGGTTTTGTTCTGATGATGTGCCATTATACCTTTGTAGTCCATATTTAAAATACTGGGTCTTAAGTTGAATAGAAGGAAATACTTAGAAATGTCATAGCTCAAAAAGCAAATGCAAAGCAGTCTTTGTTTTGGAAGGATGGTTTATTTTATCCCTGTTACTCCTGTAAGTCTTGGTATTCTGAATGCTCATGTTTTCTTTGTAGTCTCTTGGTGACTAGATTTGGATTTTAAATTTCCTGATCAGTCTTCATACTCAACTGTTTAAGAACAAATTTTGGAATACGTAAAGGCAGTCACTATAATTTCAGTTTCAAGGAAAAGCCTAGCAGTGATCTGTAGTGATTTAACATGCATTGTAAATCCCGTTGTGAAATAATTATTTTAAATACATCTAAACCATTTTAATGGGCTTGACTTTTTCCTGTAAATAGATTAATTTGAACCTTTATTCTTTTATGAACCACAGAAATTAGAAATGGAAAGATTGAGGCATTTTTACAATGATCTATATAAATATCTTTGTATTATAACCATTCAGGAAGTTGATTTGGCTTTAAAGGAAAGGGAGGATAATCACCATGGACTTAAAGTAGTTTAATTACCTCATTATTTATGACAAAAAGGCTTTATATAAGCTTTTTTAAAGGACCTGTTCAGTTATCACTGTCTAGTAATCACTGTTTTTTAAATTTTACACATTTTTTTCTTTTATGTGTGTTTTATGGTCAGCGCAAACAATTCCATAGTATCAGAGCATAATTATGTAAGTTCAAAATAGACAGTCAGTGGAAAATAATACAAGCATAAAAGTGGGTTCATTTGCACACACAGCAGCATGCATTTAAACACATATGTCCAAGGATGGTGAATGATTGTTTTTTTCTCTCGAAGACTGTGACAACATCAGATACTAGGATCAGTCTGTATTCACATAAGCCAAAATTTGTTTCTAAAAATATTTTTTTCACATTTAGACTATCAAGCTATGCTTTCCAGAATTAGGCCTCTAGTTTCTAACATCTAAAAACTGATACAAAGCTGGGTACAGTGGTTCATGCTATAATCTCAACAGTTTGGGAGGCTGAGGTGGGAGGAACGTTTGAGGCCAGGAGTTCAAGACCAACCTGGGCAACAAAGCAAGACCCCATCTCTATTAAAAAAAAAAAGTAAATTTTAAAAATAAACAAAAGCTGATATAGAAAGTGTTACAAATATAAGTCTTCTGATTATTAAGGGTTAAAAAATAAGCATTTTCAAGAGTAATTTAACATAGCTGTTGCAAGTTTAATAATGCTGGTGCTCTTCCACCCTAACTCAAGGATGGGAGTCTCTGGTTTGGAATCTGTAGCCCAGGGCCAGGCCTCCCAACCACTCCACTTCCTTTCTCCTTCCTTCCTAGGATCTTTGTCTATTCTGGCTCCAGGCAATGCAATGTATGGGAATCCTGTTGTTTCCAAAGCCCAGAATTCAGTCCATCAGAGACCAAGGCTCAAGGGTTCTCCACACTGATGAGACTTAGGGGGCTCCTCCTCTAGCCAGCAGACCCCTGAGTACTGGCTGCCATAGTCTGCATCAGGGTGAGGACCTCTCACCTCCTTTCCCAGTAACAATTCAAAGATTTTATATGTGAAGGTCAAAAACACGTCATTGCTGGGGTTCCATGCAGTGGCCGCTGTGACTGCCTCCCTGAGATGTTCTCCAGTCCTCCCTTGGAGAGTGGCCTTGGAAAGGAGCTGGTCAGCGGGGGCCCGGGGGGAACCCTGGAACTGTCAGAATGACTATTATCAAAAAGACAAGACGGCCACGCGTGGTGACTTACACTTGTAATTCCAACACTTTGGGAGGCCGAAGAGGGAGGACTACTTGAGGGCAGGAGATCAAAACCCGTCTGAGTGACATAGTAAGACACCATCTCTGTAGTCCTAGCTACTTGAGAGGCTGAGGCAGGAGGAAGATTTGAGCCCTGGAGTTAGAAGCTGCAGCAAGTCGTGATCCATGCCACTGTATTTCAGCCACGCCCGCTGTCCTGATCAGAACTCTCCGTAATCACTGGTTTTATTGTATCCTAGGCAACACTTACTAAAATTAATTCACTTCACACTGATACATGTTTTTGTGTGTACACACACACACAAGCATATGTTCTTATATAAGGTCATCTGTGGTACACAGCTCAGGAGGCACTATTAACATAGAATATAATGTTAATGGCATTCCCTGTGCTGCTTGAGGAAAACTGACACTTTCTGTGGGAATAATGCTTCCTGGCATTTTGAAGTCAGCATGAGACCCTGTTCAATTTGGTACTTTTCACATTTTTGTATACCTTTGCATCTTGTCAAAGAGGTAGGCAAGTATTGTTACTCACTTTTTATAGATGCATGAACTGAGACTCTAAGCGACTTCAGTTTCCTCAGTCTGCTTTATTTTCTATAAAATAATACTGGACTCAGCGATGAACAGTGTTGAAGGACACAGGGTTTCATGTGAGACAGACCCAGAGCTCAACTCCAGTTTTGCCTCCTGGTAGCTATAAAAGCTTATGGAAGTTATTTCAACTCTTTCCTTGATTTCCCATCCCTAAAAATAATGCTGTTAGAAGATTTAAATGAATTAATGTACTCAGAACACCTCAAAGCGTTACGCTGTAAGTGCTCAATTAATGGTAGTTGCACTAATAATAATAAAGGTAATATTCCGTGAGTCATATACTACTTTTCAGAGATTATGAGATCAGTTAGCACTTGATAGAAAGCGTTGGATCTAACCTAGAAGCAGTATCCATTTTAAGTAGAGGCCAGACTCGGATTGACAACCTCATGCTCTCTTACCACTATTGTAGGCAGTATGTGAGGCATTGACAACAACAGAAGGCCTGGGGAAAGCAAGGAGGGTGCATCCCGTAGTCAAGGACAGACTGTAGAGTCACGTTAGACCCAACATAGTTGTGTGTAAAATAAAGCAGATTTGAATCATCTCATCACACAGAAAAGAAGCGAGAAATTACTGCAGTGAGAGAGCAAAGCAGTTCCAAATGGTGAAATACTTTTACTGTCTCTGTTGGTTTCTGAGGTGCTCCTGACATGCCGTTACATAATGTTCCTCATAATGACCCAGAGCCAAAGAAATGGTTGAGTTATACTGGATAATTAGCTAAGACTATAGAACTAATACACTGTATAAAGACTTTCATTAGCTTGGTTTTAATCTTTGGAACTTAAAGGAGTATTTTTCAGTTATCAGTAACATTAATTTGTCTTACTTGGCGCTAGATAAAAATTATTAAATTTGAATATGTACATTATTTTATTTGATTCTGAAAACTAAGGTAGGTCATAGAAAGGTTAATGGCCAATGGTAAAATAACGGCTATGAGTTCAGACCTTCATGAATAGATTTGATTTTGGGCCTCTTTTTCATTGTTGCCACAAAGCTTATTTGTAAAGGTGAGGGCCTGCTTGTTTCTTTTCATACCCCTTAGTGCCTTCTACTGCGGGAGCATTATGAAAATCAGGTCCTGCTCCTTTTGTTATGTAGTGTATCTTCCCAATCATGTTTTTGTGATACACAAAAGTAATTTACCTACGGGGGTATCTGTTTTTGAAGCATGTTCCCTCTTGAGGAGCATTGAAGTATCTTCCTGCATTGAAGTAATAATTTTGAATCTGCTACATATATCCTGGTGGATGCAAGGTATCCACCATCGTATACAGGGTCTTACTCATATTGAACGAACTTCTGTCAGCACTCAGAATGAGTCTGTATGGTAGATTTTACTATCCTAAAAATAAAGTAAGGAATTAGGGATGAACCCTAAACAGTTTTAAACTTGAAGTTGATATTTAGGCACAGTTTATTCTAATGGAGTAAGATATTAGAAACTATGAAAACGTTTTTTTTTTGTGAAATTGTTCTCAAATGTTGGGACTGTGCATACTCTTTTTTTTTTTTCTAAAAAAAAAAAGGGCCGGGCGCGGTGGCTCACGACTGTAATCCCAGCACTTTGGGAGGCCGAGGCGGATGGATCACGAGGTCAATAGACCGAGACCATCCTGGTCAAAATGGTGAAACCCCCGTCTCTACTAAAAATACAAAAAATTAGCTGGGCATGGTGGCGCGTGCCTGTAATCCCAGCTACCCAGGAGGCTGAGGCAGGAGAATTGCCTGAACCCAGGAGGCGGAGGTTGCGGTGAGCCGAGATCGTGCCATTGCACTCCAGCCTGGGTAACAAGAGTGAAACTCCGACTCAAAAAAAAAAAAAAAAAGGAAAATGATTGCATGGCTTGATAATTACTATACCAGAAGGTTGATAGTTTTATTTTTTGCGGTATTTCCAATTGATACTTAAAATTGAGTTTCAGAGTCTTCAAAATGTCTTCGTACAGTTAGTTTATACATAGTTATTGCTTCAGTTGGAGGATTTTAGATTATCTTAAGAATATAACCTTGCATTATTTACCTATAAGAGAAAATGAATTCCATGCCTGTCAAGGAATAATCAGCATATTTCTTGCTACTGATCCTTTTTGCCGTATTGTTTCTTCACTTGCATGCTGGATGGGAAATGGGAGGGGTGGATTTGGGCTGCCCATACACATATTTAAGACGGAGTGTGTCTGATTTTCTATGGAACAGCATTCTTCTGAAGAGTAGGAGTCAAAGTTTGGGTAGTGTAGTAGGCAAAGAGTAGCCCCCCAAAGAGGCCGATGTTCTATTCCATGGAACCTGTGAATATGTGACCTTATATGGCAAGAGGAAATTAAGGCTGCAGATGAATTAAAGTTGCTAATCAGTTTAAGGTAGAATGATTATCCTGGATTATCCCGATGAGCCCAGTGTAATCATAAGGGTCCTTAAAAATGGAAGGGGGAGGCTGAGCAAGAGAACCAGAGAGACAGCAGAAAAGGAATCAGCCCCATGTTTCTTGCTTTGGAGATGGAGGAAAGAAAGGGTCATGAGGCAAAAGGCAAAAAAAAAAAAAAGCAGGTGAACACTAGACACTGATGCAAGGGAACAGATTTATCCCGAAGAACTTTCAGAAAGGAGCAGTCTACCCAACACCTTGGTCTTAGTCCAGTGAGACTTGTGCCATGAGACCTGCATCAGATTTCTGACCTGCAGAACCTAATGGCTTAAAACCATACAAGTTTAATCATTAAACTTGTATGGTTTTAACCCATTAGGTTTATGCTAATTTGCTGTGACAGTGGCAGAAAACTAATACACGTAAATATACTGTGGCCATTTGATTCCCTGTGGAAATGATTTCTAAACAACCTCTCCCAACAAAATATTAAGATGATGTTTATAAAACTGATAAAACTAGTGCAACTGTGTTTAAATGGGAGTGGCATTGAGCCCAGCTAGCTGAGCTTTTTTCTCATTTTTGCAGAATCTTGGCGACACCTCTGAATTTTTGGAGCTTCTTTCTTTAATGATTAAAGTAGTATACTGGGCAGATGAATCAACATGACATATAGGATGCCATTGAAATTGGGATAAGTGCAGGTATGATCATCTGGAAGTTCATTGCAGTAATGTAGCAAAAATTGAAAGGGATATTGACAAGATTTTCACTAAAGGGGATGGGAGTAATTGAAGAGTAGTTGGTCTGAAAGGTGAGGGCTGTCGTTCTAGATATTCTAAATATGAAATAGTAATGAGAACTTCCCTCCCAATGAAATTAATCTAGAAACTTATTGAATGTACTGGAAAATTTCACCTAAAGGGGATGATGATTTTGAATAAGTAGAACAGCAGAAAGGAAAGATAACTGTCCTGAAGTCTCTTCAGCAATATGTTAGAGGAAGGACAAGATTAACAGCTATTTAAATTTCAGAAAAGCAGACAGAAGTTGAGGTCCTTGTGAATTTTCTATAAGAATTCTTACCAGTGGAGGAAAGAGCCTTGTGCTTTAAGAAACTGTACATAGTCATTGTTCTCAGTAGGAAAGAATATCCCTCTGAATTCACTCTAAGTACACAGAAATGCATTTCCACCCTAGGCTCACTAGCTGTTAAAGGAGAAATTATAGTAATGCCATTGGGTAACACAAAATATAAAAAAATTGTTATCTTTGAAACTATTTTTGCTTTTCCAAAACACGTATACCTTCTGACCCAGCACAAACACACATGCCCGCCCCTATAGAGACATAAGACTGTCTTTCTGACAGTTACCACTCTTCTGTGGTGTTGAGTGTATTGCATTTCAGTACAGTAGCAAAGTATGTGATTTATTTGGTGTCATTTACTGTTGCTTTGTTGTAAAATGGTTTTTCTGCAGATAGCTCCTTTGTGAATTTGTATTTTTAGCCTGCCTACTCATGCCTACATGAAATTTAAGGATTTTTTCAGTGATTTTATTTTGTCATTTCCCATGTGTGTTAATAATCATGTAAGTTTATAGGAGAGAAGCAAGGGCACCAGAAAGAACATGTACTTCAGTTAGCAAGCTCTTTCCAAGTCAACTCCAGTAGATGAAGCTGCTTAGGCATCCTCCTGTCTAAAAGTTTGACTATATGATGTATTGTCCTAGGCAGGAACTTGAAGATGGCAGAATTGGTGACTGCCACCCTCAGTACTCTTAGTCACTGTTGGTCTCTAACTTCCCCTCTCTGATCAGAATGACAGCTCTCTTAACACAGAAAATGTGGTGGCACATGTTTAAAAATTTGTCAAGAAGTGAAGGTATCTCCTCCCCTCCCCCCCTTCACCTATATCTGGCATTTCTCCCCATGCTATCTCTCCCCCCCCCCCCCCCCCCCCCCTGCGCCCCCCCCCCCCCCCCCCCCCCCCCCCCCACTTACTTAGAAGTTAAAAGGATGAGAGAATGTTTGTGGGATGTAGTAATTTAAGTCAAATTGAGGAGGTTGTGGATGCTTTGCCCAAGTATCAGTATCTGTTGTGTTTTACTTAATTTTATTGCTTAACTGCGGTCTTTATTTGAGTGACTTGTGAGGAATCTTTCTGGTTTTCAGGATTATATCAATCTGGGTCCAGTCAGGAAAGAGAAATCACGCAGTAATTTGAGCAGAGAATGTTTAGTGTAAAGGATTATTTACTGTAACAGAGCTAGTAGGAATTACAGAGAGTGCTACCAAATATAGAAATAGATGTAAGGAACAGCCACTACTTCTAGAACAATTCAGCGCTCAAGAAAGAGGCCTATCCGGACCGAGGTCAGGTCTTGTTGGAGAAGGTACGTCAATGGCTTATTGGATGGCAGAGAAGATGATGGAATTTGCCAGAAATCTACCCTCAAGTATACCATAGAAAGATAGAAGTTCATAGAGAGGCATTTTGCCAGAGGCTGTGTTCTACGAACTGTCCAAATAAGAATGCTGGGGAAAGTGTCTTTTGTCATGCCCTGCAGCATCCTGGTGCTGGGGAAGCCTGCCAAGCAGTGTACCAGGCCAGGAAGCAAAGTCCTTTCCCTTTGCAGTGTTTTCTCCAACGCTGTCTGCTGAACAGTTGGGATTGAGACAGGGGTATTGAAAAGAATATTTATTTGTGCCTAATCCCTGGTGAGATCAGGGCAGCATACTACTGCTCTAGGGTTTCCTTGAAGAACAAACCTGCTACTTTATTCCTTTTTGCCGTTTAGAAACTTCTAGGTAAAATGATGGTACACTCCTTTCGACTTAGAGGCCAATTCCTGCTTTTGTGTTTGGTTTGTGGCAGTTTCCTGCTTGCCTCCTGTTCTCTCCTATTGAAATTTAAAAATGGAATTATAGTCCTAGACCAAATATTTAGGCACTGCTTGTTTTTACTACACTGACTCAGATCAGTGGCTCTGTCTACAGCTTTGAGAGGTACACTTATTTTAACAATATAAGGTTTTTGTTGTTGTTGTGATTTTACCAGCAACAGACCCAAAGAAGGCATTTTGTCTCAGAAAATGTCACATTTTATAGCTTTTATTTTAGGATGTATTGAAAGAAACTGAAGACACTAGAGCTGCAAATTCTGTCAGTATGCCCGTGAATAGTAATTTTGTCTGATGAATGACAGTGAACTAGATAATTTTATTATTTCTCTTGACCTGCTTTTCACAAATATCAAGGTGCTGTATTTTGTTTGGGTTCATTGGCACAAGAATATTTATGAACTACGTCTTTGTTTTTGTGAACGCAAATGGTTTTAAAAGTTCTGGAATGAGGTTTTTAAATGTCAGCGATATAGTATGACTGATTTTTACTTGGCCTCATTTTATTGCTTTTGTCACAGTATTTCAACTGCAGAGAATTCAGATGCCAGAAAAGCCTCTCGTAACCTTATGCTAGGTAGGTCTATATATCAAGGGAATGATTTAGAAAACACACATACCTACGTTGTTGTCAGGGTGACTTTCGGAACACATCTTAAAAATCTGTTGGGCATTTGCCAACCTTTGTGTACCTCCTTATACTTACTATTTGTAAAACTGTTTAAAATATTTGCTCTTTTGTAAGATTTACTATGGTTTAATATTGCATTAATAATTCAGAAGAAAATCCATTGAATTTCTTTTCTCTCCCTGTGTTTTTGTGTGTGTACCTCTTAGTGTCTGTCTATGCATCTATCTACATTTATCTACATTTTGCTCTCTTAATAACAATGTCACCACTTGCTAGCCTTAGGGCACTGAAGTATCAACTCTTTCACCTTTAATGGGAACTGTGGCATCTGTGCTGGAGTCCTCTTTGCTACTTAATTTAATTCAGACCGTGGAAAACTACAAGTTTAAATACTTTATAATCTGATAATAATACTTTTGGTTACATAGGTTTTATTTCATCTCACTATTATATTCCTTGTTGATTAGCTCTTATTTGAGCTCTCAAGCACTTACCTTGCCTGTTTTTTTTTTTTATTATTGTTTCTTAAGTATGATATTCACAACTAAATTGTAAGCTTTTAAAGACTTGCATTTTTTCTCCAAAGAAATATAACACCCCAAATAGGCTGTGTTAATGTCCAGTGGAGTGTGTAGTTTGTCAGGTACATAGATGTGTGTCTTCTGTTATTTTCATGATCTTAAATAACTGAGAAACTAAGCTCAGTTACTCATTAGCAGGAGTCTTGAATGATATCTTTGTTACAAGGCAATTAAGTATCAGAAATAAACAAGTGACTGGCATATAGAGCCTTACTTTGAAGAGGCCACAGTCAAGTGGGTGGGAAGCAGAAAAACCACTTTTTGGGGAGATACATAAGCCCAGGGTGTTTGAGAGCTTTTGAAAAAAGGTAGTCATGGATTGAATGTTCATTTCCTCCCAAAAGTCAAATGTTGAAACCCTGATCCTCCCCTACCCCCTGCCCAGTGTAGCTGTACTTGAATATGGGGCTTCTGAGGAAGCAATTACCATCATAACGGTGAGGCCCTGATCCAATAATGTCACTTTAAAAAGTGATACCAGAGAGCTCCCTCATGTTTTCTTGTGTGTACAAAGAAGAGGTCATGTGAGAACACAGCAAGATGGTGACCATCTGCAAACCAAGAAGAGAGGTCTTACCAGAAAGTGACTGCTGGCACTTTGATCTTGGACTTCTAGCTTATTTGAGAACATAAATTTGAGCTGTTTAACCTACCCAGTCTATGATATTTAATTATGACAGCCTGAACAGGCTAAGGCTTGTAAGTGTTTTGGGGTTGGGCTTAGAGATTTCTGGGAGGAGGGGACCTATTAGTGGGATCTTAATGGACAAGGAGGACTTTCTAGGTAGAGACTTAATGCATATGCAAAAACAGGGAGGCTCGAAGAAGTGTGCTGTGGTTAAGGGAACTTCAGCAAAGGCTGTGGGAGGAGAGATGGCTGGAGGTGCTCCTGAAATAGTATTCAGGGCTCAGATTAGATAATGCACTTTCGAAATGGAAAAAAATTGAGCCTATATATGAGCAAAGTTGTGTGTTGTGTGGCTTTGGAGTTACACCAAGGTTTGAAACCCACTCTAAATTTCTTTCTTTGTAAAATGGGTGTAATAAAACCTACCTTGAAGGTTTTTTTGTGAGGAATAATTGGAAGATAATTCTAAAACATTTGGTTGAATGCCAGGCAACTACTAGGTGTAGTAATTATTAATTAAGGTGGACAAAATGAGATCTGTTGGGTCCCAAATAAAGGTTGAACGTACTACACTCTGCCTGCCTTTACATGCAGATACAGATGTTATCATATTTTGTAATGCTCTTGTCAAATAGGGTGACAGTCTGGCAAATTGAGGCTTTTTGTCCTATGACCTGTTTTTCTGTGGAGGATGAATCAGGACCTTTTGTTGAATTAGGGAGCCTCCTCTTGAGAGGAGGTTATAGTGGTGGAAATGAATTTGCTGGTGTGGAGGGTTGGGAGCCAGAGGTGAATAAAGACAAGTATTGCTGGGCATTGTTGAAAATCCAGTTAAGCTTGAAGAATATAAATTTGTAGTGACGCCAGTACAAGCACTGGATTTCTTTCGTAAGCAGCACTTCATAATATAAAACAGTCTATGGAGAATAGGGATGCTTGTTCCAGGATCAGAAGTTTGCAAGATGAGTGAGACAGAAAGTTAGAATGAGGAGTTTTGAGAGTAATGAAGAATCAGGAAGTGAAGCAGTGTTCATGAGATGAGAGTAGGCGTTAGCCAGTTGTGGCCCATGGGCCAGACTTGGACTGCTGTCTGTGTCTGTTTTTGTGTGGTCTGTGATCTAAGAATGGTGTTTACATTCAAATGGTTGAAAGAATATTTTATGACATGAAAATGATATGACCTTCCAATTTTGGGGTCTAGAAATAAAATTTTATTGGGACACAGCCATGTTCTTTCACTTATAAGTTGTCTATAGCTATTTTTGCCCTGCAATAGCAGGGTTCAGCAGTTGGGACAGAACTATTACCTGCAAATTCTAAAATGTTTACTTTCTGGCCTTTTCAGAAAAGGTTTGCTGATCCTTGAGGTAGAGTATTAGTGACCATTGACTGTAGTGGCAGAAAAAGAACAAGCAAAGTAGACATAAAATCAGGTTAGATAAAAAAGTAAGGATTCAGGTTGGACAATTGGGTGATACTAGTCCTCAGTTAAAGGTGTCGTAGTTGTTCCTTTGGAGATTGAAAAGGTTGTTGATGTACACTGAGGATGCCCATGATTATAGTGTGAGTTGGAGAGCAGAGAACACTGCAGTAGAGAGACTAGAATTCCCAGTAAAGGTGGAAGAGTTGATATTTCCTAAGGATAGGAAGTGGGGGATTCTTATTTATATAAGAAAACGTAGTAAGAAATAAATACAAAACATGTTTACCTACACCTTTTTCAGTAAGTTTTTTTAAAAGCATCATTATAAATCTTACAGGCCCAAAGTTGTCTTTGTAATTTTGTGTTTTCATTGCCACTGAGGTCAGGCATAATTTCGTATTTGCTGGTGATTTAGTAATTCTTCTGGCAAATGCCTGTTGTCTCCTCTGCCGCCTCCCCCTTTTTTTTTATTAAAAGGAGACAGAATTTTGTTGTTGCCCAGGCCAGAGTGCAGTGGTGCTATTGTATGTAGCTCACTGTCACCTCAAACTCCTGGTCCCAAGGGATACTCCTGCCTCAACCTCCTGAGTAGCTGGGACTACAGATGCATGCCACCACCTATGCCTGGCTAATTTTTAATAACTTTTTTTTTTTTAGAGGTGAGGGTCTCCCTCTGTTGCCTAGGTTGGTCTCTAACACCTGGCCCCAAACAGTCCTCCCAAGGCACTGGGATTGTAGGCATGAGCCACTGCACCTGACCTTCTGCCCTTTTATTAAAAAAATTAAAAATGTTTCTTTGTAAATAATTCTTATAAATTCATATATCAACCCTTTACCACATGTTGCAGTGTTTTTCCTAGTTTGTTGTTTGATGTTTTACTGTTGATGTTTTACTGTGTGCTTTGCCATGGAATATGTCATTCTTACCATTTTTATGTTTTGCCCATGCATTCTAATTTAGAATGTCTTCTCTACCTGAAATGAGATACATAATTGTCTCTTTTTTTCCGGTTATTTTTATTTTGCTTTGGTTGCTCAGAGCCACCTGTGTGACTGAGCTTTGAGTAGGACCTGTTGACTCATAAATTGTAAGTACTCAGTTTTCACAGTTTCATTTTCCTATTAATCTGTATTTTCCTCGACCTGATTTATATACGAATTCTTATAGCCCGCCTCAAATTCTTAAATGATAGTTTGGTGGGATAATCATGAACGTGGATATACTGGCTTTAGTTTTAAATTACCATTTCTTTAAAGCTTTGTTGATTCGTTAGAGGTTGTTCCTGTGACTTGGTTTTGGCTCTTACAAGTTTCCTGTTACATTTCCTATTTTATTTTATTTTAGTCGTGCCGCTTTTCTCCAACTTAAACTGAGATTAGCAATATGGCATTCATTCCTAAGGTAATTTTTCTTTTTTTTTTTTTCTTCAAGTGACAGGTCTAGGAGTGAGCTTTAGGAAATATATACTGTGAAGGAATTATCTTTGCTGATTGCT
>NW_016107388.1:3069335-3097491 GCF_001604975.1 Cebus imitator | reverse complement strand
TGGAGTGCAGTGTTGCAATCATAGCTCACTGCAGCCTTGACCCCCCAGGCCCAAGCCATCTTCCCATCTCAGACTTCTGAGTAGCTGGGACTACAGGCACACACTACCACACCTGGCTAATTTTTAAAATGTTTTATAGAAAGGGGGTCTCACTGTGTTGCCAGGGCTGGTCTCAAACTCCTGGGCTCAAGCAGTCCTCCCACCTTGGCTTTCCAAAGTGCTGGCATGAACCATACTCATAGTTTTAAAAGTCAAATTTTCTTTCGCCTGTGTCCTGTCTGCACAAAATAGCATTCTTTCCCATATCTGCACATTCCCTTTAGGCATTATTTATTTATTTCGAGACAGGATTTCACTCTATCGCCCAGGCTGGAGTATAATGAGTGATCACAGCTCGCTGCAGCCTTTGCCTCCTGGGCTTTTTAAAAACATCATTATGAATCTTACAGGACCAGAGTTGTCTTTGTAATTTTGCCTTTTAATTTCCATTGAGGTTCAGTGGCGATTAAAAGGGATTGTCCTACCTCCACTTCCTGAGTAGCTGGGACTATAGTCACAAGCCACCATGCATGGCTAATTTTTAAAATTTTTTGTCGAGGTGAGGGTCTCACTATGTTGCCAGGCTGTTCTTGAACTCCTGGGCTAAAATGCTGGGATTGCAGGCATGAAGATTTTGCTTATATTTTAACTCATAATTCATGTGTTTATATAACTTCATTTTGAAATAGTTTCAAACTTACAGAAAAATTGTGAGAAATTGTACAGGGAACCTCTTCCTATGCACCAGGAGCGTCCAAGTGTTTGGCTTCCTTGGGCCACATTGAAGGAGTAGAATTGTCTTGGCTCACACATAAAATACACTAACACTAAGGATAGCTGATGAGCTAAAAAAAAAAAAAAATTGCCAAAAAATCTCATAATGTTTTTAGAAAGTTTATGAATCTGTGTTTGGCTGCATTGAAAGCCATTCTGGGCTGCATGAGACCCACCGGCTGTGGTTTGGACAAGCTTGTTATATAAACCCTTTGCTTAGATTCACAATGGCTTACATATATGTATCTTTTAATTTTGATAAGAGTTTAAAGGTTTTAGAAAAACTGGCCCAAATAGTACAAGGAACTAACTCCAATACACCCTTTGCTTAGATTCATTAGTTGCTTGCATTTTGATGCATTTGCTTTATTTTACACACACACGCATGCACAAACACATTTGTTTTCTGAACCATTTGGAGTAGCTTGGAGTAGTTTTTTCTTTTTTTTTTTTTTTAACTTTATTATGAATTTTCTAAGAACAAGGATGTTTTCTTAGGGAACCACGGTATAGTTATTAAAATTAGGAACTTTAATAATGATATAGTGCCATTTATATATAATCTGTATGCATATTCTGCCACTTGTTTTCAATAATGTGACCTGTAGGTATCTTTTTTTATCCCCTTAGTTAGGATCTAGTCCAGGAATATCACTGATGTGGAGTATCCGTCTCAGGGCGTATATCAATTGGTTTGGCTCAATGTTGGTGAAGTTAGTTTGGACTACTTCAGATGGCCTTCATTGGGTTTCTCCATTGTGAAGTTACCATTTTATCCCTTTCTTAGTTTGTAACTTGTGACAAGATACTTTGAGATGATGCAGATAGTCCTATTCCTCACCAAATTTTCACACACTGGTTTTAGCATCCATTTGTATTTTTCTAACACCGTTATTTCTTCTGCATTTATTAGTTGCCATTCTAACCGTGAGAACTTTTCCTTCTCCCCCGGCTTATTTGTTCATTCATCACTTAGGTACGGACTCTTTGATTCTTATTTTATTTTATGACTGTTATCATCAATCACTATTACTTAGATACCTAAAAGGTACTCAGGTTGGTCAAGAGAAGACTCTTCAAGCTGGGTTCTCTATCTTTGACATCTCCTCATCAGTGTTGCAGGACTTTCATAATTGTCTTAAGAAGAGGTTTCAGACTCATTATTTTCCCTGCCTGATTTTAGGAGTCAACCGTTTTCCCAAGGAAACCTAGTTTTGTTTCTTTGCTTTGGAGAACAGTATTTAGAAACCAAGATCTGGGGGCTAGGTTTTCTTGTGGTCAGTGGTGTGTTTTTTACATCTGCCTGTGTATTCTAGGCCTTCATAAGCAAGGAAAAACATGTATATGTGTGCATTTCTGCAGTTTTTTATTTTGTGTGTGTGTGTGTGTGTGTGTGTGTGTGTGTGTGTTTATGTATAGTTTAAAATCAAACTATGAGTTCTCACCGACTGCCCCATTTCCATCCAACATCTTGAAATACAGTCTAGGCTATACCTAGCCTTTCCGTGCTTTGTTTTCCCTCAGAAACACCATGGAGCTGCTGAGATCTTGTTGCAAATTGGCACCTAAAAAGTATTTTATGTGTGTTTAGTAACTGTACAAAAATATCCTGGTTTTATCAAGTTGACTAATGTTTCTTGAAATGGGAATATGTTTGTTTATAGAAGGATTAAGTAGTTTCTGTATTAAGTAATAGAAGCAACACCTACTGAGCATATGGTGGGCATCAGGGACTATTGTTGACAGTTTATATTATGTGAGTAATGGTAGAGTAGTGATAACACACGCACTCACACGCACACACACACACACACACATTTTTGAGATGGTCTTGCTTTGTTACCCAGTTTGGAGTGCAGTGTTGCAATCATAGCTCACTGCAGCCTTGATCTTCTGGGTGCAAGTGATTTTTCTGTCTCGGCTTTCCAAGTAGGTGGGACTGCAGACTACAGCTATGTACCACCAAGCCTGGCTGATTTTTAAATTTTTTTGTAAAGATGATGTCTCTCCATGTTGCCCAGGTTGGTCTGGAGCTCTTGGGCTCAAGTTGTCCTTCCTCCTTGGCCTCCCAAAGTGCTGAGATTATAGACATGAGCCACTGGTCGTCACCCACACTATAGGTGACTTTACTTAAGTGTAATTTTTATTTATGTTGAAAAGAGCAATTTCCGTTAGATTATGACTTGTAATGAATATATAACTTGATATGAAATTATTATTTGATATACTAATATTCATTCTACAAATGATCCTTCTAAGGAGTAGCAAATGACTAAAGTAAAATTAAGTTCTGTTCCTGCTGATATAAATCCTATTGAATTGTGACCAACAGAATTTTACATTTGCTGAGTGTTCCGACTCACCACCATAATTTGTGTGGATTTAGTCTAGGTATACTTACTAAATTGAATTATACTGTTTATATTTGGAGGTTGAAAATAATTCATGAACCTTTTCTGTTAAGAGAGGGAATCCCTTAACAAAAATAAAAATAAAATAATAGGAAAACCTGACTTTGTTTACTGCAGTAGTTCCCTTTTTGGTATCTTCTTCCTTAAGATGTTCTACAAGCTGTCATAAGTTTCAGTTGTAATTAGTTACTATAAGTAACTCAAATATTGAAATTAAGAAATTCTTTTTACAAAAAGCATTATGTTTACTTAGTTTTAACAAATAGAAGCAAAGGAATACATTAGATAGTTTTGGCCTTGTATTCCTATGTTGTAATATTTGAAATAGATTTTCTCATTTCTGAGAATATGTAACTTTCAAAACTTGGATTTCAAACCTAACTGACTCTCTTTCTAACTTGTGTCATCTTGGACAAGGCAACTGCTGAGGTTCAATTTCTGAATGAAATAGAGTGATCTCTTTTGCAGTTCTTACCTTATAAGAAAGCTCTTTGAGTTTAGCTTCTGAAGCATGGTCTCTGAATCCTCATACTTACTGTAGTTCCTGAGGCATAAACAAGTGATCATTTTTTTGTTTATTGAATGGGGAAATCATCAAATGAAATCTTTTTGTATTAAACACTTAAAATATTTAAATGCTAGGTAATACTGTTGACTAATTTTTTTGTTGAAAGCCTTTTAAAGAGCATTTGAGAGCACTTGTTGAATTTAAAATGTGAAGTGTATTTTAAAATACACAGTTAATAAAGGTAATTTTACTCATACTGTTTGGCTACTATTTGTTGTTTGAAGACCAATTAATATGAAATAATTCTTTATGATTTTAAAGGTCTTTAATTTTATGAATTCATTACATCCAAATTGAAGGTAAATTTTTTAATTGTATTTTGGGCTCTGGTGTACATGTACACATCCTGCATTCTGCAGGATTGTTGCATAGGTTCATACATGCCATGGTGGTTTGCTGTCTCCATACCCCCACCTTCCCACCTCCACACCCCATCACCTATATCAGGCATTTCTCCTGGTGTATTTCTCCCGGTGTTATTCCTCTGCATCCTCCCCGCCTGTCCCATGCTGTCCCTGCCCTCCACCCCCCTCACCTAGCCCAGTGAGTGTTGTTCTCTTCCTGTGCCCAAGTATTCTCATTGTTCATCACCTGCCTATGAGTGAAAACATGCAGGGTTTGGTTTTCTGTTCTTGTGTCGGTTTGCTGAGAATGGTGGTTTCTAGATTCATACATGTCTCTACAAAGGATACGAACTCATCGTTTTTTATGGCTGCATAGTATTCCATGGTATAGATGTGCCACATTTTCTTTGTCCGGTCTATCACTGATGGGCATTTGGGTTGGTTCCAGGTCTTTGCTCTCATAAACAGTGCTGCAACGAACACACGTGTGCATGTGTCTTTATAATAGAATGATTTATAATCCTATGGGTATATACCCAGTAATGGAATTGCTGGGTCAAATGGTATTTCTATTTCTAGATCCATGAGGAATCACCACACTGTCTCCTGTAATGGTTGAACTAATTTACACTCCCACCAACAGTGTAAAAGCGTTCCTTTTTCCCCACATCCTCTCTAGCATCTGTTGTCTCCAGACTTTTTAATGATCGCCATTCTAACTGGTGTGAGATGGTATCTCAATGTGGCTTTGATTTGCATTTCTCTAATGACCAATGATAATGAGCGTTTTTTCATTTGTTTGTTGGCCGCATATATGTCTTCTTTTGAAAAGTGTCTGTCATATCCTTCGCCCTGTTTTGAATGGGTTTGTTTTTTTTCTTGTAAATGTGCTTTAGTTCTTTGTAGATTCTGGATATTAGCCCTCTGTCAGATGGGTAGATTGCAAAAATTTTTTCCCATTCTGTTGGTTGCTGGTTCACTCTAATGTTTGTTTATTTTGCTGTGCCGAAGCTCTTAAGTTTGACTAGATCTCATTTGTCTATTTTGGCTTTTGTTGCCATTGCTTTTGATGTTTTAGTCATGAAGTCCTTGCCCATGCCTATGTCCTGGATGGTGTTGCCTAGGTTTTCTTCTAGGGTTTTTATGGAGTTAGTTCTTATGTTTAAATCTGTAATCCATCTGGAGTTAATTTTTGTATAAGGTGTAAGGCAGGGGTCCAGCTTCAGCTTCCTGTATATGGCTAGCCAGTTTTCCCAACACCATTTATTAAATAGGGAACCCTTTCCCCATTGTTTGTTTCTGTCCAGTTTGTCAAAGACCAGATGGTTGTAGATGTTTAGTGTTGTTTCCGAGGCCTCTGTTCTGTTCCATTGGTCTGTAGCTCTGTTTTGGTACCAGTACCGTGCTGTTTTGATTACTGTAGCCTTGTAGTATAGTTTGAAGTCAGGTAGCCTGACACCTCTGGCTTTGTTCTTTTTGCTTAGGATTGTCTTGGATATGTGGGCTCTCTTTTGGTTCCATATGAAGTTTAAAGTGGTTTTTCCAGTTCTGCGAAGAAGGTCAGTGGTAGCTTGATGGGGATAGCGTTGAATCTGTAAATTACTTTGAGCAGTATGGCCATTTTCACAGTACTGATTCTTCCTAACCATGAACATGGAATGTTTTTCTGTCTGTTTGTGTCCTCTCCTATTTCCTTGAGCAGTGGTTTGTAGTTCTCATTGAAGAGATCTTTTACATCCTTTCTTAGTTGTATTCCTAGATATTTTATTCTCTTTGTAGCAATTGTAAATGGGAGTTCAGTCATGATTTGTCTGTCTGTTGTTGGTGTATAGGAATGCTTGTGATTTCTGCACATTGATTTTGTATCCTGAGACTTTGCCGAAGTTGCTTATCAGCTTAAGGAGATTTTGGGCTGAGATGATGGGGTCTTCTAAATATTACGATCATGTCATCTGCAAATAGGGACAATTTGACTTCTTCTTTTCCTGATTGAATGCCCTTTTTTTTCTTTTTCTTGCCTAATTACTCTGCCTAAAACTTCCAATACTATATTGAATAGGAGTGGTGAGAGAGGGCATTGTTGTCTAGTGCCAGTTTTTAAAGGGAATGCTTCTGATTTTTGCCTGTTTAGTATGATATTGGCTGTGGGTTTGTCATAAATAGCTTTTTTTATTTTGAGATACACTTCATCTATACCTAGTTTATTGAGAGTTTTTAGCATAAAGGGCTGTTGAATTTTGTCAAAGGCCTTCTCTGCATCTATTGAGATCATCGTGGTTTTTGTCTTTGGTTCTGTTTATGTGGTGGATTACATTTACAGATTTGCGTATGATTTGTGTATGTTGAACCAGCTTTGCCATCCCGGGATGAAGCCTACTTGATCGTGGTGAATAAGCTTTTTGATGTACTGTGTGATTCGGTTTGCCAGTATTTTATTGAAAATTTTTGCCTCAATGTTCATCATGGATATTGGCCTGTAGTTTTCTTTTTTAGTTGTGTCTCTGCCAAGTTTTGGTATCAGGATGATATTGGTCACATAGAAAGAGTTAGGGAGGATTCCCTCTTTTTGTGTTGTTTGGAATAGTTTCAACAGGAATGGCACCAGCTCCTCTTTGTACGTCTGGTAGAATTCGGCTGTGAACCTGTCAGGACCTGGACTTTTTTTGTTTGGTAGACTTCTAATTGCTGCCTTGACTTTAGACCTTATTATTGGTCTATTCAGGGTTTCAACTGCTTCCTGGCTAGTCTTGGGAGTCTGCAAGTGTCCAGGAATTTTTCCATTTCTTCCACATTTACTGGTTTATGTGCATAGAGCTGTTTGTAGTAATCTCTAATGGTATTTCCGAGGAATCAGTGGTGATCTCCCCTTTATTATTTTTTATTGCATCTATTTGATTCTTCTCTCTTTTCTTTTTTATTAGTCTAGCTAGCAGTCTATTTTGTTGATATTTTCAAAAAACCACCTCCTGGATTTATTAATTTTTTTGAAGGGTTTTTCTGTGTCTCTGTCTCCTTGAGTTCTGCTCTGATCTTAGTTATTTCCTGTCTTCTGCTTGCTTTTGAGTTTTTTTGATCTTTCTCCTCTAGCTCTTTCAATTTTGATTATAGGGTGTCGATTTTAGATCTTTCCTTGTTTCTCATGTGGGCATTTATTGCTATAAATTTCCCTCTAGACATTGCTTTAAATGTTTCCCATAGATTCTGGTATATTGTGTCTTCATTCTCATTGGTTTCAAAGAACATTTTTATTTCTGCCTTTACTTCATTGTTTATCCTTTCATCATCCAGGATCAGGTTGTTCAGTTTCCATGTGATCATGCAGTTTTGAGTGCTTTTCTTAATCCTGAGTTCTAATTTGATTGCACTGTGGTCTGAGAGACTGTTTGTTACGATTTTCGTTCTTTTGCATTTGCTGAGGAGTGATTTACTTCCAATTATGTGGTCAGTTTTAGAGTAAGCGTGATGTGGTACTGAGAAGAATGTGTATGCTGTGGATTTGGGGTGGAGTGTTCTGTAAATGTCTATTAGGTTTGCTTGGTCCAGGTCTGAGTTCAAGTCCTGGATATCCTTGTTGGCTTTCTTTCTTGTTGATCTGTCCAGTGTTGTCAGTGGAGTGTTAAATTCTCCCACTATTAATGTGCCGGAGTCTAAGTGTCTTTGTAGATTGTTAAGAACTTGCTTTATGTATCTGGGTGCTCCTGCATTGGATGCATATATATTTAGGATAGTTAGCTCTTCTTGTCACATTGATCCTTTTACCATTATGTAGTGTCCTTCTTTGTCTCTTTTGATCTTTGTTGGTTTAAAGTCCATTTTATCAGAGACTGGAATTGCTACCCCTGCTTTTTTTTTTTCCTCTCCATTTGCTTGGTAGATCTTCCATCCCTTTATTTTGAGTCTGTGTGAGTCTTTGCACATGAGATGGGTCTCCTGAATACAGCACACCATTGGGTCTTGAGTTTTTATCCAGTTTGCCAGTCTGTGTCTTGGGGCATTTAGGCCATTTACATTCAACGTTAATATTGTTATGTGTGAATTTGATCCTGTCATTTTGTTTCTGGCTAGTTGTTTTGCCCATTAGTTGATGTTGTTTCTTCATTGCATCATTGTTCTTTACCATTTGGTACATTTTTGCAGTGGGGCTGGTACTGGTTGTTCCTTTCCATGTTTAGTACTTCCTTTAGGAGTTCTTGTAAGGCACGTTTTGTAGAGACAAAATCTCTCAGCAATTGCTTGTCTGTAAAGGATTTTATTTCTCCTTCCCTTATGAAGCTTAGTTTGGCTGGATGTGAAATTCTGTGTTGAAAGTTCTTTTCTTTAAGGGTGTTGAATATTGGCCCCCCACTCCTTTCTTGCTTGTAGAGTTTCTGCCAAGATACCCGCTGTGGGTCTGATGGTCTTTCCTTTGTGGGTGACTTGACCTTTCTCCCTGGCTGCCCTTAGGATTTTTTCCTTCATTTCAACCCTGGTGAATCTTATGATTATGTGCCTTGGGATCGCTCTTCTTGAGGAATATCTTTATGGTGTTCTGTGTATTTCCTGGACTTGAATATTGGCCTGCCTTGGTAGGTTGGGTAAGTTCTCTTGGATAATATTCTGAAGAGTGTTTTCCAGCTTGGATTCATTCTCTCCGTCACATTCAGGTATGCTGATCAAGCGTAGATTAGGCCTTTTCACATAATTCCATAGTTCTTGGAGGCTTTGTTTATTTCTTTTCACTTTTTTCTCTAATCTTGCCTTCTAGTTTTATTTCATTGATTTGATCTTCTATCTCTGATATCCTTTCTTCTGCTTGATCGATTTGGCTGTTGAAACTTGTGTATGCCTCGTGAAGTTCTTGTGCTGTGTTTTTCAGCTCCATCAAGTCATTTTTGTTCTTCTCTAAGCTGGTTATTCTAGTTAGCATTTCGTCTAACATTTTTTCAGGGTTCTTAGTTTCTTTGCATTGGATTAGAACATGGTCTTTTAACTAAGAGAAGTTTGTTATTGTCCACCTTCTGAAGCCTGCTTCTGTCAATTCATCACACTCATTTTCTGTCTAGTTTTGTTCCCTTGATGGTGAGGAGTTGTGATCCTTGGGAGGGGAAAAGGTGTTCTGGTCTTTGAAGGTTTCATCCTTTTTTCGCTGTTTTTTCCCCATCTGCATGGATTTAACTCCCTTTGATCTTTGAAGTTAGTTATTTCAGGAGGAATCTGAGTGGACGTCCTTTGTGTTGTGGTTGGGCCTATATCTTTTTGGCCTGTAGAGACGCTGCTGGGCTGCCTTGGATTCAGTCAGGTTGCTGGGTGGGTGGTCTTCCCCAGGGTTTGTTTGCAGGTGAAATTTGCCCCGCCTTCCCAATGGCGACTCTCCTTCCTTGAGCTCCATCTTCCTGGTTGAGGTCAAACTGGTGTGCTCGCTGCCAAGCTCTCTGGCGAGCAGGCTTCAGTTTGAGTTTTGTCGGGGTGGGACCTGTCAGGCCTTATGACCAATTTCCCTGCTTTCAACTCTGCCTCTTTCTGTGGGATGAGTTGTTCCGTGCTGCTGGCATTAGTCCAAACTTCCGACCAGGTCCTGACGACAGCTTGTGGCACCAGGCAGGAGCTGTCACTTAGATTTGGATTGACAACACGGCACGCCTCAGTCTCGTGGGACTCTCTTGGACCGTGGGTTGCAGGAGGGATGAGGTAAGCACAGGATCCCAATTGGAGGACTGAGGGGGTGAAGTTCCCCGACCCTCTGAGTCGGCTGCACGTTCCAGGTGGGGATGCGCCCTCCCCGGTCTTGGTTCATTCTCCTTGGGCGGCTCTCGCTCTGCTTTGGCTCCTACCCTGGGCTGTTTTCAGAATCCTCCCAGTCCCGGGAAAGGAACCCGGCACCTCACTTGGAACCGTGAAGTCCTCTAGCTCTCTGCGTCTCATTTGCTGGGAGCTGCATTCTGGTGTTGCCTCCTCTAGGCCATCTTGGTGCTGCCTCCCCCTGAAAGTAATTTTTAAACACTTTATTGAAAATACACTAACCATTTAAGAGACTAATTTTCTGGAGAAAAGACTGTCTCTGGGACCTAAAACCATTATTTGGAATTCTTTCCTCAGTGTGCCTGTGTCTGTCTTAACTTACTTGTTTTATGGTGAAGAAGTTGTTAAATGTAGCTGGGCAGGATGTTCTACACTGTAGTTTAAAAAGCTTTCATAAGCTTTTTGGTTACTCAGCTTGGATGGTGTTAAGTGAGTTTTTTGAGTCATTGATGACAGATTAATCATTTTAAGGTTCACCTCTTGCGTTGCTCTAAGGAAATAGGATTTATGAGACTGGGTAACTTTAAAGAAAATAGGTTTGCTTGGCTCATAGTTCTGCACATTTTACAGGAAGTGGGGTGCTGACATCTGTTTGGCTTCGGGGGAGACCTCAGGAAGCTTTTACTCATGCTGGAAGGTGAATCCGGAGCAAGTAGTTCGGGTCACATGGCCAAAGCAGGAGCAGGAGAGAGTAGCAGGAGGTGCCTTATACTTTTAAACAACTGGATCTCAAGAGAACTCACTATCATGAGGGCAGCACCAAGACATGAGGGATCCACTCCCACAGCCCAATCACCGCCTGCATTGGGGATTACCATTCATCACTATCATGAGGACAGCACCAAGACATGAGGGATCCACTCCCACAGCCCAATCACCGCCTGCATTGGGGATTACCATTCAACATGGGATTTGGGTTGGGACAATATTAAAGCTATATCAAGGACCTTCCTAGCACTTTAGAGCCTATACCATTACTATGATTTGATGATGACAGTACATTTTCAAGAACTGCTTAAACTTTCTCAGGTTCATTAGGAAAAGTAGGGATAGAATTATTTGCTCCAGTAAATGAAATTAAACTATAATATTGTTTTTTTAAGTGTGCATTTCTCAGGGGTCTTAGACTTTTTTTTGGCTGTGTTTTCTTCTTTCTGATAATATTCTTAGTAGTACATAAGATGTATGAAAAGATTGAAATATCTCTTTATTATATGGGAAATCCAGAACAAGTAATTTACTCTTTCTCCGTCTGTTTTTGTTTGTATGCTTCAGGTAATACTACCCATCCTGCCTCTATTCCTATGATACTTAAGAAATTGTATGAGTTGATGTTAAAGTGCTTTGAAAACTTATGAATAATACTTTAAGTATTTTGTTTCATACAGCTTTTAATAGTGTTCATCTATAGATAAAATGAGCATTTTGTACTTTGGAAAGATGCCATTTTATAAGTCCAAAAACTTTGTAGTTAACGTATGTATGTCTGTAAATAAGTAAATAAGCTTAGATTTTTTGAAAGTGCTTAAAGGAGTCATTGAGATTATTTGATGTAATGACTTTATTTTGCAGATGAAAAAACCAAAGCCAGAAAAAATAATGACATAAAATCATATAGTGTGACAAGGCCAGCCTTTGCATTCCATAGTACATTAATATATAGAAAGAATATATTTGGTATGAGCTCATGTTTTGGTTTATTTTATGGCATATGCATGGAAGGGAACAGATACAGATCATCTGAAGTGGTGATGAGTAGTCCCCAGTTGTGCATATTTGCCTTGTAATATTCTTATCTTCGAATATTGTTCTTTATAAATTTATATCTTTTCAAATAAAATAAGCCTCACTGTGAAAATCTGACCCAGGAGGAGCTGAAAATGTGTATTTTTTTTTTTTTAATCGTGCTTTCCTGTTGATATTGGTACATCCTACGAACTGTTGCCACTTAGTGAACATATTTTTGTTTAGACTTTTCCTGAGTTAGAAGAGGTGAACAACTATTGTTTTAAAGGTTTTTTCTAGGCTTCAGCTCTCATAAGGAGATATATATACACACACATCTATATCTATATCTATATCTATATCTCCTTAACAATTTTATATATATATATAAATATTAAGGATGGTTAGTGTAGCACTTCTGTTTCTTGAAAAATCCAGATAATACTAAGCAGTAATCCTTAAATCTGAGGCTGTTATTCCCTGAGGATTAATTTTGTTTGCTCAAAGTTATGTGGAACTTTGCATATATAGGATGTTGGTTATATGCAGTTGTGTTTAGGGAGATACGTGTAGTAATACAGGTTTGAAAAGGTCATGTGTTCAGGTGTTTGAGTAACAGGGAGAGGAGGACAGACTTTGAGGATCCATAAAGTCCTATAACTTTCAAAATAATAGAATTTCAGCTAAATGAGCCTCATATGTTGTCCTTTAAAGTTTTATATATTATTTTATCACTTCAAATATTATACGCTAAACTGTCGCAGAACTTCCGTCTCCTGTTTCTCTCTCTTGGCGTTCACACTGTTCTTCAGCCAATGGGAATATAAAAATTTAAAGGATGTGGGGGATGTTGGAAACTACATCTTAAAACTTGCCAAGTATCAAAATGTATTATGTGGATGCTTCCAGGAGAACTTCTTTTAAAAAATTTATTTGTAGTATTGAATTGGAGGGGTAGGAGAAGAAGATAGGAGAATATAGAAGAAAACGTGTACTTCGACTTTGCTGTAGCCATTGGGAACACTGAAATTTGAAATGACTTTCCAAAGTAGAAAACTAGAACTGACTTTCACAATGTTTTACACTTAGTCAACAGTTGTTTCTTAGATGTTTGCTAAGACTATGCGACTGTGATAAATATATTAAATATAAGATGTTATTTTTATCTTCAGTGAGTTTACAGTCTGGACAGAAAATATATGGGACCAAAGGAATCGTTACAAGACAGTTTTTGCTAAATTGTGTAACAAATGCTCTATTAGAGGAAAAAGTGTTAGCCAGGGCAAAAGTTAGTTAGTGAGATGGTACTTAAACCAAAGAAGTTCGGTATCTGACTGCTGCTTTAGCCTGGGTAAACTCATCCTTCCTTCTGAGATGCCCCGTGAGCATGGAAGGGCAGCTACTCTTAATTTAGGCCCTTCAGCACAGTTGATGGCCCAGAGCATGGCAGAAGATACTGTGTTGTCTTTTCTTCACTTTAACTTCTCTCTTGTGGTCAACTTGTGTGTAAATGTATGTATTCTTCCATGCTCTTCTGTAGGTACAGTCCTTGCCTTTTTTCTTTTAGACACCTCTAACTTGAGGATTTCCATTTCTACTCTTAGTTCATTGTTAAGGAGGTCTGTAGGTGAAAGCTTTGCTGAATTTGAGAAGCAGGGTTTGTTTTCCCTTTCCAGTCTTCTGTGCTTAAAAATGAAAGTTGAGAATGTGCCCTTCTGTCACAGAAATGAAAGAAAGTTGGTATTTATTGGACATCTATATGTTAGGAACATTATGTGTACTATTTAATCATCACAAATTTATGATATGGTAATTCCTATTTTTATTTTATAGATAAGGAAACTGGAGATCACATTAATTAATTTGCCTGAGGGTGCATGACCAATAAATGACATCAGATGCTCCCCCTCCCCCTGGCTGCTTCATTCTTCCTTTGAAGCTGAGAATACTAAAAGGGAGGGAAAAAAATGGGAGATTGAAAGAGACAGAGCTGAATTGAACATGTTTTCAGCTAAAAGTTAATGAAAAGTTTAGTTTTGAATTATGAGTCAGGTGCGTCTGAGCAAATTATTCTGTGTCAGGAGGGTTTCATAGCTTCACAGCCTGGATTTGCGCTGCGGTTCAGTTATTCAAGGGCTGTAAGCTTCCATTTGCTCTCATGCGTCTTCATAGGGATATGGTGAAGAATTAGAGCACAATGCTGCATTATGTAGTAGGCACACAGGAAATCGCTGCTGTATGCTAACACTACTAAACAAAATTTAAGGCTTGTATTCATCATCAAATATAGAGTAAAGTAGATGTTCTTGGCGGCTTTTGGCAAGTAAGTAGTGAACCTTAGTTTAGCCATTTATTTTCTTTCGTAATTCTTTATTTGTATTTAATTATACCTCTTTATCAGCCCCATCACTGAGAAAAATTTTTCCCCTGTATATTGCCTCTGCGCTTAAAGTATTCTTGGCCCATAAGTCCCATGACAAGCTTTGAGGACGTGAGGGGCATTCTTTGTTCATGGCCACAGTTAGTGTGTTTTCCTTTGGATCACTGGTAAGTGAGCTTCCCTCTAGAGTTAAGTGAGCTTAGTCCTCACTTTTTCAGAGAAAGGAGCAGCAAGAAGCAGTTGACTGCTTCCCTCTGGGTGCTAGGAGGAAAGAAAGTGAGTCAGCATTCATTTTGTTCTCACACCTTGCAACATCTGTCTGCCATCAGTCTGCTTCCCACCTCCTTTAACTTGTCAGTACTTAACCCTCCATAAGGCATCCCGAAGCTGCCTGAGAAACACCATAATATTGTATGGGGCCTTTGACAGTTCTTTCCTAAAACCAAATAGATTTAAGTCACAATTCTAAATTTTGGAATAATAGCAAGAAACATTTGGAACACTTTGCAGATAGTTTCAGGTGTGCATATGCGAAGGTACCCTTTATTTTCCATGTACCCCCTACCCAACACACAATAGAGGAAAAATACCAAGGAGTGAAGTTGTGTTTTGTGAGTAAACATGACAACTTCCTTCTCAAACAGACATAACTGTGTAACTGCTTAAGTTGTTCAGTCTTTTATTCTGTTCTGACACTTTATCTTTTTCTACATTTACCTTTTTCTTCTTTCAAATTCCTTGCTTTTATTGTTTAGTGCAGGACTCAAACACTGCTAAAATTGTTTGTTCTTTGTGGAAGAGAAAATGGCAGGAGTGAGGCAGTAAAAATTGTGACCAAAATGACAGAAATGCCAAGACATGGAGAGCAGCCATTACTAGATAACTAAAACTTGATTATATTCAAGTGCAGATTTGACCAGTGCTGAAATAACATGGAAATCAGAGCATTGAGGGACCTTAGGAGCTGTGGAATATATCCTTTTTATTTCACAGGTGAGGAAATGACATTCTGGGGATTTGGCCAGATCTGTACGGCAATGTTACCCATGGAACCATGGCTAGACCTTGGTTTCTTGACTATATTTGGTACTTTTCCATAATTGAGATGAGATTATCTTAGAAGTAACAAATGGCAGTCACTGATGACCTAATGCCACACTGGCTTTTGATCAGTGTTTATTTTACTTTCATAAAAAATGTATATTTCAAGTTACAGGATTATTATTATCACAATATTCACTACAGACTTTGAT
This sequence comes from Cebus imitator, assembly GCF_001604975.1. Lineage (NCBI taxonomy): Eukaryota > Metazoa > Chordata > Mammalia > Primates > Cebidae > Cebus > Cebus imitator. The sequence continues at coordinate 3,082,219 of NW_016107388.1, read as the reverse complement.
TTACAAGCTTCTCAAGTGTACGTCTATTACAATCAATTCCAATATTGATTATATTGATTATCGGTAGTCTACCAATGGGAGAATTGGTTGTATCCTGGTGTATCCATGTGCTAAAATATTATACTTCTCAATTTGGAAAGAATGTCTTATGGCATTAGGAAATGCTTAAGGTTTGTTAAGTGAAAGTCCTGAACAATGTATACAGTATAATACCAGGTATGTGTTTAAAAAAACCAAGTATATGGTTGCTTAAAAGTTAATAATGACAGTGGTTCTTTGAATGCTAGCATTATGAAGATTTAAATTTTACTTTATTTTCATGTTTTCTGAAAAGGCACATTATAATCAAATGAGTGAGTATTATAAAAATGTAATTTGTAGTAATTCAGTTTCCACATTCACGAATAATGTATGTGGTAAAAAGAGCTCTATCTGTGAAACTCTTTGCTGTGGTGTACATTATTATTTGTGTAATAATCTTCTTTTTCTGCATCTTTATTTTTCTGCTCTAGACTGTCTTATTAAATGTATTTATTCCTTAGAAAATTCTTCTCCATGTGGCTTTATTATACTGTATCATGTGCTCTCTATAACTCCTTTAATTTTACCTTTACTTGTAAATTTTGTTCAAATAATGCAGGTAACACAATTTGTAAAGTAAAGATACCACAAGCCTTTATGCCAAAGCATAGCAGTCCCTAGCTTCACCTGTTTTCACCCTCAGGCTCACATTCCAGCAGGAACTTATCACATTAGCTGTTTAATCTACACATTGCTAACTAAGATGCTGCTTTTCCTTTTTATTCATTACCTTTGAGCAGCATTTACTTCCTGTCTTCATAGATGAGATTTTAGCTCCCATACCCCTCTTTTCCTCTTCTTTCTCATCCTCCCAGTGTGATTTAATGAGTATTGGAACTAAATAAGCAATTATGCTTATAGTTTTTTGACTATGTAAACAGTGTGTCATTCTTTCACACCCCTCATACTAAGTAATATAATTATATTCCCTTTATTCTGTAGTTTTGGTTTTTCCTTAAAATTCTATTTAATTTTTAATTAGCCAATAATAATTGTATATTTATGGGGTACAATATGATTTTTTGATATATGTTTACAGTGTGAAATGATTAAATCAGGCCAATTAAAAAATTTGCCTCACAAAGCTGTCATTTTGTATGGTGAAAACATTGAAAATTTACTGTTTCAGCAATTTCGAGATAATACAGTGCATTATGATTTATTATAGTCACCATTCTGGACAGATTACTAAAGCATATTTCTTCTGTCTAGGGGAAACTTTGTGCCTTTTGATCAGCATTTCTCCTTTCCCCACCTACCCTCCTGCCGTAGCCTCTGGTAATCAACATTCTACTCTTTATTTCTATTAGTTCAACCATTTTAGGCTTCACATATGAGGGAGATCATGTGGTGTTTGTCTTTCTATGACTGTCTTATCTCACTTAGTATAATGTCTTCCAGGTTAATCCATGTTGTTGCAAATGACAGAATTAAACTCCTTTTAAAGGCTGAATGGTAATCCATTATATATGTACCTGTGTATCTCTATACACCGTAAACATAATATACCATTTTCTTTACCCATTTCTCTGATGATGGATGCCCAACTTGCTTGCATATCTTGGGTATTGTGAACAGTGCTGTAGTGAACGTGGGAATGTAGATGTCTTTGACATACTGATTTCAGTTTTTTTGCATATAGACTCAAAAGTGGTATTACTGGATCACAGGATAATTCTGTTTTTAGTTTTCTGAGGAGGCATACTGTTTTTCATGGTAGCTATATGTATTTACATTTCCACTAACAGTTCACAAGAATTTTCTTTTCTCTACAACCTTGCCTAGACTTGTTATCTTTTGTCTTTTTGATAATAGCCATTCTGACAAGTATAAAGTGATACCTCATTGTGGTTTTAATTTGCATTTCTGTGATGACCATTTTTCATATGCATTGGCTGTTTATATATCTCGAGAATTGTTTATTTGGTCTTTGGTTTGTTTTTTGATTGGCGTATTTGTTTTCTTGCTATTCAGTTGAGTTCATTTCATATTTTGGATCTTAATCCCTTATCAGATGTATGGTTTGCAATCCCTTATCAGATGTCTGGTTTACAGTGTTTTTTTTTTTTTTTTTTTTTTTTTTTTTTTTTTTTTTTTTTTTTTTTTTCCCAATATGTGTTATCACCTCACTTTACTGTTTGTCAACAATTAGTAAAGCATTACTGAACAGAAGCTTTCTAGTTTTATACAATCACATTTATTTTTGCTTTTGTTGCCTGTGCTTTTGGGGTCATATCCAAGAAATCTTTGCCCAGACCAATGTAATGGAGCAATTCCCTTATGTTTTCTTCTAATAGTTATACAGTTTCAGGTCTTATATTTAGAATCTTTAAATTGCTTTGAATTGATTTTTGTATGTGGTGTGAGATAAAGATTTAATTTTATTCTTCTGCTTGTGGATATCCAGTTTTCCCAGCAGCACTTATTAAAGAGACTGTGCTTTCTTCATTTTGTGTTCTTGGTATCTTGGTTGAAAATCAATTGACCATAAATTTGTGGAGTTTATTTCTGGTCTCTCCATCTATTTTGTTTGGTCATTGTGTCTGTTTTTATGTCAGTTCCATGCTGCTTTGATTACTATAGCTTTGTAATGAATTTTGAAGTCAGATAATGTGATACCTCTGGTTTTCTACTTTTTGCGTATATGATTACATACAAATTTTAGGATTGTTTTCTATTTTTGTGAAAAATATCATTGGAATTTTAATGTGATTATGCTGAATCTGTAAACCACTTTTGGTAGTATGGACATTTTAACTATTATTTCTTTGATTCCATGAACACGGGACATCTCTCCATTTATTTGTGTTGTCTAGTTTCTTTCAATATTTTATAGTGTTTAATATACAAATCTTTCACCTCCTGGGTTAAAGTTTACTTTTAGGTATGTTTTTTGATGTTGTCGTGAATGGGATTGATTTCTTAATTTATTTTTTCAGATAGTTTGTTGTTAGTGTAAAGAAATGCTACTGACTTTTGTGTGTTGATTTTGTACCCTGCAGCTTTACTGATTTTGTTTACTTGTTCTAACAGTTTTTTGTAGGTCTTTAGAATTTTCTAATATATATGTTATCAGTTAACAGAAGTATTTTCAATTTTTGCTTTCCTATTTAGATGCCCTTTATTTCTTGTCTAATTGTTCCAGCTAGAACTTTGTTCTATGTTGAATAGAAGTGGTAATAGATATTCTTATTCCTGATCTTAGAGGAAAACCTTTCAACTTTTCATCGAGTATGTTTGTTGTGGGCTTTTCATATATAGCCTTTATTATGTTGAGGTATCTTTCCTCTGTGTCTAATTTATTGAGAGTTTTTATCAGGAAGGGATATTGAATTTTGTGAACTGCTTTTTCTGCATCTGTTGAGATGATCGTAGAGTTTTTGTCCTCATTCTGCTAATATGGTATATCACCTTATAGATTTGTGTGTATTCAACAATCATTGTATCCCAGGTGTAAATCTCACTTGGTTTTGAATGATCCTTTTAATGTTCTGATGAATTTGGTTAGCTAGTGTTTTGTTGAGGATTTTTCCAAATGTGTTCATCAGGGATATTAGCCTGTTATTTACTTGTAATGTCCTTGTCTAGCTTCAGTAACAAGGTTCAGTCTAGCCATACAGTCTAGCTCTGTAAATGGATTTTGTAGTTATTCTCTTCAGTTTGAGTTTTTGGAAGGGTTTGAGAAGGAATTGGTATTAGGTCCTCAAATGTTTGGTATAATTTTACCTTGAGGCATCTAGTGCTGGGCTTTTCTTTGATGGGAGATTTCTTAATTATTGATTCAATCTTCTTGCTTGTTACTGGTCTGTTCATATTTTCTTTTCCTTCTTGATTCAACTTTGGTAGGCTGTACATTTCCAGGAATTTATTCTAGGTTATCCAGTTTGTTGGTGGATAATTGTTCATAGTGTCTTATGATCCTTTGTACTTCTGTGGTATCTTCTGAGTTGTGATATTTCCTCTTTTGTTTCTGACTTATTGTTAGAGCCTTCTTTTTTTCTTAGTTTGCTAAAAATTTGTTGATTTTATCTTTGAAGAACCAACTCTTAACTTCACTAATCTTTTTCCTATTTTCTTTCTATTCTCTGTTTTATCTGTTTTTGTTCTGGATCTTTATTATTTCATTTCTTCTCCTAATTTGGGGTTTAATTGGTTCTTTTTTCTCTAGTTTCTTGAATTTATTTGAGATCTTTACTCTCTTTTGATATAGGCATTTATTGCTGTAAACTTCCCTTTTAGAACTGTTTTGATGCATCTTATAAGTTATATGTTGTCTGTTTTCCTTTGTCTAAAGATATTTTTATTTATTTTTAAATTTCTTTGACCAACTGGTTTTGAGGAGCATGTTGTTTATTTCTAGGTGTTTGTGAATGTCCCAAAATTCCTTCTGTTACTGGTTTCTGGTTTCATTCCATTATGATTAGAAAAGCTATTTGATGTAATTTCAGTCAAAGTTATTAAGACTTGTTTTGTAGACAAACATATAATATATCCTGGAAAATGTTCCATGTTCATTGGAGAGAAATGAGTATTCAGTTGCTGTTGGATAGAATTTTCTATATATGCCTGTTAGGTCCCTTTAGTCTAAAGCATTGTTCAAGTCCACTGTTTCTGTCTGGATAATTTGTCCATTGTTGAGTGTGGAGTATTGAAGTCCTCTGCTATTACTGTATTGCAGTCGATCTCATCATTCAGAACTATTAAAATTTGCTTTTTATATTTAGGTGCTCCAATATTGCCTGCATGTATATTTAAAATTATTCTGTTCTCTTCAACAGAACATAAAATTATGTCCTTCTTTGTCTCATTTTACAGTTTTGACCTAAAATCTGTTTTGTGTGATGGAAGTATGGTCATCCCTGCTCTCTTTGGATTATCATTTTTCATCCCTTTATTCTCAGTCTATGTGTGTTCTAAGGCTAAAGTGAGTCTTTCATAGGCAGCATATTGTTGGATCTTGCTTTTCTAAGCCATTCAGTCATTGTTTTTAAAATCCATACAGCCATCAGCCATTTGATTGAATACCTTTTTTTTTTTTTTTTTTTTTTGGAGAGGAAATCTCTGTTGCCCAGTCTCTGCTCATTGCAACCTCTGCCTCCCAAGTTTAAGCGATTCTCCTTGGCTCAGCCTCCCGGGTAGCTGGGACTACATCTGTGTGCCACCACACCCAGCTAATTTTTTTGTATTTTTAGTAGAGACAGGGTTTCACCATGTTGGGCAGGCTGGTCTTTAACTCCTGACCTCAAGTGATCCACCTGCCTTGACCTTCTAAAGCGCTGGGATTTCAGACATGAGCTACCACATCTGGCTAATTTTTGTATGTTTAGTTGAGACAGGATTCCGCCATGCTGGCCAAGTTGGTCTTGAACTTCTGGCTTCAAGTGATCCGCCCACCTTGACCTTCCAAAGTGCTGGGATTACTGGTGTGAGCCACCATACCTGGCCTGGCATATAGTAATTTTTAATGAGCTACAAATAACACACTCAGTACAGTGGTTGTTAGTAAATGGTGGTAGTTCTTACTTATTTGATTCTTCCTCTAGCCTTTTTCTCACTAAGAATGTGAGCTGTCCAGTAAAGACCATGTTTGATTGATTGTTTTGCTAGGATAATTGTTTGGCTATGATAATTTTGCATTTAATGGAATTCAAAAGGATCTAAGAAGGGTCAGATCCTTCTTAAGCCCCAGAGCCTACTCAAAGGGAATAATTTTTCTAGTAAATTGTGGCATTTACGGTATAGCAATTTGCTAAATATCCGTGTAGTCAGAATTATTCTTATGAAATCCATAGACAAATGCCACACTGAATACTGACAGAGACTATCTCCTACTGTAATATATCCATTTTTTCTTTCATCTTAGGAAGAGATTCACTGAGTGCCAGATGAAAAAGTTGGCTTGTGCTTAAAAGCCATGTTATTAAAAAAAAAAATTCTTGAAATGCTGCAGTTGGACTCAGCAAGTCGAGATGCCACAGCTAAGACCTGTTGAAGGAATAGTGAATTGACATCTCCCATTGCACTACATTCTACAAAATATACTCATTGAGGAGAAGGGTGCTGTAAACCCTTGTACTTTTATATTTTTGAGGATTGGAAGTGCTAGAGCCAGCCAGCTTTTTATATGTGAGTTTGAATGAATTAAATGTGAATTCACAGTGTTTTCTCTACTCCAAAAGTTCTTAAGGCAATTGTAGGAAAGGACAAAGGGGACACAGACAAAGACAATATGACAGGCCCTGTTGGGAGAGCTGCCCCAGTGGTGCCAGGGGTCTGAGGACCGTGGAAATACTTGAGACCCTGATTGATATGCTTCTCTAGTGTCAAGAGTTAGGATATTCTTGCCAGAGTTAACTGTCATAACTCTTGTTACTGGCCATGGGTATTTCATTTCACACTTTTCTACTGATTTATTAATTTAGAAATTGATATATTAATTTACTTACTAGCTAGTTGAATGAAGCTTAAATTGTATATTCGGTATTATGTTTTGAAATTTTTTTAGTTCCCTCAGGTTGCACTTAACGTTTCTATTCAGATGCTGAGTTTAATCTGTTAAAGAAGTTCAGTGTGTGAGAGTGTGTGTGTGTGTGTGTGTGTGTGTGTGTGTGTGTGTGTATTAAACATGTTCTAGTGCTTGGACTGTTGAAGTTATTGATGAAACCTGTGGTTTCTATCACAACAAAGTTTACCAAACAAAACAGAGAGATAACACATGAGTACATTAATAAACGTGAGTCTGGGTTTGTTTATTTTGTATTTTATGTTCAGTGATTGAGTAATATGTTATTCTTTGTGTTAACATTTTAAATTTATGTAGTGCATTTTTGAATTGGTAGAGGTTTTTAAGTTCAGGAATTTAAAATAAACTAATTTTTTAAATTAAACTAGAATTACTATACTATAAAGAAGCCAATGTGGCTCAGTGATTGAAGGAATGGAGGTCAGGTGTGGTGGCTGACTCCTGTAATCCCAGCACTTTGGGAGGTCAAGGTGGACTGATCTCTTGAGCTCAGGAGTTTGAGACTACCTTGGGCAAAATGGTGAAACTCCAGCTCTACAAAAAAAAATACAAAATTTAGCTGAGCGTGGTGGCATGGGCCTGTAATCCCAGCTACTTGGGAGGCTGAGGTGGAAAGAATACTTAAGCCCGGGAGGGGATGAGCCAAGATCGTGCCACTGCACAGTAGCCTGGGTGACAGAGTGAGACTCCGTCTTAAACGAAACAAAAAACAAAACAATAAAACAAAAAAACAGCATGGTTTCTGACTCTAAAGACCTGAGAGCAATTCCTGGCAGTGTCACTCTCCAGAGCAGCACTGTCTAGAATGGTAGCCACTAGCTGCAAGTAGCTATAAAGTACTTAAAATATGGAAAATATAGGTAGGTTGACTAATGGAATTTTAAATTGTATTTAATTTTCATTAATTTAGGTCGAGGTAACCATGTGTGACTAGTGGCCACTGTAATGAGCCTCATGGTACTAGGTGACTGACTTGACTTCTTTGTGTTCCAGTTTTCCCATCTGTACAGATGAGATCATATAAGTTACCTTTTGTGGTTACTATAAGAATTAAATAAAATAATATAGTTAAGGAGTTTAACACTATGCCTGGAGCAGAATATTTCCATGAGAAATGATAGTTAATTATAATGACATACATTTAATAAACTGGAGTTATTTTGCTTTTGAGCATTAATTTAAACCTGTTTATTTTTGTTCTTCCCTTCCAGGATTAATTTATTTTTGGAAATCAAGTGCAATATTGGAAGCCATTTCTACTAATTTTATTTCATTTTTAAATTTATGATTTGATTTGAATACTATCATGGGAGGAGCTGTGAGTGCTGGGGAAGATAATGATGACTTAATTGATAATTTAAAAGAAGCTCAGTATATCCGTACTGAAAGAGTGGAGCAAGCCTTCAGAGCGATTGATCGTGGCGATTACTATTTGGAAGGCTACAGAGACAATGCTTACAAAGACTTAGCCTGGAAGCATGGAAACATCCACTTGTCAGCACCTTGCATTTATTCTGAAGTTATGGAAGCATTGAAACTTCAACCAGGATTGTCTTTTCTTAACCTGGGAAGTGGAACCGGATATTTAAGTACAATGGTGGGCTTAATTTTAGGTAATTTTATTTTTGTAAAATTCTATTTTTAAAAGTAAGCCTATTTTGTATTATGTTTTATGATTTATAGGATTTGTAACTTTGTTTACAGTTTGTGTATGTTTGAATGTGTATACTCAATGTAGGTATTTTCCTTACTTAGATGTGAAAACACAAGGTAGTAGTTATCTTTTTTCATTCCCAGCCCTGACCCTGATAGTTCCCACATGTAGTCCTCAACTTTCAGTAGCTGTGGGAACTAACTATTCTCTGTTAGTCATGGTCTGTACTTAAAATCAAGCAACTAGTAGGCAGGAAACTCAGGAGTAATATTTAATCTATTTTAGGTAGAGTGTTCTGTCTTCTGGCATATAAAGTTTGATGGTTATCTAAGAGCATTGTGCCAGGTTTTTGTTAGAGAGACAGGAATATGTGGGATATATAAAATGTGGCACTGTTGGGGCAAAGCAAGGGATTGGAAAAAAATGGAGAAGAAAGAAGTATATCTCGTTAAGCTTTCAGCATACTTTTCAAGTGTTTTCTCTGTCAGGCATTGTTGCTGGCATGTGCATAGGGACTAAGATTTCTGCCCCCAAAGTGCTTACTGGGTGTTAAATGCTAGGTATTGTTTAAAGCAGTGTGTGTGTGGTAACTCATTCAGTGTTCCTAATACTCCCTTGAAGTACATAGTATTATTAATCCTGTTAGATGGGCAAGTAAACGAAGCCACAGGGAGGTTAAATAACTTGCCTGAAAGTCAGTTACCTAGGAAGTGACAAGTGAGTAATACGAAGTATAGGTGAAAGACGCATGGATGGAGGAAAATCTGCTGTAAGACATTATGTTGGATGGCGGATGACCAACCATGAAGTTTGCCAAGCCATTTAGATCAACTGTCACATTCACTGGCTGCTACTGTGAGACATACATTAAAGTAGAGCATTATTTAGGGACATGGGGTGTGAGAAGACGTAAGAGAATCAACAACCTTCATCTAGTCTGATAGGTACTATAGTTGAGGTACATGCCTAAGTTAATAAGGATGAGAATGTGGTGTAAAATTCATTCTAAAGTGATGGGAAATCATTGAGGAATTTTAAATAGAGAATGACATATCCTCTAGTAGGGTGACTCCCTGTTCCAGTGTGCTGAGGGAGTCTTGCTTTATCTCTGTTATTCTAGCATCAGTATTAATAATGTCCTTTCATTCCTCGAAGTGTCTGAGTTTGGACAATAAATTATGTGGTCACAGTATGTGACTTCTAAGGTATACTCAGGTCTGAAATTTCCTCCCTATACGCTAGCTAGCTCCTTACTCTGTTAGTCATGGAACTTCCCATCTGTTGCATTTAAAAGAGTGGGGATGGAAGCCTTTCATTCCGCAGCTGGGTTAGTTCCTGATGTATAAGAACTGCTCAAAAGTGATAGGGAAATTATTAATTTTCATCAGTAAAGAGAAATTTAGAAGCTTACATTTAAATTTGGCGCTCTTCCCTGTCCTGAGACAGGAATTTCTTAACCGGTTGGAACTTCCAGATGTATGTCACTTCTATCACTAGGTTCTTTGAAAAAGGAATATCTGGGGTTTGAGACAGTCTGCAAAACCTAGAGGGGAGAGTAGGGAGAGCTGCTGCTTTAAAAAAATGGGAATTGCTATCCTTGTACATTTCCTAACCAGCTCTGGCAGCTCTGGGCTGGAGTCCAAGCCTTATACCATGTTTGGCCAGGCTGAAAGTGCCTGTTTACTCTGTCTTCCACTTCTCTAGTATGTACCAGCTGGCTTGTGCTGAGGGAGGTCAATCTAGCCAAACTTGGAGTGGGAGGAGGTGTGTATCATAATTTGCAATCTTGCCAGCAATGAGGTTGCCTTCTTAAGACTCATTGCCTGCTCCCAGGCTCCAAGAGATTAGATTTCTATGGCCAGATGGCACCTGTTGGCAGATGTCAAACTTATTGTATCATGAATGTCTTTCAGTCCATGTCATGGGCAGTGTGGGGAAAGAAACCATTGTGTAAATGACCTACAGTGCACAGTTTCCTCCTGTTACAAGGCTCTAGGGAGTCATGGAGGTTTAGTTACATACATGGCAGTGGCTCCTCCAAACTATTCCAGGATTTACCTTTGTGTGATCCTGCTTAGTTAAAACCAATATATAGTTTTTCTTACTTTAGTTAGGAATATTCCATTGGTGAGGAAGATTATTTTAAAGAAGGAGAAGCAAAAACAACAGTCTGTAAAACTATGATTATAGCTGATAAATCTTAAGTTCACCAGGCTTCTGAGGAAACTATCTTTTTTACCCTGCCCTCTTTTTTTAGTTCGTGTTTTCTGTGTGTTTTATGTCATAGAGGGGAAGATATCCATCCATAAAAATCACTTAGGACTGGATCCAGAGGAGGATGCTCACATGCTCCCTGTGACTATCGGAGTATAGTGAATCGAATTTGGTTCCACTGCTTCACAGCCACCTTATTAACAGAAGTTCTTTCTTTCTTAAAAACAAAAAACTATAACACTATGGCTTAGCCATGATTCTCTTCCATTCACAAGATGGGGATGACAGGTGCTCCCCATAGACAGTGGGTCCTGTTGGAGTACATACTCAGTAGTAAACCCTGGGGGATTCCTGGCCGAAGCAGGGAGAGCGGGGCATCTGTGATTCGGTAACACAGTTAAGGAAGAATTGGGAAATTCCATTTCACTCCAGAAACACAAATGTAGAGGATGAGCTATAATAATTATATAGAGCTTTTGTTATTCAGTGATACTGAGTTAGATTTTTCTTTTATTATTATTATTAATTCATTCATTTATTTTTAGATGGGGTCTCACACTCTTGCCCAGGCTGGAGTGTGGTGTAATGGTCTTGGCTCACTGTAGCCTCGACCTCCTGGGCTCCAGTGATTCTCCCGCCTCAGCTTCTTCCTGACTAGCTATGCATGGCTGATTTTTGTATTGGGTTTTCTTCAGAAAATTTCTTATTAAATCACACTTAAAGCAATTATTCGTAAATTTACTTCTATCCAAGACAATGGAGAATAGATCACTCCAACTCCTAAGATTTCTCATTTCATTGAGTCATGTTTTTGAATTTCGAATTGAAGATAATCTTCATGTCCTGCTTGCTTCTCGTTAAATATTTTCCCTGAACTAAGGGTTTTCATAAAGATACAGTACTGAATTGATTCTCCTCTCAGTACTGTCTTTTCATTCTTAGGGAATTCCATTGAAAAATAGGATGCAAAAAAAAGCAGCCTCCCACATCCGGTACTTTACCTCTGCTTTCCATAACTGAATTGAGTATCAGAACCACAAAAGCAAGTTATTCTGACAGACTCTTTGTGATTCAGGTAGGGATTCTGAATCCTGATTCTTTTTTACTTAGATATTAATTTCCATTTTCTTTTATAACTCATAATATAAAAATTCTAGGTATCTTTCAAAACCTAAAATACGTAGATTCATCCCTCCTAATGACTTTCTTTTAGTCTCTTGCCCAGTTTCCTAGTTGATAGGACTGACTCTGGGGAGACTGCCAGTGTCTCCAGCACTATGGATGCCACGGCCTTGGTGCTATGACATTAATTCCTAAAGGTAAAACAGTTGATAGGCAGGAACCTTACTGCCATAACCTACAGTTGCCTTGTTGTTCAAAAGCATTAGTTAAGCTATCTGCTGCCATCACGTTTGACCTCTACATTCTTTCTTTGTCATAGGACATTATATAGTCCGTACTCAGCTAACCTTTTTTCCTTTGACCTCAGAGCTCATGCTATCTCTCCTTTGCCTGCATGCTTATGCATACTATGCGTAGCCTCTCTTGCTGGTTCTCCCTCTAATGAGGTGTGATTCACATACCATTAAGTTTACTTATTTAAGAGTACAATTCAATGATTTTTAGTTAGGTTTATGGAGTAGTGCAGAAATTACCACAATCTGGTTTGAAGACACTTCCACTATGCTAAAAAGATTCTTCCATGCCCAGTTGTATCCACTTCCAGTACACAGCCAGTCCCTGACAACCAGTTACCTACCTTCTATCTCTATAGATTTGCCTTTTCTGGACATTTCATATACATGAAATCATACAATATATGGTTTTCTGAATCCAGCTTCTTTTACTTAGCATTACATTTTCAAGGTTCACCCATGTCTGAGTATTTTATTCCTTTTTATGGCTGAATGCTGTTTCATCATATACACTACATTTTGTGTATCCATTCACCAGTTAATGGGCATTTGAGTTACTAGTTTTTGGCCATTATACATAATGCTGTTATGAGCATTTATGTACAAATCTTTGTGTGGATATACATTTTCATTTCTCTTAGGTAGATTCTTAAAGAGTAGAATTGCTGATCTGTATTTGTTTTTAAGACATGAACAAAGTGTTTTCTGGAGTGGCTGCACCATTTTACATTCCTACTAAGGTTATGTGAGGTTCTCGTTTCTGCACATCCTCACTAATACTTGTTACTTCGTTTTTTAAAGTGCCTGTTAAAGAATCTTCTTTATTAGCTTACTTTCGGCCAAAACATGAGGGGGATCCAGGGTGGTCAGTTCCCCAGTCCCTTACCCTCTCTTTCTTCTTGGTGAGATAAGACACATTTGGCAGGTATCAGGGTTTTTCTGTAAGGTAGACTCTGTTTTCTGCATCAAACCAAACCCATTTTTTCCTCTATCTTCT
>NW_016107388.1:3046196-3069020 GCF_001604975.1 Cebus imitator | reverse complement strand
CTGGTCTCGAACTTCTGACCTTACGTGATCTGTCCGCCTTGGTCTCCCAAAGTGCTGGGTTACAGGTGTGAGCCACCACGCCTGACCCTGGTTTTTTTCATTTTTAGGAATTAATCTGTTCGTGTTCGGTTTTTTTTTTGAGATGGAGTCTCGCTCTGTTGCCCAGGCTGGAGTGCAGTGGTGCCATCTCTGTTCACTGCAACCTCTGCCTCCTAGGTTCAAGCGATTCTCCTGGCTCAGCCTCCCAAGTAGCTGGGATTACAAACATACGCCACCACGCCCAGCTAATTTTTTGTAGAAACAGGGTTTCACCATGTTGGCCAGGATGGTCTCAATCTCCTGACCTCATGATCCTCCTGCCTTGGATTCCCAAAGTGCTGGGATTACAGGTGTGAGCCACCATGCCCACCCATCTGTTCTTGATATGTGATTTATTTGGGACTCTGTGAGCAAATCTGTTGTGAGAACCTTTTATTTTATGCTAATTACATTTTATGAGATTCATAAAACTCTTAACTATTTGAACTATTACTTCTTAGTCCTAGTTAGACTTCTGGGCGTCTTTTTTCCTGCCCCTGTGCTCTATATGGAGTTGCCACCACTGTTCTATTTCTTAGATTTTTTTTTTCTCCCTCTCACTTATACTGGTTGTGGAGTAGAAGTCATTATTGTCAACCACCTCTTTCATTGCTGCTACCTCTGAAAATCAATACTCAGGTGATTTTATGTTTATGGATAATATTAGTGCTGATTACAGGGTAACAAATAGTAAATAACAAAAGTGATAAATATTAGGAAGCAATACAGGTTTTACAAAGTTTTCTTAGTAATTTCTTCTGATGATGTTTTTTCATGCTGGTCTTAGAAGTTAGGAGGAAATTTCTCCAGCGATGTGAAGTGGCTTAGGTGTTTCCCTGAGGTGAGCATCTTGAGTTTTATCTTTGTGATTAACTGTTTCTCAACCAAGATTGTCTATGTAACAAATACAGCCAGTTTTTACTATTTGGAAATTTTGTCTCTTGAGAATTCACTTACTTACTAATACTTATTTGAAACCCCCAAATCAAACTCACACTGCTTTCATGATTACTTGCGAACCTGCAGAGAGGAACAAAAAATCTGAGTCTCCTGCTTTGCATCTTCCTACCTGAGGTGGGATAAAGTGAAGCACTCTCTGCCTTCTTGTCTCTGTGGTCATACAGAAATGACCAAAGGATTGAGAGGGGAGAGGCCAGCGCATGTCACAAGCTCCAGTCTTCACTGGGGCCTGTTGATGGCTTGAATCCCAATTCTGGCAACAGTTCTTGGGGTGGCTCAGGCAAGTCTCTAACACTTCTTAAGTTTATTTTATCTTTTGTGAAGTAATATAGTCTCTGCCAGGATGAGATCTCAGGATTTAATATTATAATCTATTTTATATATTGATATGTGTACATATTTTCCTAAGGAGCAATTGTTCATTTTTTGCTAATCCAATGTTTGCTGTATTTTTTAGAACATAACTTTTATATAGTAAATAATGCGAATTGATTGTTACTTTAAGTACTAAACCTTCCTGAATTTGTTTCCTTAAGTGTAAAATTTTGAATCTCTAGCTCCCCATGTAGAAGCTGGCACCCATGGAATTGTCTTTCTTTTTCTGTGACACAGCCTTCCCTAGGCTGACGCAGTCTTTCCTAGGATGTTGGACTGAGTGCCTCAGATTGGAGCCAGGTTGACTGGAGTTGGCAGGGCTGCTTGGTTCGCTGCAACTCTTGGTCTCGTCTGGAGCCCGCTTTTACATTCTCTCTGGGTTAGGTTCCTGCAGGGTCAGCCAGGCTACCCTCCCACACCCTTGCCCAAAATTGTTTCCTTGGGTTTTATATCTCAGTGTTAGTTATGTTTATAAAGTTCCTTTTTAGGGAACAACTTTGGATTTATCCTGTAGTGAAGGGTGAATCTTTCTTCAAGGCACACCCACATGCAAAGGATTGATAGATTTCTGCCTCCAAAGTCTGTCAGCTGAGCTCTGGACACTCTTGATCTTCCAAGGTACTTAAACGTGTGGTACCTGCATCCTGTTTCTTCTTCAGTGGACAGAAGATTCCAGAAGTTCAGCCTGCCCCCAACTCTTTTTTTTCCTGCCCTCTTTCACA
Source organism: Cebus imitator (assembly GCF_001604975.1). Taxonomy (NCBI): domain Eukaryota; kingdom Metazoa; phylum Chordata; class Mammalia; order Primates; family Cebidae; genus Cebus; species Cebus imitator. The sequence continues at coordinate 3,066,885 of NW_016107388.1, read as the reverse complement.
CATTGCAAAAAGTTCAACAAATTCTCTTCTTTCTCCTCTGTTTCATTTCTTTGTGAGGAGCACTTTTTTCTTCAAAATTGCATAACGAGGAAACTTGAGTACCAGTCTCTCCTCTTTAATTTTATTGTGAAGTAGGTAACATAATCAGAGGGCTGAAAAATGCAAAAATATCAAAAGGCATGCATTGAAATACTTCCCTTCTCTTCCTGTCCTATAGTTTACTTAGTTCCCTCCCCACTTTGATGATAACTGCACAGAGCTCTGAGGACGCTGTGATTTTTGCATATACGTAATGCTTTATAGCGATGATAGTTGGCTTGAAGTCAGAAGCAAATTGTTTAGGAATAAAAGGAAAATGTTTGTTGAATTTTGACAGATTTCTATCAAACAACTAAAATTAATAAGGAACTAATTTTGAATGGAATGTACTTCATCATAGCATTTACTTCTATGGCATGCATCATTCCCTACCATCAGATAATATAGATTTAACATATTTTTGCTCATGCACTATTTTAAAATCAAGACATGAAAAATATTTTTATGCTTTGTGGATATCATTTGTTTCAGTCTTCGTTGTGAACCTTTTTAAATTTGGGACCGTAGCTACATTTATGAACTTTATCATTCTTTAAAGAAGTATTATATTAGACACTGCGCCAGCTGCTGTGGTTACAGAAGTGTTCAAGACACATCTCCTACCCTTGTACATGATGCTTCTGAACTAGCAATAAAAGTGTGGTGTTAATCTTATTGGCTGTTCTTCATTTAGTCTAATAAATATTTATTGAGTATGTCACTCTATCACCGTGCTGGTCCCAGGTATCTTCATGTACTTCACAAATAAATGTGCAGTGGAATGAAAGAGCGGATGAAAATGTCTTCCAGAGAAAATGATTGCATTAAGAAGAATTTGAGTCAAAATCTGAAGCTGTTTAAATTAGCTTTTTAAACTATTCTGTATTATACCTGAACACATTTTTTCCTCAGCTTATTGAATTTGCTGTGTTAGAAATTTAATCTCTAATATTCCATTGCGCATATTAAGGTATAGCCATTGGTTGTTCTTGACCTATTCGTCCTGAATATTATCAGCACGTTGGGTAGAAATATGTAAATGAACTAACTGTGACATCTGTTCTTGGTATTTGGATATTTTAGAGATATGGTTTACTTAGGGCTTTGGTTCCATTTCTGTAACTGTTAAGCCAATACTCTGAGATCTCATGTAAACGTATTTCTAAGATTCATGTGAGATAAGAGAGAGCTTTACATAGCCATAGTCTGAGAGGAGCCCAAGGAACCGGATCTTGTTTCTGGTAAATTCCAGGGCTTGTTTCATAATGCTTTTCTCAAACCTGGAGAGCAGAGAACAAAGTCTAATCTTACTAGCTTCAGAATGGTTAAGCTAACATGGCAAGACTCAGGACAAGTTTGACAGTGCTTGATATAAAACAGTGTGATATAGTTGGATGAGAGAAACCATAAGAAATTAAATATATCATGATAAGTGGGAATATATTAGAACAACTTCTCTTAATTGTCTAGTTAATGATTACTTTTCCTTTTGCTGATTGCTTTTCTCCTTTTTCCTTTATTCACCTTTTGGTCTGTTTTGTTTTTGTACATTATACCATAGGATATTCTTGGAGTGAAACCTATTCCTGTTGACTTTTGCCTGTGACTGTTCCTGAATGCTTCCAAAGTTGCTTGTAAATCTTCACAAAGATGCCTTATTTTATATAACTAAAATTAGTATGAAATATCATTGTAATTTGTTGAAAGATCCTTTTATATTTATATTTTAATTCTCATTGAGTTTATATTAAGTTAATAGAAACCTAATGATTGATCCACCTACTCCCCCTTGTGGTAATATTTAGTTTAGCTGAAATACTTTTAGCTGTTAATTCTTGATGTTACTTTACTATAATGAGAACAAAGATTTGGATAGCTCAAAGCAGATTTAAAAAAATAATTTAGATTGGGCTTTGTAATAATTAGGAGGGGTGACTAGCACTGCTCAACCCAGTTGGATGTTAGGATTATCTGCAGACCCTGGATCACAGTGAGAGATTGCTTTCATCCGTTTGTGGGTAGGACCCAGGGATTTACAGTTTAAATCAAATTAAATTTAATCTACTTTTAAAAATTAGAAATTTCCAGGTTATTCTAATATATAGTCAGGGTTGAGAACCACTTATATAGTTTATAATTATGCTTCCACAACTAACTGTTTCTGTATATGGGGAGAGAGCACATCATAATTTTTAACAACAGTTTGTCTATTACATTATAGTGTGCAAAGTACTTTTACATAATTTAATGATTTTTCCCAGAGACTCCTTTTATATAGTGGGAACTGGTCTTACAGTGACTGACTGGTCTCAGATTATACAACAGTTAAGAGGAGGAACTGGGATTTGAAAACCAAGACATCTGGCCTTTAATCTATCTCACCACACCAGTATTTTGACCTCAGAGTCCTCAACTGAAATGATGGATCTTGGATTATTTCATCTTTAGAACTCCTCTTATTATAAAGTACTTTTTGCCTGTGGCTATGTTCTGTAAGTTAGCTTTACACAAAATACTAAAGCCACAGTGAACTTCTTTCAGATGCAGTGTGGAACTCTCAGGTTTCCTTGGTCTGCCTCAGCCTTCTACACACCAGCACCACACCGTCAGTCTGTTGGACATTACATGGGTGGACATAGATACAAATTAAAAAATTGGAATTGCATGGACACTTAATGCCTAAACCTAATAATTACTGACTTTTATGTACAAGCTTGTGTTCTTGACTGATTGGTAAATGACAAATGAACTAGATTAGATGCAATTATTAGAATAGCACTCTTACCAGTGCAGTGAATGTGATTTGAAAACTTGAAAGCAGTCTAGATTTTATTATATTTGTTACTGTTCTCAGTGGGGGTTTGTCGAACTTAAAACTTATTTCTTATGTAAGATCCCTAGGTATTTCTAATAACTGTATTTGTTTTAATAAACTTTGACTTCGCTGTATGTTTCCATGTTCTCTTTAATATTTAGCTATTAAAGGTCAACACTTTTTTTTTTAAAAGGATGTATGTTACAAAAATCAATTGCCCTTTATTGCATAGAAAAATCTTCACATTGGCAAATACAAAATAACATTGGAATTCAGAGTCAAATTCATGCTTCACTTGGCCTGTTAACATCATCATATTTTGTATTTCACTTTTTTCCATTGACAACTTGTATCTTTCTATTAGCTATATATTATTTATTTATTTGAATATTTATGCTCTTTTTAAAAAAATCTTTCAGTAGCCCATTGCTTTTTAATTGAAAAAGTTATACATGCAGATGGCTAAAACACACTTCATACAACAGCATATAATAATCAAAATGTTTCCTTAGTACCCTAGATCTCTTAGCCTCCTTTCTCAGAAGTAGCTGTGTGTGCTTTTTTAATTTTCTGGTTCATTCTCCTGTTGTTCTATTTAATACAGATACCAAATGGGAGTTGTAATAAGCAGCATTGCGTTATATTTTTATCATACACTTAATACATTCAAGTTGTATAATCACATTCTAAATAAATGAGATATTGGCGACATTTCTATTTAAATTCTGCCTTTTATTAATGTATTTTTTTAATTTACTTTGAACATGTTACCATTCACATTGTTAAGTAGTGATCATTAAAGATGTGCTTCAGTCATTTAAAAATTAAACAGTTTTATCTATAAAAAATTGTAAATGGTGTTTACATTCAATATTAATGCATAGCATATTTTACATGTGTATTTATGTTTGTGAAAGAAATCTTTTACATATTAATGAATTGTGTCAAGGTATTATGAAAAACAAGTTATGTGAAAAAAAGGAATTTTCTTACACATTAATTAAACTTACTGGCATAAGTTGCCACTTTGCTGTTAGGTAATAAGCAGAAAACAGGAAAAAAAAAAAAAGGAGGTGGGGGAAGAGACCAGTGGCATCTTTAAGAACCCAGAACTTTGAAATTGAGACTTCTTTTGTTAATAAGGCAGTTTGAACTATGGATTAGAAGCCTTGATTTCCAGATTCTTAACACCTTTGTTATTATATTTGCATATTCTGTCTTGTAGGAAACAGTGCCAGCAATATTGACCTTTTTAATTGATCTGCTATCTATGCAGCCCTGGTTTTTCTTTTTTCATAAAAATGTAACTAGATTTTTTTTTCTTTCTCTCTCTCTTTTTCTTGTTTTTTTTGAAACTGAGTTTTTGCAATGGCACAATCTTGGCTCACTGCAACGTTCGCCTCCTGAGTTCAAGCGATTCTCCTGCTTCACCTCCCAAGTAGCTGGGATTACAGGCATGTGCCACCACACCAGGCTTATTATTATTATTATTTTTTTTTAGTGGAGATGGGGTTTCTCCATGTTAGTCAGGCTGGCCTTGGAACTCCTGACCTCAGGTGATCTGCCTGCCTCAGCTTTCCAAAGTGCTGGCATTACAGGTGTGAGCTATCGCACTGCCTTTTTTTTTTTTTAAGGCAGTGTCTCACTCTTGCGCAGCCTGGATTGCAGTGGATGGAACATGAAGTCTTATAGGAAACAGAGTGCCAGCAATATTAACCTTTTTAATTCATCTATCTTTGCAGCCCTGGTTTTTCTTTTATTGTTTTTTTTTCTCTCTCTTTTTCTTTCTTTCTTTTTTTTTTTTTTTTAAGATACCGTCTCACTCTGTTGCCCAGCTTAGAGTGCAGTGGCAGGAACATAACTCACTGAAGCTCCTGTCTTCTGGTTTCAAGCAGTTCTCATGCTTCAGCCTCCCAAGAAGCTGGGGTTACAAGCATGCACCACTAAGCCTGGCTGTTGTTTTGTTTTGTTTTGTTTACCGTAGAGATGAGGTCTTGCCATGTGGCCCAGGCTGGTCTCGAAGTCCTAGGCTCAAGCAGTCCTCCCACCTTGGCCTCCCAAAATGCTGGGATTACAGGCATGAGTCACTGATCACAGGCATGTAATGATTACATTACATGCCTGGTCCTAGGTTCTTAACGGGTAATGAAAATGTAAACATCTCATGTTTTATAGTCAACGATCACTTTAAAAAGAAGAAAGGGAAATTAGGTTTACGTCATAGGATAGTATTTTTCTTACTATGTTCATAATGTTAAGTAATTGTAGTTTTATTTGATTTTTTTTTTCTTTTGAGACACTGTCTTCCCCTTTCACCCAGGCTGGAGTGCAGTGCAAGATGTAGGCTCACTCCAACCTCTGCCTCCTGAGTTGAAGCAATTCTCGTGCCTCAGCCTCCCAAGAAACTGGGATTATAGGTGTACACCACTACACCTGGCTAATTTTTGTATTTTTACTAGAGACAGGGTTTCACCTCATTGGCCAAGATGGTCTTGAACTCCCAGGCTCATGCCATCTGCCTGCCTTGGCCTCCCAAAGTGCTGGGATTACAGGCATGAGCCACGACGTCTTGCCTGTACTTGAGTTCTTTTGAACAAGGAAAACTATTTGTTTTTTTAAAACATTTTATATGTTACACCTATGGAAATTCAGGTTCCCGGAATATTCAAATTTAATGTATTAAAAAGTGACCTTACTGTGTGTTTTTCTAAGTTTAATATTTTGGCTTCTTTATTATTTTGAATATAAATGAGATGTGAGCTGGTACCAAGGTGGGGAAAAGAGCCAGCCCAAGAACATCTCTGGGGGCTGGGAAAGCCCTCCCCTCTTCCTGAGAGGTCAGTCCATCCATGGGCATATATAAAAAAAAAATCCTAGGTGAGAAGTGTAAAGTATGCTAGAACCTGAGAGTCAAGTCTAGTCATCTTCCCTGGGGCCACATTCTGCAAGGCACTGGGAGCTCCAAAAGAAATGGAATGGGGTGGGAATTTAGCCTTTACTGGTTGGGGGAAGGGATGCTCTGAGACATTCATGTAATGTTATCTGTGTCAGCCCTTGGTTTTAGGTATTTTTGAATTACCAACTTTTTAGCAAATGATAAATGAAAATAATATCAGATAACTTAAACTTCATGTAGAAATACTATTTTTTTTTAGCAGTTGTGTCCTGCCAGATAAGCTACTCCCTTGGGAGAACTCTGTAGGTTTCAATGTTATACTTGGTAGTATTTTTTTATAGAAAACTTGGGTGAACTGTTTTTTGTTTTTGTTTTTTGTTTTTTTTTTTGGTTTTTCTTTTTTACATTAAAGCAATGTACATAGATTTCCATTCAACCTTTAAGGCTGTGGCTAGGAGGTATTTGCATATTTCAAGCTGTCTTTAAATACTCCTGTGACGTATAAATGAGCAGAACTTAAAAGAGCTCTGTAAGGGCATATGATTAATAATTTTTATAAAAATGCTGCTACGATTGCAGGTCCTTTTGGAATAAATCATGGAATTGAACTTCATTCAGATGTGGTGGAATATGCCAAGGAAAAACTGGAGAGCTTCATCAAAAATAGTGATAGCTTTGATAAGTAAGTATTCGTATCTATAGTTTTGGTTTGAAATTACTTAAACGGATACATGGAACATGTCTATTCGTGAACACTATTATTGATCCTGAGTTGCTCAATTGAATGCAGCAAAAATCAGTGCACCATAAAATGAGAAAAAGTTAAGACTTCTATAACTTTTACTATATATAATTCTATGGTAAATTTAAATCTAGTAAATTTTTGCTACTACCACTTTATTAGTAATGTTGAATTCATTAAACATTATTCAAGTATCTTTTCTGGAGATACAATATAATACTGTGATTGCAGTATTTTTCTGGAACTGTTTTTTTACCTTTTGAATAGTAATTTAGTAGTTCTTTCCTGAACCTTCAGTTGTAATGTAAGAGGTGGTACCTATCAGTATACAAAAGACTTTAACATATTCAGCTACTTTGTAATATATCCAGAAGAAATGATCATAGAAATACATTGATACATCTTGTGATAGGATTGTTTATGAGAAATGAGTTTATAAAACCATCCTTTTGAACTCACAATGGAACTCCCTTTAGAAGAAACATTGTACAGGCTTTGGTCCTTGGGCTGGCAGGAAAAGTCCATTTGGTGTGTAATTCTACTAGAATTCTGCATTGTTGTGGAGCAAGGGCACTTATGCTGAAGTTTGTGAACTCTGAAATTGTGTAAAACTTTGAGAGCTTTCACATCCCTTATTTCTCTGTGTATCTTATTTTCAAAGAGATAAAGTGTTAAAAAGGATAGAAAACACAAACTTAGAACACAGTCACTTTAAAGAACAAACTTTTTGGTAAAAGCATTGAGAATTCCAACTTGGCTTGCTGGGAGTGGACCCTCATCTTCAGCCCATGGCCATGACCATCAACAACTTGAGGGAGAGGGGGCTAGATCAGAACTGAGGGCTTTGTTCTAAAAGATCTAGATTGAAGGACAGCAGCAGGAGAGAAGAAGCCAAAAAACCTTGTAAATATCTTCAGAGGAATGGTTTTTTTTTCCTCTCCTCCCTTTGCCCTTCCTCCCCTTTCTCTTGCGCCTTTGTTTGATTCTCCTTTGCAATGCCAGTCTGTATTTATCCTCTGGCAAGTGGCATTTGATTGGTTGAAGAACAGAAACCTGATGTAATGGAGCAAAATCCTCAGTACTTACAGTGAAGGCAAGGTCTTGCGTCTACCTAGGTGTGCTTGTAACTATGTTAAAGCCCACAGACATGCATGGGAGAGTTGGGAAATGCTCAGGTTTTATTTTCACTGTAATTAATTCAATGGATTTAAGCAATCATTTAAATGTTCTGCATTAATTTACTGAGCACCATCCTTTATCTTATTTATGCCTGTCTTTATAAACAACACGTAATGCACATTTTTTATTCAGTTTTCAAGGCTTACTGTGTTGGTTCATATCCTATTTTCAAGAAAAGCACGTTTGGTAGAAATAAATGTTTAGTCCAAATTATTTGATAAGAAATTGGGTTTCAATTTTAGCATCCTTTTGTGTCTTTATTGTTTCTCTCTGTCTTAAGAATTATAGTAGCATGGTAAGTGCTTAAGATGTAGCCGTGAATATATTTTTATACAGTTATTAGACTTATAGAATTTCGTTCATTTTATTTAACTGCTGTTAAGTATTTGTTTTGATCTTGAAAGTTAATGTACACAAAAGGGCTTTTTGAATACATTTGGACTTGGAAAATATAAAAGTTATATTAGTAATATCAACTGTTTAAGGTCTATTTTAAGCTGTTGTATATTAGTTATTAATAGATTTCACCTATTAATACATAAAGACACATATAATTCCATTTTGGGTCATTATTTGAGCAGAACAGACTCAAGGAAGACTCTTGAATCAGTGAAGCAACTCTGTACAAGTGTCTGTGGAGCTCAAGTTTATTGCTGGCAAGTGGGTATAGTCCTGGGAAACAGTAAAATATGCGATTTAAAGCATTTCTATGTTGATGTAATTTAAATAATAATCCACAACACAGATAAGTTTCAAGACTACTTAAGTGTCTCCATTTTTAAAAATTTCTCTTATTTTTGTAATTGTAAAATGCACAAATTTCCCTGCCTTATATTTCTTTAGTTTAATTTTGTTGTTACTGTGTTATATAGGTTTGTTATTCATAAAATGATCAATCATAAAATACAGTGATATGACTGATATGTTTCTCTATAATTTTCAATGGTCTTGTTTTAGTTATTATACGTAGTTACTTCTTAAGTGTTTGTTACAGGTTATTTTTAAAACAGATTCTTATATTCATGAACTAGTCTTGAAGAAGACAGTTCTGCAAGTTTTATTCCAATCTTCAGTATACTAAAATATTACTATTTTGTGTTTCAGATTATAAAGTAGCTTGTATACAAAGAGTAGTATGTACTAGGAAGACGTTTCATTTGGCATAATGTAATGAGTGGCTGGATTCAGTGTTTTTTTTTTTTGTTGTTACATTTATACAGTTTGGTTTCAGTGACAAATTATAAAATGATATTTTTCTTCTTACAAATGTTTTATTTTCAATTTCTCTTGATGTTTGTGGATAATATTTCAACTAATTTTCAAGTTAAAATTTTACAAGCTTTCTCGGCAAAGTGGTTTTTAAAATCTTATTTCTAAGCAGTTTTATTGAATTATGTATGGTTTATCAAAGTACATATTTTAGTTAACAAAATATAAAATAACTGAGGAAAATTAATTGTCATATTTATATATTCCTTAGTACCAGATTATCCCTGATTATGTGTAATGGAGAGAGAATAAATAGCTGAAACCTAATATTCTTCAAGTCTTTTTTATCCTGTCAGTTTGGATTTTTTTTTAATCAATCCCCTCTTCAAAAGTATTATCATGTCACGTATGATTTCAATTCCATTTTTAAAATTTTCTTATATACATTTATTTAAGATCATAGTAAACTCCCAAATACAGTAAAGGGGGAAAAACCCTTATGCTAATCAGCATTAGAATATATAATGTTAGATGACCTTTTTAAGAATACAAATATAGGCTGGGCATGGTGGTTCACACCTGTAATCCTAGCAGTTTAGGAGGCCAAGGCAGGAATATTGCTTGAGCCCAGGAGTTTGAGACCAGCCTGGGCAGTGATGGCAAAATGCTCTCTACAGAAAAGAAAAAAAAATACAAAAATTAGTTGGGCATGGTTGCACATGCCTGTATTCCCACGTACTTGGCAGGCTGAGGTGGGAGGGTCGCTTGAACAGAGGAGGTAGACGTTGCAGTAAGTTGAGATTGCACCACTGCACTCCAGTGTTAGCGACAGAGTGAGACCCTTTCTCAAATACAGTACAAATATATGTTTTTATGTTGTGTAAAGCTTGATTCCTGTGTCTTCAAAGTAGTATTCTTTCATTTTTCTAAGTACTTTTAAAGTTTCTATGTCTTAGTCTTATGTCAGCAAATGAAATAATTTAGAGAGGCTACTCTGAATTTACTGTACTGGAGATGGGAGGGAAGGAGTAAGTTTCAAGTCTGATGTAATGCGTTGTTACATATGGTATTCTTAAATTCACTGAAATTCTCTTATAAAAATGATGAGGTTTCAAGGGTCCTCTGAAACACTGGCAAGCTTTCCCCACAAATCCCAGTCAGTAAATCTTTTAGCCTTCTTAAGCTAAATGGTCTCTGTTGCCACCACCTGACTCTGCCTTTGCAGTATAAAATTGGAAACAAATGCCATGAAAATGAATGGGCGTGAGGGTGTTCCAGTAACACTTTATTTACAATAACACTCTGTTTATGAGCTGTAGTCTGGACTTGGCATGCTGTCCATAGTTTGCTGACTCCTATTGTACTTTTACACATGCTCTCCTAAATATTCTGTTTTTAGCTAGACAAGTAAAGGACTTTAGGTATCTGGCTTTTGAGAGAAAAGAAGGATGTTGGGAAAGTCAAATTATGAGTCAGTATTTGGGCATGTACAGTTAAAAAAACATCTCTCCAGCTTTAGTTACTTAGAAGAGTATGTTAGTTAAAGGAGCCTGAATTATAAACTTTTTACCCTGTAAATACTTTGCAAATGAATTGATTATTAGTATAGCATTTATTTATTTATAACCACAGATATGTGATGCATATACATGTAGGTATTTGGTTTGGCCCCCTAGAATGCATGCTTTGGAGAGGGCCATGTTCTTGTAAAGCAGTAGGCCAGAAATCCTGTATTCTTCTCCTCCTAGATGACTTAACAGCTGTGATTCTGAAAATCTGACAGTGTCCATAGCCAGATGAGTATAATGTAGTTTGAATTATTGGAGATTTTCATTCCATATGAATGAAAGACCATTGTCTCTGTATAGTGTGCCGTATAAATGAGTCATGGTATCAGTGACGAGAACAGTAATGAGGTGATAAATAGCACCTCCTATGCATTGTCTGTGCATTAGTGTTAACCATTCTAAATGTTTTATCCACAGTTCTAGAGACAGTATTCATTGGCGTCTTCACATTTCCCAGATGAGAAAACAGGATTAGACAAAGAGGCTATAACCTGAGCCTGGCAGCCTTTTTACATAGTTCTAGTTTGGCTCTTAGGATGTAAATCTTGATTTATTCTAATATCTCTTCCTAGCAAGGGGCTGTTACCGATGAATTACAGCCTAGCAACTTGGATAGGAAAGTTGAAGCAATAGTTTTATTTTCATCATTTACTTTCTTCACATTAGAATTAAGGTATGCTGTTAACGTATAGCACATCTAATTCACTATGACATTTATATTAAAGAGCATACCTCCTTGTTCACGGAGACTTGCCTATGCCATGAATTTTTATTGCTGTCAGGGATGGGTGGGGGAGGCAATTCATTCCTCAAATTTAGTTGAGGTCTAAGTTTTATATGTAGAATTAGAGTAGTCTTGTAATTTAGAAGATTTAGTTGATATGGTCATATCTACTATCCTTAAATTATATGTTCATTTTTCACATATGATTTGCATTTGAAAATTAGATGCTTCTGTATTCTGTCATCTTTTATTAACTTCATCTTTGTGAGAATTATGCTTATTTGAACGTTTTCCTATATATAATTCATTATATATTCAATATTATTTCAAAATATTTCTCAAATACGTGAACATTTTGGTATTCTAATGTTCAGAAGTAGTTTTAGAACAATTGTTAGAGATTGAAACTCCACTTTAAACTTATGACAGATATGTAAATACATTTTTAAATTATGACAGACATTCAGATGTTGAGACAGAAGAATCCTTGAATATAGTCATCGGGACTATCTGTTGTATATTTTAACTTCTGTTAGAAATGGCATGGGGAAAAGTTGCATGGCTTCCAGCACATTTTTAGAAGAAGAAATTGTTGAAATATAATTTCAGCCATAAAAGGTCTCACCTATATATGACTTATTGGTCACATTTCCTGTAAAATGTTTGGACATTGTTTTTGTTACTATGGATTTCTCTAATGCTTTCTTTAATGAACAATAACTGTATTTACTTGCAACACATTGCTTGGAATAATGCTTGAATTATTCTGAGATGCGTTTGATGCATTTGAGAGGGAAAACACTTGAAAATGTAGTTTTGTTTTTCAAAAAATTATAATTCGGTAGCTTAATTCTTGATTATAAGAGTCGTTGAATTGTACAGGTGTGTTTGGAGATCAAGAGTTTAACATTTCCCTTGGATTTCTTCACAATGGAAAAGTCTGAAGTTTTGTTTTGTCTTAATAAAGCAGCCATAGTTCTTAAATCTCAAAACGTGTATTTTGACAAAATATTTCAAGGAAAAGAAGTTTTTGTGATACATTAACAGGTTGTTTTGGATGAGGTGTGAGAACAAGGTAGGATTCTTTTCCACATCCTCGAAATTTCTTTATTCCACTGGAATAATTGTCTAAAATTTCAATAACAGCATCCTGTGGCACATGATAAACTAGGTGTGCAAATTGTCAGCCCCACTTCAACAGTGTATTGAAGGGGAATGTTGTTTTTTCTACTCTCAGTCAGATCCTAGACCTAGACTATCCGTCTAAGAGGGAAGCTACAGGGCAAGGCTAGGTCACCCTGATCTCCTAGCAGCTTATCAAAAGAATTATATGGGCAAGTTGGCAAGGTCCCTGCTGTGAACGAAATCATCTATCTGCCTGAAGATGAAGATATTCCAACATGCACCTATAAAGAAAACCACGGCTAAGGTAAGTGATTAGAATCCTGGTGTTATTTTGGGCAAGTGCTCATCTTCTAAACCAAGATATCTATGTGCTCTATATTTTTTCATAAACGATTTTCAGGGTATATTTTATTAATAGTATGTCAATTACTTTTCCCTTCATAAGAGAATCTGAAAAATATTCATTGGATTTTCAGGTTTAAATCAATACATGATTATAAACCTAGAATGAATGATTTTGTGGTTATATACATTTCAGGACTGTTGATTTTTTTTTTTTCTGTGTACAGATAACATCTTTTTGGTAGTATAATTTAGGAGTGTGGGTCATCTCTATCTCGGAAATTTTGTTTTGAACATTTTTTTCAAAGCATAAAAATGATTGCTACTTTTTATTTTACTTATAAAATTTTAATGAACTCCTAAATCAAGTATAACAATTAGGGAGGGAACACACCAACCATTCTTTTACAAGTAATTGTAACCACATGTTAAGTAGACATTTTAGTAGACTTTTTGCCATTTTTTTTTTCCTTCTCAGATTTCATTTATTGTGTGGTTGATGTAAAAAGGTAGATTTCAGATTTTCTCTTTCATCGTTTTTAATTTATGTGTGTAATTTTATAAATAGTGTAGTATTATTTTGCAATAAACTGAGAACTTTCATTGAGTTTATTGTTCAGTCTAATAGATTATACAGAAATTGTATTTGTAGTTTAAAATATGTCCTTTACCTCTATAGGTTTATGGAAACTTAGGTAAGATACAGCTTTCAGAAGATAGTCAAAGCCTAAGGAGGAAAGTTTTTTTTTAAATTTTCTTCTCTTCTTTGGAAGAAACAATAGGAGTTGTAATTTACTCTGTTTGATAACATGGTAGCCACCATTTGTGTTTTGAATCAATCATCTAGTTATTCATATATATAAATATATACACAAGTATCAGTAAACATTTACCTGCATTTTTTTTTTTTTTTTGAGACAGGGTCTTGCTGTGTCACACAGGCTGGAGTGCAGTGACATGGTCATAGCTACCCATAGTTTCCAGCTTGTGGGCTTGAGATCCTCCCACCTTGGCCTTTGGAGTAGCTAGGACCACACGCATGTGCTATCATGCCTAACTAATGTTTTAAAAAATTTTTGTAGAGACAGGGTTTTGCCACGTTGCCCAGACTGGTCTGGAACTCCTGGGCTCAAGTGATCCTCATACCTTGGCCTCTGAAAATGCTGGAATTGCAGGAGTGAAGCACCACACCTGGCCTACCTGAAAAATTGTTACCATTTGGAAAAAATATAAACCGAAGTTTTGGCCGTTCTACAACCTGATTGGTATGAATTTGTTTACATAAAATGCTGTATAAGTTATGGGCCTGGAGCAGTGGCTCACACCTGTAATTCCAGCACTTTGGGAGACCCAGGCAGGTGGATTGCCTGAGTTCAGGAGTTGAAGACCAGCCTGGGCAACATGGTGAAGCCCCATCTCTACTAAAATACAAAAATTTAGCTGATTGTGGTGGTGCACATCTATAGTTCCAGCTACCTCAGGAGGCTGAGGCACAAGAATTTCTTGAACGCGAGAGGTGGAGGTTGCACTGAGCTAAGATCGCGCCACTGCACTCCAGCGTGGGTAACAGAGCGAGACCCCCCTCTCAAAAAAAAAAAAAAAAAAAAAAAAAAGATAAATGAGTCATGATGTTAGTATCAGAATACAAAATGTCTTAAGATTATCAACGGTGTACCCAGTCAGAAAAAACAAAGTTCAGCTATAAGTACTTTATTGGAAAGTTTATCCATAATCACTTTACAGATTGAAGAAAAGTAAGAATATGCAATTCGAGAGCTTTTTTCTTTAACTGATGGTGAAATTTCATGTATTACGGCTAGAAGAGGTTAAGCTGTGCTTATGATCCCTAGATAGGATACTTTCTCTGGTAGACATTTTTTTTATAACCATTATATTGGTAGTGTTATAGTTTTCTTTGTAGTGTGTTTGGCATATGAGTTCTGTTATATGTTCCAGATTTTTTAGTGCCAACATTTAAAAATATCCTGTTTTGTCCAATATTTTTGTCTTTCAATTTTTATTTTTAAATTTTGTAATAGTGCACTCCTTTTTGAATATTGTTTTAAATTCAAGTAAACTTTCGAATTTGAGCATCCTGGTAATCAATTTAAACATGTTAAATGAAAGTATAAAGATCCCGTATGTGTTTTCTAGAAGTAGAGTTGCAATTACTAGAAATTATTTATTAATTTAGAGATTTGATTTTTCTATGCAGTTATCCTTTGTATTAATAATTCCTTTTAGATAGATACACTTGTTCTGCTTTACATTAGAGGGAAAAATGTTCATGTCGTGTACTAGAATAATAAGGATGGTTGATTTGAGATCTTCAGAAAGGCTCTCCAGTCCAAGAAAAACCTGCCTTTTATTTATAGGAGAGTTAATTATTCATTAAAGGCAAGAGTTTGTTTTTCCTCTTTTGGCATGTTGGGAAAAAACTATTTTGTAACATGAAGCTACAGTTATTATAGTAACCAATTTAGCAAAACATAAACTATTATATTACTACAAAGAAGTTCCATAGGTGGCGGGTCACAGTGGCTCACACCTGTGATCCCAGCATTTTGGGAGGCTGGAGTGGGAGGGTAACTTGAGGCCAGGAGTGCAACACCAGCCCGGGCAACACAGCGAGACTCTGTTTCTATATTTAAAAATTAAAGCAATTAGAAGAAGCGCCATAGGCATATGCTTTTTCTGTAACTTTATTTCTAGGGAAGCTTTCTTTTCGACTCCTGAGATTTTTGTGATTAGCATATTTAATATGTCAAATTTAATATGTCAATGTTCATATTTAACGTTGGTAGGTAGAAAAGACAAAACATTTATGTTTCTTTTATGGTTCATTTATTTAATACATGTATTTTGAGGACTGTCATAGGTGATCGAGATACAATTAAATTCAGAAGAAATATTCAAAGAGATAGCAGGAAAATAAATTTTAAAAATGTTTCAAAGGGAAGATTGTGTTAAGGAGAAAGTATGAGAAGCAACTCTTTCATAAGTGAAAGGGTAGTTATTTAGTATTTCCATTTTACGTGACTATTAAGACGTATGGTATTTTAATATACAAATATAAAAGAGTTACTGAGATAGTTTACATTCTTTTATAAAGTCTCAAAAACCCGTGTGAATTTTATACTTACAGTATAGCTAAACTTGAACTAGCCACATTTTAAGGGTTTACTCATCACAGTGGTTGGTGGCTTTCATCTCGGTAGTGCGGTTCTAGATTGTCCTATCTCACCATTCAGATCCCAGCTTGCCATTTCTCAGGGAGCCCTTCTCTGATCCCCAGGCCTGTCATTTTCCCTTTAGAGCATTTATCACAGTTGCAAATTATATTTCAATTAATAGGATTGTTCGATGCTTGTCTCTTCCGTTAGATACAGACACGAGTATCTCCCATTATATCCCCAGTCATTGCACAAAGCTGGTGCTCAATAAATAGTATTTGACTGAAGGAAGTGTGGAATTAATCTGTAAGGTAACTTGCCAGAGCCACACATATAGTTTTAGAATCAAACACTACGTTCTAATTTATTTTGCTGTGATGAACATGTATAAAATATCACTAACATGAGAAGTGGTTTTAATTGTAAGTTGTCTTACCTGTAATGGTGTTTTCCTTGGCAGTAGTTCTGTAAGCTACCACGTATTTTTAACTAGTAGGAAGCTTTTAAAACTATAAGCATATTTTTTAGTTGATTTAACATATTTGACAAAGAGGTTTAATACTTCAAAAATTTTTAATTATTTAAATTCCCTGCTCACATTCATTCTGAAAATTATGAAGTTGATATAAATTATTATAAAATTAAAGCATTTAAATGAATTTCTGTAAGATTTTTAGATAGACCTTACTGAAAAAGTCCAACTTATGTTTTAAGAATGCTTACTGTGAATTTGATAAGGTGATTAAACCATGTGATCTACAATATCTAGTTACTTAAAATCCAAAAATTATATTTTGGCCATAATTTAAACAACCTGAGATATGCCATAGTTTTGAGTATGAAGGAGAAATTAAATATGATTCTCAAATCTAGGTAAGTTCCCATTTTGTGTGTGCTGTGCAAGGAGAAAGAATGAGGTACTATTAAAGAATTGAGTAAGATTTCATTGCAAAGCTAATATTTGATCTATATCTTGAAAAGATACTAGGCATTTATTAAGGGTAGAAGGAGAGGGGAAGAGTATTTTAGTTAAGAGAACAGCACATACACAGCTGCAGCATTTCAAAACTCAGTGTAATGGTTCCTGTAAGGAATCAGAAGCAAGTAATTCAGTCTGCCTGCAGAGTAGTGTGTTCAGGCTCGGGCAGAGACAGGAAAGGTCTAATAGAACTACTTGACGGTAGACTCATAAAGATCCTCCACATAGCACTCCTAGGAGCTTGAACTTACGCACTTACCTTGTGCAGTAGAGAGCAAAGGGATCAAAGAGAGGCCTGAAAAATGTGATCAGTGAGATGGCAGCTACAGTAAAAGAAATAATGGGGCGTGGACTGCCTTAGTGTGGGGGCGCGGAGACAATAGTACAGGGACACCCTTAACCCTACCCACCTCACCTTTTATCCCCTTCCACCAAAAAGACAAGAAATCAGGACAGGGCATACATTTTGGTAAATTTTCTTCTTTAGAAAACAGATGTTTATAATGTATCTGTGTTTTAGTGACTCTGGATGGAAACTTACTGTGTAATAAGTCTGTTAATTACTAAAGGACAGGATATATTTTATAGAGTAAAATGACTGTGATTCAAAAGTGATTCATTTTCACTGCATGCCAGACCTTTTAATGTAAATTATTTCATCCTCAAATGATCTGCTTTTGCCCTATGATCATAGTAACTTTACTCAAATTAAAAGTGAAAGGATATGAATTAATTTTAAAAAGATTACCCGTCTTATTAATGCATTGGACTTTTAATTATACTTATATTAGAGCCTGTTTTCAGTTTTGTTTATCAAAATTTAAGAAATAGAGTAGAAGTCCAGATAGGATAGTTTGTAAAAGCATAACTTTGTGTACCATGAACCAACACTGTAACCAGGAACAAGCAGCCAAGATAAAATACTTTTGAAACCATAGATACCTTTTCTTGCTTAGGGAGATCATTGGGGCCAAAGCGGTGGCATGAAAAAAGTAGTATTCATTCTGCTCTTTGTCCCAATCAGTAATGTTCCTCAGACAGTTTATTAGAAACTCTTCCTAACCTTACTGGTTGCCAGGGTAAGTGGTCAGGACACTCTTAACTTTTTTTGACAAAGCTATCCCACTGTTACCCTCAGCAAAAGTGTCAAACTGAGATGAATTCTACACAAAGTCTTCTCATTTCTGCTGATTCCTCATGTTTTTTGGAAAGGACAATGCAGAGTGAAGCCTTTTCTCACTTATTGACCCTTATGATTCTCATTGTTATCATATGTTATTTTGGGGGTATCACAATATTGAGGTTGTGATGGGCTTTCCATTATATTTATTTCTTAATACTTCAGTGAGGTTTCAGTGTGACCAAAAATGTTAATGTTTTGACAACACGTGTCCTATGTCATTGATAATAAAATAATACATTTGATGAGTGCTAAACATAATAAATATATTTAAATAAAGTTTGTAATAATTTTGTTCTTATAAATAATTTTGGTAACTTCATTATTTTAAAGGACTGGATTATGGTAAATTTTTTAGATCTAATGTTTTGCTTAAATGAATTAAAATATATTTGTTTTTCAATGCAGATTTGAGTTCTGTGAACCTGCATTTGTTGTTGGTAATTGCCTCCAGATAGCATCTGACAGTCATCAGTATGATCGAATTTATTGTGGAGCTGGAGTTCAGAAAGACCATGAAAACTACATGAAAATATTACTAAAAGTCGGAGGCATATTAGTCATGCCTATAGAAGATCAGGTAACTTTTACTCTCCTTTTGTTTAGTGGCCTAGGAAGCAAGCACATTTGTTTAAGAAATGTTGGCTGGGCGTGGTGGCTTACGCCTGTAATCTAAACACTGGAGACCAAGGTGGGTGGATCACCTGAGGTCGGGAGTTCAAGACCAGCCTGACCAACATGGTGAAACCCCGTCTCTACTAAAAATACAAAAAATTAGCTGGGCATAGTGGTGCGTGCCTGTAATCCCAGCTACTCAGGAGGCTGAGGCAGGAGAATTGCCTGAACCCAGGAGGCGGAGGTTGCGGTGAGCCAAGATCGCGCCATTGCACTCCAGCCTGGGTAACAAGGGCGAAACTCCGTCTCAAAAAAAAAAAAAAATTAAAAGATTAAGAAATGTTATTCAGTGAAAAGTACATTGTAACTTTTAAAGAAAAATACTTTTCACCAGATCTATCTTGTTTGTTTAGAAAAAACTTGAAACATCTGATTATTTAAACAAAGCAAATTGAGAAAAGATCTCTCTATTATGACTAGAGGCAACTTGGGCTTTCAGTTCAGCTCAGCTACTCTCTGTGCCTGGCGTTCAGCAAGCTGCTTCCTCCTCTACTTTGCTCACCTAAAAGTTGAATGTGATGATCTCTACCAGCTGCTCAGTTTCCCATATTCTTCAGTTCTTTGAACATAGTGAAAGGAAACCCTAGTCAGGCATGGTGGCTCATGCCTGTAATCTCAGCACTTTGGGAGGCTGAGGCAGGCAGATTGCTTGGGCCCAGGAGTTCAAGACCAGCCTGGGCAACATGGCGAAACCCCATCTCTACAAACAAATACAAGAATTAGCCATGCATGGTGGTGCACCTGTAGTCCCAGCTACTCAGAAGGTGAGGTGGGAGGATGGCTTGAGCCCAGGAGGTTGAGGCTGCAGTGTGCCGTGATTGTGCCTCTGCACTCCAGCCTGGGTGCAAAGCGAGACCCTGTCTCAGAAAAGAAAAGAAATCCTGTTTGTGGTTTGATTTTGAATGGCTTAACTTAGTTAATAAAACCAGGGAACTAAAAAAAATCTTCATCAGTACCATATAGACTCATTTGAGCTTCAGCTATTCATGAACATTATTAAATTTATATTTTTTGCCATGGTTTAGAATTATTAGGTATAATGTAAGAACTACTAGTTTACTCAGAAAATAGGTACAGCTTTCAGAGGCAAATTACTAAAAAGTTATAAAAACACATTTAAAAAACATTATCTCTGATATTCACATTAACTGAAATCTGAAATGTTTAAAATACCTTGCAGTTTGTGTAGTGGAGGTAGAATGTCTAAGACGGCTGGGACCTAGCATGATAGTTGTGGAGCGTATATATATCTTGGAGGTCCCTTAACCATCACCATGTGTCATTTGCAGCTCAGTGGATCTCATTATTACCATGTACTGTGTTCTGTAGCAAGTCATTTGTCAGGTATTAAAAAGGCAGAGTATACAAATACTCATTTTAAAAAGTTCATGGAAAAATATTGTTAAAATGCTTCCAGGGTTTAGACTCCCAGTTAAACAATCATTCTTTTATTTTGTTATTCTTTAACAATGCATTTTCAAATGTGTAAAATGTGACCTCCTTATCAATATTTTGTGGAACACTTACTCTATACTATTTTACAAATACCAAATAGAATAACGAGCTGCTTTTTGTGGTATAAGTTGAATATACTAATTAAACTTCACAAGATGTGTATTGAGCTCATATTTTTTTTTCTGTGACCAGTGATGAGTGTTTGCTGAAATGGTAAACCTCCTAGTCTCTTTGTAACTACATTTATTTGTGAAATATCAAGTTGGGGGTTGAATTAGAATCTATATTCCATGAATATCATGGAAGAGCATGAAGTCAACTTGTTGGTGCAGTAATCAAAATATGGTCTTATTAATAGAATGCCTTTAACCAAATTAGTGAACCTGTCTCAGACGTGTTTTGGAAGGCAAAGTCATGTATGGATTGTAGTGCTCTCCGAGACACTGTCAGACCCCACATCTAACACTGCAGACTCACTTGGCCATATTTGAGTATTCCATTTGTATTAAAATACCTGTATTACCAACAAATAATTTTCTTTTTTTTTTT